>NC_041384.1:494692825-494710713 GCF_002162155.2 Triticum dicoccoides | reverse complement strand
CTAGAGTTGAACTAGCTCTATAACCTAGCACAAATAATTTTACACTAGAGTTGAACTAGCTCTATAACCCAGTACAAATAATTTTACACTAGAGTTGAACTAGCTCTATAACCTAGTAAAATAATTTTACTAGCTCTATAACCTAGTACAAATAATTTTACACTACAGTTGAACTAGATCTATAACCTAGTACAAATAATTTTACACTAGAGTTGAACTATCTCTACAGGCTAGGTCAAATAATTTTACACTAGAGTTGAACTAGTTCTATAACCTAGTTCAAATAATTTTACACTAGAGTTGAACAATCACTATGTCGGTGTACTAGAGTAGGGGTACCCTAGTACCCCGAACTTGTGCACGGGCGGTCGCAGCATCCCGCGGCAAGGCTTGCCGGGTGACCGCCAAGACCCTCCGTGGTTCCCTTGAAGACCATTCAAGAACAAAGTACTCAAACCAAGGCCCCGGCAAGAGGAGCTTGCCGGGAAGGCAAACCAAGGCCCTGGCAAGAGGAACTTGCCGGGAAGGCCAACCCAGGCATACCAAGAAAGCTTGCCGCGACGCGCCCTGCGTCCCGGCAAGGCCCGGTGAGCAACAAGCTCCCGGACACGACAAGACGACGACCGTGGCAAGGAGCTTGCCGCGGGAAACCCCCCACTTCATGCCCGTGCTCCATCACACCTGCTAACGTGTCGCTCTAGGACTCTCCCAAGCACACATGGCAGGAGGCCGTGCAGCTAGGGGTGCGCGGTGGCAAGCGGAGATGAAGAGAAGGCCATCGTGGCAAACGGTGGCGCTCCTAACGGTCACTTTTTGCACTGTTTAGGCAACTCAGACAGGCATTCAATGACCTTGTCCCCTGCCGTCAGAGTTAGGTAGGGTGCACTGTGTCCACAGTAGCGGTAGCTGCACCTACCGCATCCTTTTCCATTTTTACCCTTCTAGTCTACGTTGCCACCTGTCGGTGACCCCTTGAAAGTATAAAAGGAGGCCCAGGCGCAACGTAGAAGGGGTTCGACTCATTCGAAACATCAGGAACACTCTCATGCTCGGTCTGGTAGCGTTCGTCGCTCCTGAGCAAGAATTCAATACACACGAACAAGCAGCAGTAGGGTTTTACGCATCCGTGCGGCCCGAAGCTGGGTAAAAACTGCTCGCGTGTACTGCCTCGATCCGCACTTTGTGCGACCTCCGCCCCCCTTCGAACCGAAAGGGGCCCTGTCCCCATAGGTGTTGGTGGATCAGCCTCCCCCGACATCTCTGGCGCGCCAGGTAGGGCGGCGTCGAGATTGTGCGAACCCGATCCGGTGTGCACGCAAGCTAAATCTTCATCGTCTTCATCGACATGCCACCGAAGAAGAAGGATTCGGAGGTAGCTGTTCCGTCTGCGTCGCTTTCACCACCTCCGGAGCAAACGGGTGGTGGAGTGGACGCCGGCGGAAGAATGGGCGTCGACGAGGGAGCTCTCAGTGCGGCCAAGTCCAAGGACAAGGCGGCACAGACCTCGGCGTCCATGCGCGCACCGCGTCCCTCTCAGGAGGCGCGGGACCAGCAGCATCATGGCGTTCGCAGCGCCATACGTCCGCTGGGCCAAGATCAAGCTGGTGGTTCTCGTGGCGCTCAAGACCAACATGCACGTCAACGTGCTGGCTCGAGCGAAGTATGGTCGCCTGGACGGGGCACTGCTCCTTCTAACGTGGTTAGGAGTCCGAGCATGCCCCACTCCTCGCACCGTTCACCTCCGCCGCCCACCACTCCAGCAGAAGCCTTGGCGCGAGCTCAACTGCTCCTAGACTATCCTCCGACGGCGGACAAGATCGACGAATGGAGGGCCACTATCCAGAGCATCGTCGGCTTCGCCAACGGCAACACTGCGCGGCAACAAGATCGGGGGAGGTGGCAACAAGATCGGGGGAGGTGCGACTTCCATGCACTCTCCACTACGAAGGCCAAAATCGCCGACTCGCTGGGTCCACCCCGACAGCGGCTCCACCGCGTCATCGGACCCACGAGCTCGTCGCGACCAGCGTCAAGTTCTCCATGAACGACAACAAGAAGACGCTCGAACCCGCATCGAGCGCCGAAGAGAAGCGCGACGTCAATCCGACAAGCGCGCTGGGCCCTCTGTTGACATGCATGCGCCAGGGGAACCAGGCGATCTGCCGTACGCGGTAGGTTGTCCTGCGTTCACCCGTGAGCTGCGGCAAGTCCAGTGGCCCAGCACAAAGAATTTCAAACCAGACGTACCAGAGAAGTATGACGGCTAGACGCATCCGTCGGAGTTTCTCAGCATCTACACCATCGCGGTGCAGGCTGCCGGGGGACGGGACGACAAGATCCTTGCCAACTACTTCCCGCTGGTACTCAAGCCCAATGTCAGATCCTGGCTCATGCACTTGCCGGACAACTCCATATCCTCCTGGGCTGATCTGTGCCATCAGTTTGTCGGCGCCTTTACAGGCAGCCACAAGCCACATGGCCAAGAGAGCGATCTTCATCTGCTCGCCCAGAAGGAAGGAGAGCCACTACGCAAGTACATTCAGAGATTCGGCCGTGTACAGCACAACATCCCGGACGTCCACCCTGCCGCGATCATCAGCGCGTTTCATCAGAACGTGCGAAACCGAAGGATGAGGGAGGAGATGGTGATGTGTAAGATCAGAGACGTCAGCGAGCTTTACGCCCTGGCCGACAAGTGTGCGCGCGCGGAAGAGGGGAGGAGGCTCCCCGGAGAGGATACAGGAGCAGGAGGATCTGACAGTGAGGATGCCGCCCCGGCAAGGAAAGGCCGGCGGCGGAACAACAGAAGGAAAAAGGGCAAGGAAGTGCTAGCTGTCGAGCAGACCGGCAACAGAGGTGGCGCCAAGGAAGCTAAAGCTGGTGGCTCCGGCAAGGAGGCCCAGCCTGTGGCGGCCGCCGACAAGCAGGACAGCTCCGGCAAGCAGTATTGTAAGATTCACCGCACCAAGGGTCACGATCTCCAGAACTGCAAGAAAGTCAAATAGCTTGTTGAGCAACAGAAAGCTGAGTACGAGCGGCGCGACAAGGAGAAGGCCCAGGAAGGAACTGGTGGATCCGACAAGAAACGTCCCGGCCGAGGAGGACGCCGCGGCAAGGCCAAGCAGCGGCAAGGAGACAGACCTCCCCGCGGCCGCGACAAGGATGAAGATGACGACGACGATGATGAAGACGTGGATGATGATGAGGCCGATGAGCAGGAATTTCAGAAAGCCACAGAGGTCCTGTGCGTTGACGGTGGCGCCTCTCTGCATACTTCGCACCGCTAACTCAAGCAGTGGATGCGGGAAGTGAATGCAACAGAGCCATCCATAGAGTCACGCAAGCCTCTGAAATGGTCCAGCACGCCTATCATCTTCGACATTGAGGATCACCTGATCGCGTAACTGCGGTCGGGTGCTTGCCGATGTTGGTTTCACAAACTATCCGCAACCTCAAGGTCACGAAGATGCTAGTTGACGGCGGGGCCGGCTTGAACCTGATATCCTCCGCGGTCCTCCAGAAACTTTAGATCCCTGACAGCGAGCTCGAAGAGACCGGCACATTCCAAGGAATCAACCCGGGAAGGAGCAAGCCGAAGGGGAAGATCATGCTGCCGGTCACATTTGGCAGCGAGCTGAACTTCAGAACTGAGAGGGTCACATTTGACGTTGCCGATTTTCCATTGCCCTACAATGGGATCCTTGGCCGTCCAGCGCTCGCCAAGTTTATGGCAGCTTCTCACTATGCGTACAACATACTAAAGATGCCAGGCCCGATAAGTGTCATCTCTGTCCCCGGCGACAAGAAGGATGCCCTTATCTGCGCCGACAAGATCTACCGGTAAGCAGCAGCCGCAGCAGAGTGCAAGACACTTGCCGCTGAAGCTCCCGGAGGGAAGAAGAAGACAAAGTCCGGCAAGAGCTATGATGCCCACTCCGGCAAGCGCACCTCTTCGGAGTGCTGCGCTACCGTCGAGGACGCACCATCGAGCTCCACCGGCAAGCGCAAGAAGACGATGGCAGCTCCACCCAAGACCAAGAAGGTGTCCGCCAAGGAGGACGGCACTGGTGGTACCTTCACCATCAGTGCCACTCTTGACCCCAAATAGGAAAGCGCGCTCGTTGCTTTCCTGCGGGCGAATGTCGACGTGTTCGCATGGCAACCATCTGATATCCCCGGTGTTCCCAGGAAAGTAATTGAGCACCACCTTGCCGTCTGTCCTCATGCGCGGCCCGTCAAGCAGAGAGTCAGGAAGCAGGCAGTGGAGCGCCAAGAATTCATCACAGAAGAGATCAGGAAATTGGAAGCAGCAGGCCTTGTCAGAGGAGTGCTCCATCCCACGTGGTTGGCCAATCCTGTAGTCATGTGCAAGGCGAACGGGAAATGGAGGCTTTGTATAGACTTCACTGATGTCAATAAAGCTTGTCCCAAAGATCCATTTCCCTTGCCGCGCATTGACCAGATTGTTGACTCCACAGCTGGATGTGATTTGCTTTCATTTCTTAATGCATATTCAGGATACCATCAAATCTTCATGGCAGAAGAGGATGAGGAAAAAACCGCATTTATCACCCCTTGCGGCACATACTGTTTTGTACGGATGCCCTTTGGGTTGAAGAATGATGGTTCAACATTTGCAAGGGTAGTCCATGTCACTTTTGAGCCACAGATACACAGAAATGTGGAAGCCTACATGGATGATATAGTGGTCAAGAGCAAGGACAAGGCTACCCTGATCCAAGATTTAGAAGAAACTTTTGCAAATCTGCGCAGGATCAACCTCAAACTCAACCCCGAGAAGTGCGTGTTTGGAGTCCCTTCCGGCAAGCTTCTCGGGTTCTTTGTGTCTCAGCGGGGAATTGAAGCCAACCCCGACAAGATCAAGGCCATCGAGCAGATTGAAGCACCGAAGCGCGTCAAGGATGTGCGAAGGCTTGCCGGTTGTGTGGCTGCTCTCAGCAGGTTTATCTCTAAGTCTGTTGAGCACGCCCTGCCGTTTTTCAAAATATTGAAAAAGGCAGGTCCAATGAAATGGACTCCGGAAGCGGAGGATGCGCTGCAGGACTTGAAGAGGTACCTGTCCTCCACTCCAATACTTGTCGCACCTAAGCCACAAGAGAAGTTGCTGCTGTACCTAGCGGCAACCAATCAAGTGGTTAGTGCTGCGTTAGTAGCGGAAAGGGAGGCGGATGATGAGCCAGCGACCGCGACAAGTGAATCCAGCGACAAGAAGGGGGCTTCTCCGACAAGCTCTGGTCCCGACAAAGATGAGCCTGCGCAGACATGCAAGGAGGTGCAGAAGAAGATGGTGCAGCGCCCAGTTTACTTTTTCAGCTCCCTTCTCCAGGGGGCTAGGTCGAGGTACTCTGGTGTGCAAAAATTGCTTTTCGGCCTTCTCATGGCCTCGAGAAAGCTGCGCCATTAATTCCAGGCACACGAGATCACAGTTGTCACTCGCTTTCCGCTGAAGAGGATACTGCAGAATTCAGAAGCAACAGGCAGGATTATCGAGTGGGCATTAGAACTGTCAAGCTTTGGCCTCAAGTTTGAGAGCACTGCAACGATCCAAAGCAGGGCATTGGCAGAGTTCATAGCGGAGTGGACGCCAACCCCAGACGAAGAAATTCCAGAGACGAGCATCCCCGTCAAAGAGGCAAGCAAAGAGTGGCTGGTGTACTTTGATGGTGCCTTCTCGCTGCAAGGCGCCGGCGCAGGCGTGCTGCTTATCGCACCCACCGGAGAGCACCTCAAGTACGTAGTCCAGATGCACTTTCCCAAGGAGCAAGCAACGAACAATACTGCAGAGTATGAGGGTTTGCTTGCCGGCCTCAGAATCGTAGCCGACCTTGGGATCAAGAAACTCATTGTAAGGGGTGACTCGCAGCTTGTCGTCCGCCAAGTGAACAAGAACTACCAGAGTCCATTGATGGAAGCTTATGTTGATGAAGTGAGAAAGCTAGAAGAACACTTTGACGGCCTGCAAATGGAACATGTTCCGCGAGCTCAGAACGATATTGCTGACGGCCTGTCAAAGTGCGCTGCACTAAAGTTGCCTGTGGAACCAGGGATTTTTGTGCTCAAGCTGACTCAACCATCCGTGACACCATCAACTGGACAGAATAAGAAGAGGAAGTTGGTTTCTGGTGACTACTTTCCGGCAGAGCTTCCCGAAGCCGCCGCCAAGAAGGTCCCCAAGATCGACGCCAAGAGTGCTGAGGAGCAGTCTGCTCCGGCGAACCTCTTGGTTTGTTCCGTTGAAGCAGACGCTCCCGACAAGTTTTGCTCCGGCAAGCTTGCCGGGGAATATCACGCTCCGGCCGAACCGCAGGTTCTTGCCGTAGAAGCGGATGTTCCCGCAGCAACAAATACGCCTTTAGTCCTTGTTGTCGAGCCACAAGCTCCAGCATGGGCGCAGCAGATTGTCCGTTTCCTCCAGACAGGAGAGCTTCCCGAAGAGCAAGAAGAAGCTGAAAGAGTAGCCCGGCAGTCAAGTATGTACAAGTTTGTCGACAACACACTGTACAGAATAAGACTCAACGGTGTGAAATTGAAGTGCATTCGCCGGGAAGATGGATAACAGCTATTGGCAGAGATACATGGAGGCATATGTGGTCACCACATTGGCGCAAGAGCACTTGCCGGCAAAGCATTCCGACAAGGCTTCTTCTGGCCGACAGCCCTCCAGGATGCAACTGCACAAGTAACCAAGTGTGAAGCGTGCCAGTTCCATTCCAAACAGATACACCAGCCAGCTCAAGCTCTCCAGACGATCCCTTTATCCTGGCCATTTTCAGTCTGGGGGCTCGACATCCTCGGCCCCTTCCCCCGAGCTGTCGGGGGCTTTGAGTTCTTGTACGTTGCAATCGACAAGTTCACAAAGTGGCCGGAAGTGGAACCAGTGAGGAAGGTGACAGCACAGTCAGCAGTCAAGTTCTTCAGGTCGATTGTTTGCCGTTTCGGGGTTCCTAACAGGATCATCACCGACAACGGCACGCAATTTACGAGCCGCACCTTCATGCAGTATGCCCAAGATCTTGGCGCCAAGGTCTGCTTCACTTCTGTTGCTCACCCGAGAAGCAACGGTCAAGCGGAGAGGGCAAATGCTGAAGTGCTGCGAGGCCTCAAGACCAGAACTTTCGACAAGCTGCACAAGTGCGGAAGAAACTGGATCGAGGAGCTGCCGGTGGTTCTTTGGTCGATCAGGACGACGCCAAATCGAGCCACTGGCCAGACACCCTTCGCTCTAGTCTATGGAGCGGAGGCAGTTCTCCCCACGGAACTCGTTTATGGGTCACCTCGAGTGCTCGCTTATGATGAGCTCGAGCAAGAGCAGCTGCGACAAGATGACGCGCTGCTCCTTGAGGAGGACCGTCTTCAGGCTGTTGTGCGAGCCGCTCGCTACCAGCAAGCTTTGTGTCGCTACCATAGCCGCAAAGTTAAAGCCAGAAGCTTCGAGGAAGGCGACCTTGTTCTTCGGCGCGTTCAGTCCGCCAAGAATTCCAACAAGTTGATGCTGAAGTGGGAAGGCCCTTATCGGGTGAAACGAGTCACTAGGCCCGGCGCAGTCCGCCTTGAGACCGAAGATGGCATTCCGGTGAGCAACTCCTGGAACATTGAACATCTTCGTAAGTTTTACCCGTAAGGCGCGGTTGCTGGAAGCTTTTCCGGCAACCACCTTTTGTACAAGTCTTGCCGCTGTTGCATGTAATCCTTTGTACAAAGCCGGGCGCAGACCCCGTGCACCAGTAAAGCTCATGTGCCCCGCACATCTTGTCAGTTTTTTTTATGCTATAATCCTTTTTCGCATATGTTATCTGACACTTTGTGCAGCACCAGATCCCGGTAAGCAATAGCGAGCCCAAGGCTCCATATCATTACTTTATTTCTCTGTTTCTTTCTCAAAAGGAGGAAGGTTCCATCGCCCACAAGGTTTACCGGGGGGGGGGGGAGGAGAAGATAATGGTGCGGACCAGGCTGTTCAAGAAAGTTTCTCCTTGCCGGGAAGCAGACGACAGAAGAGCTAAGTTGCTAAAGCTTGAGCAATCAGTTTTTTAAGTTTTTGAGTTATTTTCCTTGAACGATCGTGCTTTGTATGGAAAACCTGTGCGCGGAGGAACCAACTCGTAGCTAGCTGCGCCCTTACTTTGTTTTCGAGTCCGCTCAACAACTTAAGTGAGCTGCTAGCGCCCTTACTTTGCTTCGAGTCCGCTCAGCAACTTAAGTGAGCCGCTAGCGCCCTTACTTTGTTTCGAGTCCGCTCAACAACCTAAGTGAGCTGCAACTAGTTGCGACAAGGTTGCTTGTCGGTAGTGACCCCGCCAGCAGGCTGCTGAAGTTCCGCACTCGGCGCTCGCGGCAAGGGTGCCTGCACCGGCAAGTTTCCCTAGAAAGCGTAGGGCAGAACCATACAAAGCCAAGAGTCGAGTAAAGGAAGTAACACAGCAATTTTTTGCCTAAGATAGAGTTATATTACAAAAATAACTTGTCGCGCCTCTAATAAAGTGTTCCCATGACATGACTGGCAGCGACAAGAAAAGAAGAAAACGGACGGCCTAATCTACGCGACCGCCGTCAACCCTTTTGACCTTGTTCACCCTGTCCACAATGGGTACGACGAGGGCCTTAAGTGCATCAAGATCAGCGTTCGCCGGCAGCTTCTTGAGGACGTTGGTGAGGTTGAGGCCCGGATTGCAGAAGGCCACCTTCACCAGCACCTTCTCCAGAACTCCGGCACAAATCGAGCGTGACTCGTCGGCCAACTGCTTTGGGATCCGTACCCGGAGTTGCTGGAGCGCCGCCGCCACGCCTTTGAAGAACAGAGTGAGCTTGGCGCTGGGTTGGAGGTTCTCGTCGGAGGAGTACCCGAAGCCTTCCACCCCCAATTGCACCAGCTCCTCTTTGATGACTGCAGCAATGTTCACGAGGCCCTCCGTCCAGAGCTCCACAGTATCTCTGAGAAGATTCTGGGTTTCGGCGGCCCTCGCTAGCAGCGCCTCGTTGGCCTCGATGTCCTTCTTCAAGTCTGCCTCCCGTTTCCTGGCGCTGTCCAACGTCTCCGTCAAGGTGGCCAGCTTCAGCGTCAGATCTGCATTGGAATCCTTGGCGGCGCTCAGTTACTTGCCCCTCTCGGCGAGTCGGCCCTGCAGCTCACCGTGGGCAAGGGCGTCCTTCTCGTGCTCTAGCTTGAGCGCGGCAAGCTTTTCGCCACCAACCTTCAGATCAGCTTCTAGTTGTGCCACCTTTGCCTCCAATTCTTTCTTGGCGGCCTCGGCAACCGCAGCCGCATCCTTTGCCTCTTGGAGCGTCCCTCCAAGTGCCCGTTCGCGCGCGGCAAGCTCCTCTTCGTGGCTGTCGAGGTTCACTTTCCGCTGAGTCAGCTCGCCTTCTCGCGCGTACAGCTTCTCGCTGGTGAGCCGCTGCTGCTCTTCAGCCTCAGCCTTCTCAAGGAGGAAGGCCTTCCGCTCCTCAGCAAGCTGCTCCCGCTCCTCCGCCAAGGCCCAGAGAGTTTCTTGACGAAGACCCCGGAGCTCCTCCGCACGCTTCTCTATGTCCACGCTCGCCCTCGCGACAAGCGCTTCCTGGGACTCCAACTTGACTTGGCGGGCGCGGTAGAGCGCCAGCAGCCTCCATAGCAGCCGCTCCTCCTCAGGCTCGCCGCTGCTGCTTCCCGGCGCATCAACGATCGACAACCCGGCGGAGGCAAGCACCTCCCCATCCAGAGCTTCTCCTTCCATCGGCGCCCTGGAGCTTGACACCCAAGGGAGCTTGATGAAGATGCCCTCGCCAGCCTTCAGATAGGCGTCGGGCTGGAGCTCCTTAGAGCCTGACGCTGCGGCAGCGACGGAGGGATCGGCGGTCGGTGCAGCGTCTGGCGCTCCTACGGCCTCAGGACCGTCAGTGCGATCGCCAGATCCCCCGCCAGCTTCTTCGGCAGCAGCCTTGGCGGCCTCTTCGTCGGCGGGCACGTCAGCGCCTGCTCCTTCCTCGGTGACCACGGCATCATCAGTATTGCCGCGCGCGTCCTCCTCGCCGCCCGCTTCGGTCTCCATCGGATCCGCGGAGGGTGGGTCTGACGACCGGAGAAGAAGGAGAAATCAAACAAATATCTGAGAAGAGAAATCAGCAGAAGACTACAAGGAAAGTTTCGGGCAAGAAGGACTACCTGTGCTAGGATCTGCTGTCATGACCTCCACCACCGGGGGATCGTTGGCGCTGTCCCTTGCCGGAGACTCCTCCCTTGCCGGAGATCGCTTCCTTGCCGGAGAACGCTCCCTTGCCAGGGAGTCCGCCCTTGGCGGCGTAGTCGAAGCAGACGACAAGTCGGAGGTGACTACCACGCTCTCCTGATGAAGCTGTTCTGCTCCTGCACAAACAAACCAGTGATCAGATGTCAACAAAGGAAAAGAGCGACCACGCGCACCCAGAAGCAGAAAGTAAACCATATACTTACGCTGGGGGCTACGCTGGGGGCTGCTCTGCGAAGTGATGGCCGGATCCGGCAAGGTGGTCTCGGGCGCGCCTCCTGTCGTTGCAGTGGGCTCGTCCTCGATGACCACCACCTGAGCCTTGGCCCTCTTCGCCGCCCTCTGGGCCAGAGTCCTGAAAAGGAAGAGTCCAGGGTGGGTCAGATCAGATGCAAGACAAGATCAGCAAGTTGAAGAACTACAAGAACAAGCAAGGGAATCTTACTCTTCTTCTTCTTCCTCCTCGTCGGAGTTGAGCGCGGAGAGGTCGAAGTTCGGCCCACTTCCGGCACGACGAGGTGGAGGGGTGGGATCCCTTGACCGCTTGGCGGGGACTGCGGCGCCAGCCCGAGATGACCCCGCCCCAGTGGCCACTGCGGCGGGAGGCGCACCCGCGGCAACCGTACTTGCCGCGGCGGAGCACGTCGCGCGGCGCTGCGGCTGTTGACCAGCTTGCCGCCCTGCTGCGTCCCCGATCCTGCGGAGGCACCTTCTTGGCTGCGCTGGGGGCTGCGTTCCGGGCCCTGTTCCCGGCAAGCTCCCCGGAGATGGCGGGCCGCTCGCACCCTCGGCGGACTCACTCAACTCGGCGTCGGGCGCGGCAAGCTCTTCTTCGTCTTCGGGCCACTCCCGCTCAGCAAGACTCATCGCCGATGCCGCGTCCGCTTCCTCCACCGTGAACCCAAATTCACCCGCGGCTGCGGTGATGGGGTTATGTACCTAGGGTAGGGTCATGGACCTGATCCAAGTAACTTACCCTAGGACATCCTTAGAAGAGGTCGCCTTCCAGTCGACCAACGAGGATTCACTCGACTGGCCTGAAGGACTCGACCACGAAGACCCACTCGACCACCAGGAGGTCAAGAGGCACTCTGCACTGCAACGGCCTGTAATCAAGTAGACTTTATGATAGTAAAGGCCTTTATGTGGGGCGTTACCAGTAACGCCCCAGACTTAACTCACCTTAAACCCTCTCCTACGTGGGCTGGCTGGGGTCCTGGCGCACTCTATATAAGCCACCCCCCTCCACAGGCAGAGGGGTTCGGACCTTGTAGTTCATACACTCATAATCCACTCGACCGCCTCCGGGTTCGAGACGTAGGGCTGTTACTTCTTCCGAGAAGGGCCTGAACTCGTACATCCTTTGTGCATACAACCTCTCCATAGCTAGGACCTTGCCTCTCCATACCTACCCCCCACTCTACTGTCAGGCTTAGAACCACGACATGCGGCTGCCGCCGCCTCTTCCGCCCTGGTGGTGATGCGCTCCATCTCTTGATCAGTGGTGTCGCGGGTGAGGAGCTTCTTCTCGTCAGCATTGACCGCCACCTCCACTAGGTTGTCGAAGAACTGCTGCACGACGTCACCGGCGGGCTCTTGCCAAGTTGGAGCGATCCCGTGCGAGTCACACAACGGCATCATGGCGCAGATGCGGTCTCGTGAGGAGTTGTTACACAGAGGCACGACGCCTGCCGGCAACCTGAACCACTCGGGATGCTGCGGGTCGTGCTTGAATATTTCCTTAAGTATCCCGTCCAATTCTATGACGGTGAAATTGAAGTTGAGGCCTGGGCGCAACCTCATGATGTCCGTCGGGCCTCCAAATTCCCAGGCGGGTCTCCCCTTCGCCTGCAGAGGGGCGATGCGGCGGCAGAGGAAATCTGCGCCGACAGCTCCTACAGTCAACCCGGCAAGCCTGAGGCGCAAGATCCGGGTGGTGGCGATCTTCAACTTGTCATCGTCCGCGGACAGAGCGCTCCAGTCATTGCCTCGCACTGCTGGGGCTTGGTGCAGGGCAGTGAACGGCTGCGGGTTCTCCTCTACAATCCAGCACCAGTTTGCTCTCCACTCATCCCACTTGCTACGGAGCTCCCCCTCCAGATAGGTCTCCTTCTTGCCGGCTCGCGAGATCCAGGCGATTCCCCCGGCAAGGGTTTCCCCTCTCTCGACACGGGGCATGAAGAAATGGTAGAAGAGAGCTACGTTGGGGTGGACTCCGACAAAGTTTTCGCATAGATGGGCGAAAACTGCCATGGTCAAGACGGCGTTGGGGGTAAAATCAAAGAGGTGGAGCCCGTAGGTGTTCATGATATCACAGAAGAAATCAGAGAACGGCGGGCAGAGCCCGCAGTAGAAGAACACGGCAAAGAAAGGGTACCCGCCAACTGGAGCTTCTTGCGAGGTGATGGCGGAGAATACCTTTGTGCGCGGATGCGCCCGTGTCTCCGTCGACCAGAAGAGATAGTACCACTCCCTCAGATCCTTTGCGGAGAGCTCGGGGAGGAAGGTGGCCCGCTCTTTCCGCAGCGCCTCAAGCCGCTGCGCTTCGGTCGACTTCACAGCTTTCGCGGCCTTCCCCTTTCCGGGCTTCGGAGCCATGGCGGAGGCGGTGGGGGAGATCGACGGTGCTGGTAGTGGCGGCGGCGACGGGAGCGGAGCGCTGCTCTCTTTCGACTTTGGAAGCGGAGGAGGGCGGCGGAGATTTCTGAGATTGCAGCAGCGAAGGGCAAAAGTGGGGGAAATGCCCCTGTTTCCCCTCCTTATAAAGAGGGACGGGGCGGACATTTCAGCCTTCCAAATAAACAACCTCCCACGATCTCTCCCACGACGCCGCGTTTGACGCGTGCCGTTCTGGACGTGCACGGTGGGAGCGGAGAGATATGCGGCGTGATCTAGGCCGCGCGTGCCCGTGCACTATTTTGGGCCTGGCCCAACAGCGCTCGGCACCGTGTATGGCCCAGGCCCGGGGGCTCCTATCGGTGTACTAGAGTAGGGGTACCCTAGTACCCCGAACTTGTGCACGGGCGGTCGCAACATCCCGCGGCAAGGCTTGCCGAGTGACCGCCAAGACCCTCCGTGGTTCCCTTGAAGACCATTCAAGAACAAAGTACTCAAACCAAGGCCCCGGCAAGAGGAGCTTGCCGGGAAGGCAAACCAAGGCCCCGGCAAGAGGAGCTTGCCGGGAAGGCCAACCCAGGCATACCAAGAAAGCTTGCCGCGATGCGCCCTGCGTCCCGGCAAGGCCCGGTGAGCAACAAGCTCCCGGACACAACAAGACGACGACCGCGGCAAGGAGCTTGCCGCGGGAAACCCCCCACTTCGTGCCCGCACTCCAGCACACCTGCTAACGTGTCGCTCTAGGACTCTCCCAAGCACACGTGGCAGGAGGCCGTGCAGCTAGGGGTGCGCGGTGGCAAGCGGAGATGAAGAGAAGGCCATCGTGGCAAACGGTGGCGCTCCTAACGGTCACTTTTTGCACTGTTTAGGTAACTCAGACAGGCATTCAATGACCTTGTCCCCTGCCGTCAGAGTTAGGTAGGGTGCACTGTGTCCACAGTAGCGGTAGCTGCACCTACCGCATCCTTTTCCATTTTTACCCTTCTAGTCTACGTTGCCACCTCTCGGTGACCCCTTGAAAGTATAAAAGGAGGCCCAGGCGCAACGTAGAAGGGGTTCGACTCATTCAAAACATCAGGAACACTCTCATGCTCGGTCTGGTAGCGTTCGTCGCTCCTGAGCAAGAATTCAATACACACGAACAAGCAGCAGTAGGGTTTTACGCATCCGTGCGGCCCGAAGCTGGGTAAAAACTGCTCGCGTGTACTGCCTCGATCCGCTCTTTGTGCGACCTCCGCCCCCCTCCGAACCGAAAGGGGCCCTGTCCCCATAGGTGTTGGTGGATCAGCCTTCCCCGACACACTATAACCTAGTACAAATAATTTTACACCAGAGTTGAACGAGCTCTACAAGCTAGTGCAAATAATTTTACACTAGAGTTGAACTAGCTCTACAGGCTAGTTCAAAAAGTTTTGCAATAGTGTTGAACTAACTCAACAAGCTAGTTTAAATAATTTTACACTAGAGTTGAACTAGCTCTATAACATAGTACAAATTGTCGGGGGGATGCTGATTCCACCGACACCTATGGGGACAGGGCCCCTTTCGGTTCGGTGGGGGGCGGAGAGCGCACAAAGAGCGGATCGAGGCAGTGCACGCGGGCGATTTTACCCAGCTTCGGGCCGCATGGATGCGTAAAACCCTACTGCTGCTTGTTTGTGTGTATTGGATTCTTGCTCAGGAGCGACAGACGCTGCCAGACTGAGCGTGAGAGTGTTCCTGGTGTTGAATGAGCCAAACTGGCCGAACCTCCCACTAGCTGAACTGGCCGAACCTCCTCTACGTTGCGCTTGGGCCTCCTTTTATACTTTCAAGGGGTTACCCATAGGTGGCAACGTAGACTAAAAGGGTAGAAATGGAAAAGGATGCGGTAGGTGCAGCTACCGCTACTGTGGATACAGTGCACCCTACCTAACTCTGACGGCAGGGGACAAGGGCATTAAATGCCTGTCTGAGTCTCCTAAACAGTGCAAAAGGTGACCGTTAGGAGCGCCACCATTTGCCACGATGGGCTTCTCTTCATCTCCGCTTGCCACCACGTACCCCTAGCTGCACGGCCTCCTGCCACGTGTGCTTGGGAGAGTCCCAAAGCGACATGTTAGTAGGTGTGCTGGAGCGCGGGCACGAAGTGGGGGTTTCCCGCGGCAAGCTCCTTGCCGCGGCCGTCGTCTTGTCGCGTCCGGAAGCTTGTCGCTCGCCGGATCTTGCCGGGACGCAGGGCGCGTCACGGCAAGCTTTCTTGGTATGCCTTGAGTGGTCTTCCCGGCAAGCTCCTCTTGCCGGGGTCTTGTCTCTTCCCGGCACGATCCTCTTGCCGGGGCCTTGGTTGGCCTTCCCGGCAAGCTCCTCTTGTCGGGGTCTTGGTTGGCCTTCCCATCAAGCTCCTCTTGCCGGGGTCTTGGTTTGAGTACTTTGTTCTTGAATGGTCTTCAAGGGAACCACGGAGGGTCTTGGCGGTTACCCGGCAAGCCTTGCCGCGGGGCGCTGCAACTGCCCGTGCACGAGTTCGGGATACTAGGGTACCCCTACTCTAGTACACCGACAGGAGCCCCCGGGCCTGGGCCATACACGGTGCCGAGCGCTGTTGGGCCAGGCCCAAAACAGTGCACGGGCACGCGCAGCCTAGGTCACACCGCATATCTCTCCGCTCCCACCGCGCACGCCCAGAACGGCACGCGTCAAACGCGGCGTCGTGGGTGAAATCGGGGGTGGCGTGCGTGGGGCTAAGCCCCCCGAGCATGCGTCAGGCCACGATGATGGGGGCGGTTCACGCCCTCCTCCCTAAACGGAGGTAGGTGTGGGGGCGTGGTGCATTTACTGGATGGGGCCGGTGCGCGGTTTTCGGGACGTCCACTCCCCGCGTTCACGGGGCGGAGCGAGGCCGCCTCATCTGTCGCCTTGGTTCTGCATCTCCGCCACGCAGCTCCCATGCGCTTGGGGTCACGGACGGTGGAGTGGGAAACTGGGCCGTCGCGAGCGGGTTGGCCCTGACTCCCTGCCCTTCCCATGCCTTGATTCGCTAAGCGGGGCGGCCGAGCCCCCACCTCGCTCCTTTATAAAGAGCGGGATGGGAGCACAGAAACCCGCACTCTCTCATCTTCTCCTTTCTTCAGCTTCTGCTCCCCTTTCTCTCATCTGCCATGGCGAAAGGGAACCCAGGCCCTTCATCGATGGCGGCGAGGGTCGTCGCCAGACAGCGCATCTCTCCCTCTTCCGCGCCCGTGGTGGCAGAGCCAGCCATAAGGGGAAGAGGGAGGGGGCGAGGTCGCGGACGAGGTCGAGGACGAGGTCGAGGCGCTCGGGGAAGAGGCGGACGGGGCGGCGCGTCAGCTTCACCTCCGCCGGCGGCTCCTCCCCCCACGGCGGTCCATATAGGGGACGACCCTTGCGAGTTCTTCGTCAGGCTGCGCCGGGCGCCTCGTCGTCGCCTTCGGCTTCCAGCTCCGTTTGCGCGCGCGATGGAGTTGGACCCGCCCGAGACGCTGAGACTGCACATGAGGGGCTGTGGGATCAGCGGCACGCGAGTCCGCGTTGCATTCCCAGCTCCTAATGTGATGTATCTTGATTGAGGGTGGAAGACGTTCGCCCGCATCCACAGCTTGACGGAGGGGTTTACCCTCCATTTTAAGTTGATGGAGGGTGATCTCCTCTCCGTCAAGGCCTTCGGGTGCTTCGGCACTCGGGCGAAGTGCTGCGTGGACAGCTCCTCCGACAGCGAAGGCTCCTCCTCGAGCGAGAGCGACGAGGAGGGGAGCGACAGCGACGATGAGGGCAGCGGGCTGCGGAGCGGCGGGTCCGACTAGGCGTCGGACGCCGCTTTGCGCGGCACCGGCGACCCCATCATCCGCGTCGCCGGCTTCTTGAACTCCCCGGGGTCGTCTCCTTGGGCGGCTGGCGTAGGGAGGCTGCGGAAGGGGAAGAGGGCTGGCGACAAGGCCGTCAGGTTGGAGTACAAGGGCGTGGTGCCCTCGACAGCGTGCTGACGTCCTGCCGCCCCGTCTTCGAGCCCCGCTTCCAGCGCCGCCATCGCCGTCCAGCCTTCGGACGGCCCCGGGATGTTCTCTTGGTGTCTTCTGGCACCCGTAGCTCGCCTAGGCACTCCTTTTGCCCTTTTTGCCTCCTTGACCTGCCTCCTGAAAAGAGGGACAGGAAAGGGATCACTCGCATCTTATCTTTTTAATTTGTAAGCCTTCGGGCCTTAGCTGTATCTAAAATTTGTAATCCTCTCTTTCATGTTTTTCATCCTCTATGGACTGTACCTGAGTGGGATGTTTTTTAATGAAAAGGGGATGCTTGCCGGGTTATTTGTCTCGTGAGCTAAACCCACGCCAAGGAGCGAATCCTTGGTATCCCTCGGACAGACATTTCATCTCCCGGCAACAGGCCCTGCCGCCTTCCCACGTCGCTCAACCTTTCTCACGTTTTAGACGGAGGCAGGAACGAGGTGGGTGCGGTCTCCTCATTTCATCCCTTTGCTGCCGCGACTACGACTAAACTTGGCCCCGAGAACGAGCCCCAGGGCCTAGAGTTGAGGGAGCACGGCAGTTTTCGGGAAGAAACGTGGTTTCGCATTCCCCAGTCCGTAAGAAGATGCATGATGAGGGATGAAAGACTTATCTGATATTGCAGCCCCCGGCAACTCTGGTTTGCCGTGGACGATTCTTGGCACTCACAGCCCCCAGCGATACTGGCTTGCCGGGAAGGCTTTTATCTTCAGCAGAGAACTTTGACGTTCTCGATGCCGGCTTCCGGCAAGCTCGTTGCCAGGAAGACTTTTACCTTCAGCAGATAACTTTGACGTTCTCGATGCCGGCTTCTGGCAAGCTCGTTGCCAGGAAGGCTTTTACCTTCAGCAGAGAACTTTGACGTTCTCGATGCCGGCTTCCGGCAAGCTCATTGCCAGGAAGACTTTTACCTTCAGCAGAGAACTTTGACGTTCTCGATGCCGGCTTCCGGCAAGCTCGTTGCCAAGAAGACTTTTACCTTCAGCAGAGAACTTTGACGTTCTCGATGCCGGCTTCCGGCAAG
>NC_041384.1:494691916-494692608 GCF_002162155.2 Triticum dicoccoides | reverse complement strand
GACTTTTACCTTCAGCAGAGAATTTTGACGTTCTCGATGCCAGCTTCCGGCAAGCTCGTTGCCCGGAAGACTTTTACCTTCAGCAGAGAACTCTGACGTTCTCGATGCCGGCTTCCGGCAAGCTCGTTGCCAGGAAGACTTTTACCTTCAGCAGAGAACTTTGACGTTCTCGATGCCGGCTTCCGGCAAGCTCGTTGCCAGGAAGACGTTTACCTTCAGCAGAGAACTTTGACGTTCTCGATGCCGGCTTCCGGCAAGCTCGTTGCCAGGAAGGCTTTTATCTTCAGCAGAGAACTTTGACATTCTCGATGCCGGCTTCCGGCAAGCTCGTTGCCAGGAAGGCTTTTGGCGAAGAACTTCGTTGTTCTTGACACCGGCTCCCGACAAGATCGTTGCCGGAAAGGCTTACAGCAAAGAACTTCGTCGTTCTTGACGCCGGCTCCCGACAAGATCGTTGCCGGAAAGGCTTATGGCGAAGAACTTCGTCGTTCTTGGCACCGGCTCCCGACAAGATCGTTTCCGGAAAGGCTTATGGCGAAGAACTTCGTCGTTCTTGACGCCGGCTCCCGACAAGATCGTTGTTGGAAAGGCTTATGGCGAAGAACTTCGTCGTTCTTGACGCCGGCTCCCGACAAGATCGTTGCCGGAAAGGCTTATGGCGAAGAACTTCGTCGTTCTTGGCACCGGCTCCC
>NC_041384.1:494688548-494691736 GCF_002162155.2 Triticum dicoccoides | reverse complement strand
CTTATGGTGAAGAACTTCGTCGTTCTTGACGCCGGCTCCCGACAAGATCGTTGCCGGAAAGGCTTATGGCGAAGAACTTCGTCGTTCTTGGCACCGGCTCCTGACAAGATCATTGCCGGAAAGGCTTATGGCGAAGAACTTCGTCGTTCTTGACGCCGGCTCCCGACAAGATCGTTGCCGGAAAGGCTTATGGCGAAGAACTTCGTCGTTCTTGACGCCGGCTCCCGAAAAGATCGTTGCCGGAAAGATTGGCCCTAGGGGCGTTGCCAGCCCCCGGGCCATAACTGCATTTAAACATGACAAGTGATTAGCATCCGAAGTGCACTTAATTCGCTTGCGAATTTTGACCTTTGCTGCATATTCCCTATGCCTGCTGGAATGCTTTCCGGTGCGTACGATCCAGCCAGTAGCGCTTGAGGGAACGGGCCCTTAGCGGCTATTCGGGAACATCGCCTCCCGGAAAGGTTTACCTTCTTGGTTCTAGCGCAACCGCACAAATTGCCGAGTGGACTCGAGGCAACATGGAGCGCAACTAGCCCCGAGAAGGCTCCTCGGCATACAGGTCTATGCAGAAATCTCAAATAAATAGCGCATGCTATCTTCCTGTTCAACCTCTCTTTGTACGTCCACCCTACGCTTTCTAGGGAAACTTGCCAGTGCAGGCACCCTTGCCGCGAGCGCCGAGTGCGGAACTTCAGCAGCCTACTGGCGGGGTCGCTACCGACAAGCAATCTTGTCGCAACTAGTTGCAGCTCGCTTAAGTTGTTGAGCTGACTCGAAACAAAGTAAGGGCGCTAGCGGCTCACTTAAGTTGCTGAGCGGACTCGAAGCAAAGTAAGGGCGCTAGCAGCTCACTTAAGTTGTTGAGCGGACTCGAAACAGAGTAAGGGCGCAACTAGCTACGAGTTGATTCCTCCGCGCACAGGTTTTCCGTACAAAGAACAAGATCTCCGAGGCGGATAACCTTATATAGAAAGGAAATATCTAAAGTTTCGCATGACTTAGCTTTTTCTGTTGCCGCACTGGCGTCGTTCTTTTACTCGCCCGCTCCTTAGGAGCCATGACGATGAAGAACAGCTGAGCCTTGTGTGCACGCCGGATCGGATTGGCACAATCTCGACGCCCCCTACCTGGCGCGCCAGAGATGTCGGGGGGATGCTGATTCCACCGACACCTATGGGGACAGGGCCCCTTTCGGTTCGGTGGGGGGCGGAGAGCGCACAAAGAGCGGATCGAGGCAGTGCACGCGGGCGATTTTACCAAGCTTCGGGCCGCACGAATGCGTAAAACCCTACTACTGCTTGTTTGTGTGTATTGGATTCTTGCTCAGGAGCGATAGACGCTGCCAGACTGATCGTGAGAGTGTTCCTGGTGTTGAATGAGACGAACTGGTCGAACCTCCCACTAGCTGAACTGGCCGAACCTCCTCTACGTTGCGCTTGGGCCTCCTTTTATACTTTCAAGGGGTTACCCACAGGTGGCAACGTAGACTAAAAGGGTAGAAATGGAAAAGGATGTGGTAGGTGCAGCTACCGCTACTGTGGATATAGTGCACCCTACCTAACTCTGACGGCAGGGGACAAGGACATTAAATGCCTGTCTGAGTCTCCTAAACAGTGCAAAAGGTGACCGTTAGGAGCGCCACCGTTTTCCATGATGGGCTTCTCTTCATCTCCGCTTGCCACCACGTACCCCTAGCTGCACGGCCTCCTGCCACGTGTGCTTGGGAGAGTCCCAAAGCGACACGTTAGCAGGTGTGCTGGAGCGCGGGCACGAAGTGGGGGTTTCCCGCGGCAAGCTCCTTCCGCGGCCGTCGTCTTGTCGCGTCCGGAAGCTTGTCGCTCGTCGGATCTTGCCGGGACGCAGGGCGCGTCACGGCAAGCTTTCTTGGTATGCCTTGAGTGGTCTTCCCGGCAAGCTCCTCTTGCCGGGGTCTTGTCTCTTCCCGGCACGATCCTCTTGCCGGGGCCTTGGTTGGCCTTCCTGGCAAGCTCCTCTTGTCGGGGTCTTGGTTGGCCTTCCCGGCAAGCTCCCCTTGCCGGGGTCTTGGTTTGAGTACTTTGTTCTTGAATGGTCTTCAAGGGAACCACGGAGGGTCTTGGCGGTTACCCGGCAAGCCTTGCCGCGGGGCGCTGCAACTGCCCGTGCACGAGTTCGGGATACTAGGGTACCCCTACTCTAGTACACCGACACAAATAATTTTAAACTAGAGTTGAACTAGCTCTAGAAGCTTGTTCAAATAATTTTACACTCGAGTTGAACTAGCTCTACACGCTAATCAAATAATTTTACACTAGAGTTTAACTAGCTGTATAACCTAGTACAAATAATTTTACACAAGAAATGAACTAGCTCCATAACCTAGTACAAATAATTTTACACTAAGTTGAACTAGCTCTACAAGCTAGTTCAAATAATTTAACACTAGAGTTGAACTAGCTCTACAGCCTACAAGCTAGTTCAAATAGTTTTACACTAGTGTTGAACTAGCTCTACAAGCTAGTTTAAATAATTTTACACTAGAGTTGAACTAGCTCTATAACCTAATACAAATAATTTTACACTAGAGTTGAACTAGCTCTACAAGCTATGTCAAATAATTTTGCACTAGAGTTGAACTAGTTGTATAACCTATTACAAATAATTTTACACTAGAGTTGAACTAGCTCTATAACCTAGTACAAATAATTTTACACTAGAGTTGAACTAGCTCTACATGTTAGGTCAAATAATTTTACGCTAGAGTTGAACTAGCTCTATAACCTAGTTCAAATAATCTTACACTAGAGTTGAACAAGCACTATAACATAGTATAAATAATTTTACACCAGAGTTGAAGTATCTCTACAAGCTAGTGCAAATAATTTTACACTAGAGTTGAACTAGCTATATAACCCAGTACAAATAATTTTACACTAGAGTTGAACTAGCTCTATAACCTAGTACAAATAATTTTACTAGCTCTATAACCTAGTACAAATAATTTTACACTAGAGTTGAACTAGCTCTATAAACTAGTACAAATAATTTTACACTAGAGTTGAACTAGCTCTACAAGCTTGTTCAAATAATTTTACACTAGTGTTCAACTAGCTCTACAGGCTAGTATAAATAATTTCACCCTAGAGTTGAACTAGCTCTATAACCTAGTACAAATAATTTTACACTAGAGTTGAACTAGCTCTATA
>NC_041384.1:494686647-494687771 GCF_002162155.2 Triticum dicoccoides | reverse complement strand
TCTATAACCTAGTACAAATAATTTTACCGTAGAGTTGAACTAGCTCAATAACCTAGTACAAATAATTTTACACTAGAGTTGAACTAGATCTATAACCTTTACACTAGAGTTGAACTAGCTCTACAGGCTAGGTCAAATAATTTTACACTAGAGTTTAACTAGCTCTATAACCTAGTACAAAGAATTTTACACTAGAGTTGAACTAGCTCTATTACCTAGCACAAATAATTTTACACTAGAGTTGAACTAGCTCTATAACCCAGTACAAATAATTTTACACTAGAGTTGAACTAGCTCTATAACCTAGTAAAATAATTTTACTAGCTTTCTAACCTAGTACAAATAATTTTACGCTAGAGTTGAACTATCTCTACAGGCTAGGTCAAATAATTTTACACTAGAGTTGAACTAGTTCTATAACCTAGTTCAAATAATTTTACACAAGAGTTGAACAATCACTATAACCTAGTACAAAGAATTTTACACCAGAGTTGAACGAGCTCTACAAGCTAGTGCAAATAATTTTACACTAGAGTTGAACTAGCTCTACAGGCTAGTTCAAAAAGTTTTGCAATAGTGTTGAACTAGCTCAACAAGCTAGTTTAAATAATTTTACACTAGAGTTGAACTAGCTCTATAACATAGTACAAATAATTTTACACTAGAGTTGAACTAGCTCTAGAAGCTTGTTCAAATAATTTTACACTAGAGTTGAACTAGCTCTACACGCTAATCAAATAATTTTACACTAGAGTTTAACTAGTTGTATAACCTAGTACAAATAATTTTACACTAAGTTGAACTAGCTCTACAAGCTAGTTCAAATAATTTAACACTAGAGTTGAACTAGCTCTACAGCCTACAAGCTAGTTCAAATAGTTTTACACTAGTGTTGAACAGGTCTACAAGCTAGTTTAAATAATTTTACACTAGAGTTGAACTAGCTCTATAACCTAATAAAAATAATTTTACACTAGAGTTGAACTAGCTCTACAAGCTATGTCAAATAATTTTGCACTAGAGTTGAACTAGTTGTATAACCTATTACAAATAATTTTACACTAGAGTTGAACTAGCTCTATAACCTAGTACAAATAATTTTACACTAGAGTTGAACTAGATCT
>NC_041384.1:494684839-494685456 GCF_002162155.2 Triticum dicoccoides | reverse complement strand
TTCAACTAGCTCTACAGGCTAGTATAAATAATTTCACCCTAGAGTTGAACTAGATCTATAACCTAGTACAAATAATTTTACACTAGAGTTGAACTAGCTCTATAACCTAGTACAAATAATTTTACACTAGAGTTGAAGTAGCTCTACAAGCTAGTTCAAATAATTTTACACTAGAGTTGAAATACCTCTATAACCTAGTACAAGTAATTTTACACTAATGTTTAACTAGCTCTACAGGCTAGTTCAAATTATTTTACACTAGAGTTGAACTAGCTCTACAAGCTATTTCAAATAATTTTACACTAGAGTTGAACTAGCTCTATAACCTAGTACAAACAATTTTACACTAGAGCTGAACTAGCTCTACAAGCTAGTTCAAATAATTTTACACTAAGTTCAACTAGCTCTATAGGCTAGTTCAAACAGTTCTACACTAGAGTTGAACTAGCTCTATAACCTAGTACAAATAATTTTACCGTAGAGTTGAACTAGCTCAATAACCTAGTACAAATAATTTTACACTAGAGTTGAACTAGATCTATAACCTTTACACTAGAGTTGAACTAGCTCTACAGGCTAGGTCAAATAATTTTACACTAGAGTTTAACTAGCTCTAT
>NC_041384.1:494680605-494681702 GCF_002162155.2 Triticum dicoccoides | reverse complement strand
TAACATAGTACAAATTATTTTACACTAGAGTTGAACTAGATCTACAGGCTAGGTCAAATAATTTTACACTAGAGTTGAACTAGATCTATAACCTAGTACAAAGAATTTTACACTAGAGTTGAACTAGCTCTATAACCTAGCACAAATAATTTTACACTAGAGTTGTACTAGCTCTATAACCTAGTACAAATAATTTTACACTAGAGTTGAACTAGCCCTATAACCTAGTAAAATAATTTTACTAGCTCTATAACCTAGTACAAATAATTTTACACTACAGTTGAACTAGATCTATAACCTAGTACAAATAATTTTACACTAGAGTTGAACTATCTCTACAGGCTAGGTCAAATAATTTTACACTAGAGTTGAACTAGTTCTATAACCTAGTTCAAATAATTTTACACTAGAGTTGAACAATCACTATAACCTAGTACAAATAATTTTACACCAGAGTTGAACGAGCTCTACAAGCTAGTGCAAATAATTTTACACTAGAGTTGAACTACCTCTACAGGCTAGTTCAAAAAGTTTTGCAATAGTGTTGAACTAGCTCAACAAGCTAGTTTAAATAATTTTACACTAGAGTTCAACTAGCTCTATAACATAGTACAAATAATTTTACACTAGAGTTGAACTAGCTCTAGAAGCTTGTTCAAATAATTTTACACTAAGTTGAACTAGCTCTACAAGCTAGTTCAAATAATTTAACACTAGAGTTGAACTAGCTCTACAGCCTACAAGCTAGTTCAAATAGTTTTACACTAGTGTTGAACTAGCTCTACAAGCTAGTTTAAATAATTTTACACTAGAGTTGAACTAGCTCTATAACCTAATACAAATAATTTTACACTAGAGTTGAACTAGCTCTACAAGCTATGTCAAATAATTTTGCACTAGAGTTGAACTAGTTGTATAACCTATTACAAATAATTTTACACTAGAGTTGAACTAGCTCTATAAACTAGTACAAATAATTTTACACTAGAGTTGAACTAGCTCTACAAGCTTATTCAAATAATTTTACACTAGTGTTCAACTAGCTCTACAGGCTAGTATAAATAATTTCACCCTAGAGTTGAACTAGCTCTATAACC
>NC_041384.1:494678347-494680595 GCF_002162155.2 Triticum dicoccoides | reverse complement strand
TCTATAACCTAGTTCAAATAATTTTACACTAGAGTTGAACAATCACTATAACCTAGTACAAATAATTTTACACCAGAGTTGAACGAGCTCTACAAGCTAGTGCAAATAATTTTACACTAGAGTTGAACTAGCTCTACAGGCTAGTTCAAAATTTTTTGCAATAGTGTTGAACTAGCTCAACAAGCTAGTTTAAATAATTTTACACTAGAGTTGAACTAGCTCTATAACATAGTACAAATAATTTTACACTAGAGTTGAACTAGCTCTAGAAGCTTGTTCAAATAATTTTACACTAGAGTTGAACTAGCTCTACACGCTAATCAAATAATTTTACACTAGAGTTTAACTAGCTGTATAACCTAGTACAAATAATTTTACACAAGAAATGAACTAGCTCCATAACCTAGTACAAATAATTTTGCACTAAGTTGAACTAGCTCTACAAGCTAGTTCAAATAATTTAACACTAGAGTTGAACTAGCTCTACAGCCTACAAGCTAGTTCATATAGTTTTACACTAGTGTTGAACTAGCTCTACAAGCTAGTTTAAATAATTTTACACTAGATTTGAACTAGCTCTATAACCTAATACAAATAATTTTACACTAGAGTTGAACTAGCTCTACAAGCTATGTCAAATAATTTTGCACTAGAGTTGAACTAGTTGTATAACCTATTACAAATAATTTTACACTAGAGTTGAACTTGCTCTATAACCTAGTACAAATAATATTACACTAGAGTTGAACTAGATCTGTAACCTAGTACAAATAATTTTACATTAGAGTTGAACTAGCTCTACATGTTAGGTCAATAAATTTTACACTAGAGTTGAACTAGCTTTATAACCTAGTTCAAATAATCTTACACTAGAGTTGAACTAGCACTATAACATAGTATAAATAATTTTACACCAGAGTTGAACTATCTCTACAAGCTAGTGCAAATAATTTTACACTAGAGTTAAACTAGCTCTATAACCTAGTACAAAGAATTTTACACTAGAGTTGAACTAGCTCTATAACCTAGCACAAATAATTTTACACTAAAGTTGAACTAGCTATATAACCCAATACAAAAATTTTACGCTAGAGTTGAACTAGCTCTATAACCTAGTACAAATAATTTTACTAGCTCTATAACCTAGTACAAATAATTTTACACTAGAGTTGAACTAGCTCTATAAACTAGTACAAATAATTTTACACTAGAGTTGAACTAGCTCTACAAGCTTGTTCAAATAATTTTACACTAGTGTTCAACTAGCTCTACAGGCTAGTATAAATAATTTCACCCTAGAGTTGAACTAGCTCTATAACCTAGTACAAATAATTTTACACTAGAGTTGAACTAGCTCTACAGGCTAGTTCAAATAATTTTACACTAAAGTTGAACTAGCTATATAACCCAGTACAAATAATTTTACACTAGGGTTGAACTAGCTCTATAACCTAGTACAAATAATTTTACTAGCTCCATAACCTAGTACAAATAATTTTACACTAGAGTTGAACTAGCTCTATAAACTAGTACAAATAATTTTACACTAGAGTTGAACTAGCTCTACAAGCTTGTTCAAATAATTTTACACTAGTGTTCAACTAGCTCTACAGGCTAGTATAAATAATTTCACACTAGAGTTGAACTAGCTCTATAACCTAGTACATTTAATTTTACACTAGAGTTGAACTAGCTCTATAACCTAGTACAAATAATTTTACACTAGAGTTGAACTATCTCTACAGGCTAGGTCAAATAATTTTACACTAGAGTTGAACTAGTTCTATAACCTAGTTCAAATAATTTTACACTAGAGTTGAACAATCACTATAACCTAGTACAAATAATTTTACACCAGAGTTGAACGAGCTCTACAAGCTAGTGCAAATAATTTTACACTAGAGTTGAACTAGCTCTACAGGCTAGTTCAAAATTTTTTGCAATAGTGTTGAACTAGCTCAACAAGCTAGTTTAAATAATTTTACACTAGAGTTGAACTAGCTCTATAACATAGTACAAATAATTTTACACTAGAGTTGAACTAGCTCTAGAAGCTTGTTCAAATAATTTTACACTAGAGTTGAACTAGCTCTACACGCTAATCAAATAATTTTACACTAGAGTTTAACTAGCTGTATAACCTAGTACAAATAATTTTACACAAGAAATGAACTAGCTCCATAACCTAGTACAAATAATTTTGCACTAAGTTGAACTAGCTCTACAAGCTAGTTCAAATAATTTAACA
>NC_041384.1:494675296-494677994 GCF_002162155.2 Triticum dicoccoides | reverse complement strand
GTTGAACTAGCTATATAACCCAGTACAAATAATTTTACACTAGAGTTGAACTAGCTCTATAACCTAGTACAAATAATTTTACTAGCTCTATAACCTAGTACAAATAATTTTACACTAGAGTTGAACTAGCTCTACAAGCTTATTCAAATAATTTTACACTAGTGTTCAACTAGCTCTACAGGCTAGTATAAATAATTTCACCCTAGAGTTGAACTAGCTCTATAACCTAGTACAAATAATTTTACACTAGAGTTGAACTAGCTCTATAACCTAGTACAAATAATTTTACACTAGAGTTGAAGTAGCTCTACAAGCTAGTTCAAATAATTTTACACTAGAGTTGAAATAGCTCTATAACCTAGTACAAATAATTTTACACTAAACTTTAACTAGCTCTATAGGCTAGTTCAAATAATTTTACACTAGAGTTGAACTAGCTCTACAAGCTATTTCAAATAATTTTACACTAGAGTTGAACTAGCTCTATAACCTCGTACAAACAATTTTACACTAGACCTGAACTAGCTCTACAAGCTAGTTCAAATAATTTTACACTAATTCAACTAGCTCTATAGGCTAGTTCAAACAGTTTTACACTAGAGTTGAACTAGCTCTATAACCTAGTACAAATAATTTTACCCTAGAGTTGAACTAGCTCAATAACCTAGTACAAATAATTTTACACTAGAGTTGAACTAGATCTATAACCTAGTACAAATTATTTTACACTAGAGTTGAACTAGATCTACAGGCTAGGTCAAATAATTTTACACTAGAGTTGAACTAGCTCTATAACCTAGTACAAAGAATTTTACACTGGAGTTGAACTAGCTCTATAACCTAGCACAAATAATTTTACACTAGAGTTGAACTAGCTCTATAACCTAGTACAAATAATTTTACACTAGAGTTGAACTAGCCCTATAACCTAGTAAAATAATTTTACTAGCTCTATAACCTAGTACAAATAATTTTACACTACAGTTGAACTAGATCTATAACCTAGTACAAATAATTTTACACTAGAGTTGAACTATCTCTACAGGCTAGGTCAAATAATTTTACACTAGAGTTGAACTAGTTCTATAACCTAGTTCAAATAATTTTAAACTAGAGTTGAACAATCACTATAACCTAGTACAAATAATTTTACACCACAGTTGAACGAGCTCTACAAGCTAGTGCAAATAATTTTAGACTAGAGTTGAACTACCTCTACAGGCTAGTTCAAAAAGTTTTGCAATAGTGTTGAACTAGCTCAACAAGCTAGTTTAAATAAATTTACACTAGAGTTGAACTAGCTCTATAACATAGTACAAATAATTTTACACTAGAGTTGAACTAGCTCTAGAAGCTTGTTCAAATAATTTTACACTAGAGTTGAACTAGCTCTACACGCTAATCAAATAATTTTACACTAGAGTTTAACTAGCTGTATAACCTAGTATAAATAATTTTACACAAGAAATGAACTAGCTCCATAACCTAGTACAAATAATTTTACACTAAGTTGAACTAGCTCTACAAGCTAGTTCAAATAATTTAACACTAGAGTTGAACTAGCTCTACAGCCTACAAGCTAGTTCAAATAGTTTTACACTAGTGTTGAACTAGCTCTACAAGCTAGTTTAAATAATTTTACACTAGAGTTGAACTAGCTCTATAACCTAATACAAATAATTTTACACTAGAGTTGAACTAGCTCTACAAGCTATGTCAAATAATTTTGCACTAGAGTTGAACTAGTTGTATAACCTATTACAAATAATTTTACACTAGAGTTGAACTAGCTCTATAAACTAGTACAAATAATTTTACACTAGAGTTGAACTAGCTCTACAAGCTTATTCAAATAATTTTACACTAGTGTTCAACTAGCTCTACAGGCTAGTATAAATAATTTCACCCTAGAGTTGAACTAGCTCTATAACCAAGTACAAATAATTTTACACTAGAGTTGAACTAGCTCTATAACCTAGTACAAATAATTTTACACTAGAGTTGAAGTAGCTCTACAAGCTAGTTCAAATAATTTTACACTAGAGTTGAAATATCTCTATAACCTAGTACAAATAATTTTACACTAAACTTTAACTAGCTCTACAGGCTAGTTCAAATAATTTTACACTAGATTTGAACTAGCTCTACAAGCTATTTCAAATAATTTTACACTAGAGTTGAACTAGCTCTATAACCTAGTACAAACAATTTTACACTAGACCTGAACTAGCTCTACAAGCTAGTTCAAATAATTTTACACTAAGTTCAACTAGCTCTATAGGCTAGTTCAAACAGTTTTACACTAGAGTTGAACTAGCGCTATAACCTAGTACAAATAATTTTACCCTAGAGTTGAACTAGCTCAATAACCTAGTACAAATAATTTTACACTAGAGTTGAACTAGATCTATAACCTAGTACAAATTATTTTACAATAGAGTTGAACTAGCTCTACAGGCTAGGTCAAATAATTTTACACTAGAGTTGAACTAGCTCTATAACCTAGTACAAAGAATTTTACACTAGAGTTGAACTAGCTCTATAACCTAGCACAAATAATTTTACACTAGAGTTGAACTAGCTCTATAACCCAGTACAAATAATTTTACACTAGAGTTGAACTAGCTCTATAACCTAGTAAAATAATTTTACTAGCTCTATAACCTAGTACAAATAATTTTACACTACAGTTGAACTA
>NC_041384.1:494650227-494675286 GCF_002162155.2 Triticum dicoccoides | reverse complement strand
CTAGCTCTATAACCTAGCACAAATAATTTTACACAAGAGTTGAACTAGCTCTATAACCCAGTACAAATAATTTTACACTAGAGTTGAACTAGCTCTATAACCTAGTAAAATAATTTTACTAGCTCTATAACCTAGTACAAATAATTTTACACTACAGTTGAACTAGATCTATAACCTAGTACAAATAATTTTACACTAGAGTTGAACTATCTCTACAGGCTAGGTCAAATAATTTTACACTAGAGTTGAACTAGTTCTATAACCTAGTTTAAATAATTTTACACTAGAGTTGAACAATCACTATAACCTAGTACAAATAATTTTACACCAGAGTTGAACGAGCTCTACAAGCTAGTGCAAATAATTTTACACTAGAGTTGAACTAGCTCTACAGGCTAGTTCAAATAATTTTACACTAAAGTTGAACTAGCTATATAACCCAGTACAAATAATTTTACACTAGGGTTGAACTAGCTCTATAACCTAGTACAAATAATTTTACTAGCTCCATAACCTAGTACAAATAATTTTACACTAGAGTTGAACTAGCTCTATAAACTAGTACAAATAATTTTACACTAGAGTTGAACTAGCTCTACAAGCTTGTTCAAATAATTTTACACTAGTGTTCAACTAGCTCTACAGGCTAGTATAAATAATTTCACACTAGAGTTGAACTAGCTCTATAACCTAGTACATTTAATTTTACACTAGAGTTGAACTAGCTCTATAACCTAGTTCAAATAATTTTACACTAGAGTTGAACAATCACTATAACCTAGTACAAATAATTTTACACCAGAGTTGAACGAGCTCTACAAGCTAGTGCAAATAATTTTACACTAGAGTTGAACTAGCTCTACAGGCTAGTTCAAAATTTTTTGCAATAGTGTTGAACTAGCTCAACAAGCTAGTTTAAATAATTTTACACTAGAGTTGAACTAGCTCTATAACATAGTACAAATAATTTTACACTAGAGTTGAACTAGCTCTAGAAGCTTGTTCAAATAATTTTACACTAGAGTTGAACTAGCTCTACACGCTAATCAAATAATTTTACACTAGAGTTTAACTAGCTGTATAACCTAGTACAAATAATTTTACACAAGAAATGAACTAGCTCCATAACCTAGTACAAATAATTTTGCACTAAGTTGAACTAGCTCTACAAGCTAGTTCAAATAATTTAACAGTAGAGTTGAACTAGCTCTACAGCCTACAAGCTAGTTCATATAGTTTTACACTAGTGTTGAACTAGCTCTACAAGCTAGTTTAAATAATTTTACACTAGATTTGAACTAGCTCTATAACCTAATACAAATAATTTTACACTAGAGTTGAACTAGCTCTACAAGCTATGTCAAATAATTTTGCACTAGAGTTGAACTAGTTGTATAACCTATTACAAATAATTTTACACTAGAGTTGAACTAGCTCTATAACCTAGTACAAATAATATTACACTAGACTTGAACTAGATCTGTAACCTAGTACAAATAATTTTACACTAGAGTTGAACTAGCTCTACATGTTAGGTCAATAAATTTTACACTAGAGTTGAACTAGCTCTATAACCTAGTTCAAATAATCTTACACTAGAGTTGAACTAGCACTATAACATAGTATAAATAATTTTACACCAGAGTTGAACTATCTCTACAAGCTAGTGCAAATAATTTTACACTAGAGTTAAACTAGCTCTATAACCTAGTACAAAGAATTTTACACTAGAGTTGAACTAGCTCTATAACCTAGCACAAATAATTTTACACTAAAGTTGAACTAGCTATATAACCCAGTACAAAAATTTTACACTAGAGTTGAACTAGCTCTATAACCTAGTAAAATAATTTTACTAGCTCTATAACCTAGTACAAATAATTTTACACTAGAGTTGAACTAGCTCTATAAACTAGTACAAATAATTTTACACTAGAGTTGAACTAGCTCTACAAGCTTGTTCAAATAATTTTACACTAGTGTTCAACTAGCTCTACAGGCTAGTATAAATAATTTCACACTAGAGTTGAACTAGCTCTATAACCTAGTACATTTAATTTTACACTAGAGTTGAACTAGCTCTATAACCTAGTATAAATAATTTTACACTAGAGTTGAAGTAGCTCTACAAGCTAGTTCAAATAATTTTACACTAGAGTTGAAATAGCTCTATAACCTAGTACAAATAATTTTACACTAAAGTTTAACTAGCACTACAGGCTAGTTCAAATAATTTTACACTAGAGTTGATCTAGCTCTACAAGCTATTTCAAATAATTTTACACTAGAGTTGAACTAGCCCTATAACCTAGTACAAACAACTTTACACTAGAGCTGAACTAGCTCTACAAGCTAGTTCAAATAATTTTACACTAAGTTCAACTAGCTCTATAGGCTAGTTCAAACAGTTTTACACTAGAGTTGAACTAGCTCTATAACCTAGTACAAAGACTTTTACACTAGAGTTGAACTAGCTCTATTACCTAGCACAAATAATTTTACACTAGAGCTGAACTAGCTCTATAACCTAGTACAAATAATTTTACACTAGAGTTGAACTAGCTCTATAACCTAGTACACATAATTTTACACTAGAGTTGAACTAGCTCTATAACGCAATACAAATAATTTTACACTAGAGTTGAAGTAGCTCTACAAGCTAGTTCATATAATTTTACACTAGAGTTGAAATAGCTCTATAATCTAGTACAAATAATTTTACACTAAAGTTGAACTAGCTCTACAGGCTAGTTCAAATAATTTTACACTAGAGTTGAACTAGCTCCATAACGTAGTACAAATAATTTTACAATTGAGTTGAACTAGCTCTACAAGCTAGTTCAAATAATTTTACACTAGGGTTGAACTAGCTCTACAAGCTATTTCAAATAATTTTACACTAGAGTTGAACTAGCTCTATAACCTAGTACAAACAATTTTACACTAGAGCTGAACTAGCTCTACAAGCTAGTTCAAATAATTTTACACTAATTTCAACTAGCTCTATAGGCTAGTTCAAATAGTTTTACACTAGAGTTGAACTAGCTCTTTAACCTAGTACAAATAATTGTACACTAGCGTTGAACTAGCTCTATAACATAGTACAAATAATTTTACACTAGAGTTGAACTAGCTCTAGAAACTAGTTCAAATGATTTTACACAAGAGTTGAACTAGCTCTACACGCTAATCAAATAATTTTACACTAGAGTTTAACTAGCTCTATAACCTAGTACAAATAAGTTTACACAAGAAATGAACTAGCTCTATAACGTAGTACAAATAATTTTACACTAAGTTGAACTAGCTCTACAAGCTAGTTCAAATAATTTAACACTAGAGTTGAACTAGCTCTAGAGCCTACAAGCTAGTTCAAATAGTTTTACACTAGTGTTGAACTAGCTCTACAAGCTAGTTTAAATAATTTTACACTAGAGTTGAACTAGCTCTATAACATAGTACAAATAATTTTACACTAGAGTTGAACTAGCTCTAGAAGCTTGTTCAAATAATTTTACACTAGAGTTGAACTAGCTCTACACGCTAATCAAATAATTTTACACTAGAGTTTACCTAGCTGTATAACCTAGTACAAATAATTTTACACAAGAAATGAACTAGCTCCATGTCGGGGGCGGTGCTGATTCCACCGACACCTATGGGGACAGGGCCCCTTTCGGTTCGGTGGGGGGCGGAGAGCGCACAAAGAGCGGATCGAGGCGGTACACACGGGCGATTTTACCCAGCTTCGGGCCGCACGGATGCATAAAACCCTACTGCTGCTTGTTTGTGTATATTGGATTCTTGCTCAGGAGCGATGGACGCTGCCAGACTGAGCGTGAGAGTATTCCTGGTGTTGAATGAGCCAACTGGCCGAACCTCCGAACCCTTTCTACGTTGCGCTTGGGCCTCCTTTTATACTCTCAAGGGGTCACCGACAGGGGGCAACGTAGACAAGAAGGGTAAAAATGGAAAAGGATGCGGTAGGTGCAGCTACCGCTACTGTGGATACAGTGCACCCTACCTAACTCTGACGGCAGGGGACAAGGACATTAAATGCTTGTCTGAGTCTCCTAAACAGTGCAAAAAGTGACCGTTTGGAGCGCCACCGTTTGCCACGATCGGCTTCTCTTCATCTCTGCTTGCCACCACGTACCCCTAGCTGCACGGCCTCCTGCCAGGTGTGCTTGGGAGAGTCCTAGAGCAACACGTTAGCAGGTGTGCTGGAGCGCGGGCACGAAGTGGGAGTTTCCCGCGGCAAGCTCCTTGCCGCGGCCATCGTCTTGTCATGTCCGGAAGCTTGTCGCTCGCCGAATCTTGCCGGGACGCAGGGCGCGTCACGGCAAGCTTTCTTGGTATGCCTTGAGTGGTCTTCCCGGCAAGCTCCTCTTGCCGGGGTCTTGTCTCTTCCCAGCAAGATCCTCTTGCCGGGGCCTTGGTTGGCCTTCCCGGCAAGCTCCTCTTGCCGGGGCCTTGGTTGGCCTTCCCGGCAAGCTCCTCTTGCCGGGGCCTTGGTTGGCCTTCCCGGCAAGCTCCTCTTGCCGGGGTCTTGGTTTGAGTACTTTGTTCTTGAATGGTCTTCAAGGGAACCACGGACGGTCTTGGCGGTCACCCGGCAAGCCTTGCCACGGGGCGCTGCAACTGCCCGTGCACGAGTCCGGGATACTAGGGTACCCCTACTCTAGTACACCGACAGGAGCCCCCGGGCCTGGGCCATACACGGTGCCGAGCGCTGTTGGGCCAGGCCCAAAACAGTGCACGGGCACGCGCGGCCTTGGTCACGCCAAATCTAACTCCGCTCCCACCGCGCACGCCCAGAGCGGCACGCGTCAAACGCAGCGTCGTGGGTGAGATCATGGGTGGCGTGCGTGGGGCTAAGCCCCCCGAGCATACGTCAGGCCACGATGATGGGGACGGTTCACGCCCTCCTCCCTAAACGGAGGTAGGTGTGGGGGCGTGGTGCATTAACTGGACGGGGCCGGTGCGCGGTTTTCGGGACGTCCACTCCCCGCGTTCACGGGGCGGAGCGAGGCCGCCTCATATGTCGCCTTGGTTCTGCATCCCCGCCACGCGGCTCCCATGCGCTTGGGGTCACGGACGGTGGAGTGGGAAACTGGGCCGTCGCGAGCGGGTTGGCCCCGACTCCCTGCCCTTCCCGTGCCTTGATTCGCTGAGCGAGGCGGCCGAGCCCCCACCTCGCTCCTTTATAAAGAGCGGGATGGGAGCACAGAAACCCGCACTCTCTCATCTTCTCCTTTCTTCAGCTTCTGCTCCCCTTTCTCTCATCCGCCATGGAGAAAGGGAACCCAGGCCCTTCATCGGTGGCGGCGAGGGTCGCCACCAGACAGCGCATCTCTCCCTCTTCCGCGCCCGTGGTGGCAGAGCCAGCCATAAGGGGAAGAGGGAGGGGGCGAGGTCGCGGATGAGGTCGAGGACGAGGTCGAGGCGCTCGGGGAAGAGGCGGACGGGGCGGCGCGTCAGCTTCACCTCCGCCGACGGCTCCTCGTTTCATCCCTTTGCTGCCGCGACTACGACCAAACTTGGCCCCGAGAACGAGCCCCAGGGCCTAGAGTCGAGGGAGCACGGCAGTTTCCGGGAAGAAACGTGGTTTCGCATTCCCCAGTCCAAAAGAGGATGCATGATGAGGGATGAAAGACTTATCTGACATTGCAGCCCCCGGCAACTCTGGTTTGCCGTGGACGATTCTTGGCACTCACAGCCCCCAGCGATACTGGCTTGCCGGGAAGGCTTTTATCTTCAGCAGAGAACTTTGACGTTCTCGATGCCAGCTTCCGGCAAGCTTGTCGCCAGGAAGGCTTTTACCTTCAGCAGAGAACTTTGACGTTCTCGATGCCAGCTTCCGGCAAGCTTGTTGCTAGGAAGGCTTTTATTTTCAGCAGAGAACTTTGACGTTCTCGATGCCGGCTTCCGGCAAGCTGGTCGCCAGGAAGGCTTTTGTCTTCAGCAGAGAACTTTGACGTTCTCGATGCCGGCTTCCGGCAGGCTGGTTGCCAGGAAGACTTTTACCTTCAGCAGAGAACTTTGACGTTCTCGATGCCGGCTTCCGGCAAGCTCGTTGCCCAGAAGACTTTTACCTTCAGCAGAGAACTTTGACGTTCTCGATGCCGGCTTCCGGCAAGCTCGTTGCCAGGAAGACTTTTACCTTCAGCAGAGAACTTTGACGTTCTCGATGCCGGCTTCCGGCAAGCTCGTTGCCAGGAAGACTTTTACCTTCAGCAGAGAACTTTGACGTTCTCGATGCCGGCTTCCGGCAGGCTCGTTGCCAGGAAGACTTTTACCTTCAGCAGAGAACTTTGACGTTCTCGATGCCGGCTTCCGGCAAGCTTTGTTGCCAGGAAGGCTTTTATCTTCAGCAGAGAACTTTGATGTTCTCGATGCCGGCTTCCGGCAAGCTCGTTGCCAGGAAGGCTTTTGGCGAAGAACTTCGTTGTTCTTGACACCGGCCCCCGGCAAGATCGTTGCCGGAAAGGCTTATGGCGAAGAACTTCGTCGTTCTTGACACCGGCTCCCGGCAAGATCGTTGTCGGAAAGGCTTATGGCGAAGAACTTCGTCGTTCTTGACGCCGGCTCCCGGCAAGATCGTTGCCGGAAAGGCTTATGGCGAAGAACTTCGTCGTTCTTGACGCCGGCTCCTGGTAAGATCGTTGCCGGAAAGGCTTATGGCGAAGAACTTCGTCGTTCTTGACGCCGGCTCCCGGCAAGATCATTGCCGGAAAGGCTTATCCCTTTGCCGCTTCTGCGGAGCCGGGCTCCAAGGAGCCCCAACCCAGCGCCTACTTGAAGGCCGATGACGGTATCTTCATCAAGCTACCCTGGGCGTCGAGCTCCAGGGCGCCGGTCGAGGGGGAAACTTTTGATGAGGAGGTGCTCACCTCCGCCGGACTGTCGTTGGTCGACGCGCCCGGCAGCAGCAGTGGCAAGCCTGAGGAGGAGCAGCTGCTGCGGAAGCTGCTGTCACTCTACCGCGCCCGGCAAGCCAAGCTGGCTTCCCGGGAAGCGCTTGTCGCGAAGGCGGGAGTTAACATGGAGAAGCGCACGGAGGAGCTCCGGGGCCAGAATCAAGAGGCTCTCCGGTCCCTGGCACAGGAGCGGGAGCGACTCGACGAGGAGCGCACGGCCTTCCTTCTCGAGAAGGCCGAAGCTGAGGAGGAGCAAAGGCTGGCCGCCGAGAAGCAGTCCACGCGAGAAGGAGAATTAGTGCAGCGGAAAGCCAACCTCGACAGCTACGAGGAGGAGCTTGCCGAGCATGAGCAAGCACTTGGCGGGGTGCTCAAGGAAGCAAAGGACGCTGCGGCAATCGCAGAGGCCGCCAAGAAAGAGCTGGAGGAGAAGGCGGCGCAGCTGGAGGCCAACATTGGGAAGAGCGGCGAGGAGCTTGCCGCGCTCAAGCGTGAGCGTGAGAAGGATGCTGCCGCCCACGGTGAGCTGCAAGGTCTTCTCGCGGAGAGGGGCAAGGAGCTCAGCGCCGCCAAGGATTCCAATGCAGACCTGGAGCTGAAGCTGGCCACGCTGACGCAGACGCTGGAGGCCACCAAGGAGCGGGAGAAGACCTTGTCGGAGAAGGTCAAAGCTAACAAGGCGCTGCTGGAAAGCATCGTAGTTACCCAGAACTCGTTCAGAGACACTGTGGAGCACTGGACCAAGGGTCTGGTGAATATTGCCGCAGTCATCAACGAGGAGCTGGCACAGCTGGGGATGGAGGACTTTGGGTATCCCTCCGACGAGAATCTCCAACCCAGCGCCAAGCTCAGCCTGTTCTTCAAGGGCGTGGCGACGGCACTCCAGCGGCTCCGGGAAAGGATCCCAAAGCAGCTGGCCGATGAGTCGCGCAAAATCTGCGCCGGGGTTCTCCAGAAGGTGCTGATGAAGGTGGCCTTCCGCAATCCAGGCCTCAGCTTCACCAACGTCCTCAAGTCCTTGCCGCCAGACGCCGGTCGGGACGCACTAAAGGCCCTTGTCGCACCCATTGTGGACAAGGTGAGCGAGATCAAGAGGGTCGAGGGCGGACGCGTAGACTAGGCCGCCCATTTCTTCTTTTCCCTTGTCGCTGCTAATCATGTTATGAAAACATTCTGTTAGAGTTGCGACAAGTTATCTTGTAATATAACTTTATTTCTGTTATCAATTGCTATGTTATTTCCTCTACTAGATTCCTTCCTTTGTATATTTTTACCCTACGCTTCTAGGGAACTTGTCGGCGCAGGCACCCGAGCCGCGAGCGCTGAGTGCGGAACTTCAGCAGCCTGCTGGCGGCGCTGCTTCCGACAAGATACCTTGTCGCGACTAGATGCAGCACACTTAAGTTGTTGAGTGGACCCGAAACAAAGTAAGGGCGCAACTAGCCACGAGTTGGTTCCTCCGAGCACAGGTTTTCCATACAAAGCAGGGTCGTTCGAGGAAGATAACTCAAAAATTTAAAAACTGATTGCTCAAAACTTTGGCAACTTAGCTTTTCTGTCGTTTGCTTCCCGGCAAGGTAGAACTTTGCTTGAACGACGCCTGGTCCATACCACAATCTTCTCCTTCCCCCCGGCAAACATGTGTGCGAGGGAATCTTCTTTTCCTTTGTTAAAAAAGAAGAAAGAAGAGAAAATAATGATATGGAGCCCTTCGGCTCGTTATTGCTTACCGGATGTAGGCGCTGCACAAAGTGTCAGATAATACATGCAAGAAAGAAACTAATGCATGAAATGGACAAGTTGTGCGGAGCACATGTGGTTTTACTTATGCACGGGATCTGCGCCCGGCTTTGTACAAAGGATTACATGCAACAGCGGCAAGACTTGTACAAAAGGTGGTTGCCAAAACGGGGTTCCGGCAACCGTGCCCTACGGGAAAAACTTACGAAGATGTGCTATGTTCCAGGAGTTGCTCACCAGAATGCCATCTTCGGTCTCAAGGCGGACAGCGCCGGGTCAAAGAAAGAATAACGTAGATAGGAAGGAGCGAGCCGAGCCCTAAGGATAATGAATTGGTATGCCGGGTGCTTACTTGAGCCTTGTGACTCGTCTCACCCGGTAAGGGCCTTCCCACTTCGGCGTCAACTTGTTGGAATTCTTGGCGGACTGAACGCGCCGAATAACAAGGTCGCCTTCCTTGAAGCTTCTGGCCTTAACTTTGCGGCTATGGTAGCTGCGCAAAGCTTGCTGGTATAGAGCAGCTCGTACAGCAGCCTGAAGACAATCTTCCTCAAGGAGCAGCGCGTCGTCTTGTCGCAGTTGTTCTTGCTCAAGCTCATCATAAGCGAGCACTCGAGGCGATCCGTATACGAGTTTCGTGGGGAGAACTGCTTCTGCTCCATAGACTAGAGCAAAAGGCGTCTGGCCAGTGGTTCGATTTGGCGTCGTTCTGATCGACCAAAGAACCAGTGGCAGCTCCTCGATCCAGTCTCTTCCGCACTTGCGCAGCCTGTCGAAAGTTCTGGTCTTGAGCCCGCGCAGCACTTCAGCATTTGCCCTCTCTGCTTGACCGTTGCTTCTTGGATGAGCAACAGAAGCGAAGCAGACCTTGGCGCCAAGGTCTTGGACATACTGCATGAAGGTGCGGCTCGTGAATTGCGCGCCGTTGTCGGTGATGATCCTGTTAGGGATCCCGAAACGGCAAACAATTGACCTGAAGAACTTGACTGCTGACTGTGTTATCACCTTCCTCACTGGCTGCACTTCCGGCCACTTTGTGAACTTGTCGATTGCGACGTACAAGTACTCAAAGCCCCCGACAGCTCGGGGGAAAGGGCCGAGGATATTGAGCCCCCAGACCGAAAATGGCCAGGATAAATGGATCATCTGGAGAGCTTGAGCTGGCTGGTATATCTGTTTGGAGTGGAACTGGCACGCTTCACACTTGGTTACTTGTGCAGTTGCATCCTGGAGGGCTGTCGGCCAAAAGAAACCTTGCCGGAAAGCTTTGTCGGCAAGTGCTCTTGCGCCAATGTGGTGGCCACATATGCCTCCATGTATCTCCGCCAACAGCTTTTGTCCATCTTCCCGGCAAATACACTTCAATTTCACACCGTTGAGTCTTCTTCTGTACAGTATGCTATCGACAAACTGGTACATACTTGACTGCCGGGCTACTTTTTCTGCTTCTTCTTGCTCTTCAGGAAGTTCTCCTGTCTGAAGGAAATGGACAATCTGTTGTGCCCATGCTGGAGCTTGTGGCTCGACAACAAGGACTAAAGGCACATCTGCTGCTGCGGGAACATCCGCTTCTACGGCAAGGACTTGCGGCCCTGCCGGAGCTTGATGTTCCCCGACAAGTTTGCCGGAGCAAAACTTGTCGGGAGCGTCTGCTTCAACGGAACAAACCATAAGGCTTGCTGGAGCAGACTGCCCCTCAGCATCCTTGGTGTTGATCTTGGGGACTTTCTTGGCGGCGGCTTCGGGGAGCTCTGCCGGAAAGTAGTCACCAGAAACCAACTTCCTCTTCTTGCTTTGTCCAGTTGATGGTGTTACGGATGGTTGAGTCAACTTGAGCACAAAGATCCCCGGTTCCACAGGTAACTTTAGTGCGGCACACTTTGACAGGCCATCAGCAATGTCATTCTGAGCTCTTGGGATATGCTCCATCTGTAGGCCGTCAAAGTGCTCTTCTAGCTTCCTCACTTCATAAACATATGCTTCCATCAACGGACTCTGGTAGTTCTTGTTCACTTGGTGGACGACAAGCTGTGAGTCACCCCTGACAATGAGCTTCTTGATCCCAAGGTCTGCTGCGATTCTGAGACCGGCAAGCAATCCTTCATACTCTGCAGTATTGTTGGTTGCTTGCTCCTTGGGAAAGTGCATCTGGACTACGTACTTGAGGTGTTCTCCGGTGGGCGCGACAAGCAGCACGCGCGCATCGGCGCCTTGCAGCGAGAAGGCACCATCAAAGTACATCAGCCACTCTCTGCTTGCCTCTTTGACGGGGATGCTCGTCTCTGAAATTTCTTCATTTGGGGTTGGCGTCCATTCTGCTATGAACTCTGCCAATGCTCTGCTTTGGATTGTTGAAGTGCTCTCAAACTTGAGGCCAAAGCTTGACAGTTCCAGCGCCCACTCGACAATCCTGCCTGTTGCTTCTGGATTTTGCAGTATCTTCTTCAGCGAAAAGCGAGTGACGACTGTGATCTCATGTGCTTGGAAGTAATGGCGCAGCTTTCTCGAGGCCATGAGGAGGCCGAAAAGCAACTTCTGCACACCAGAGTACCTTGATCTAGCCCCCTATAGAAGGGAACTGACAAAGTAAACTGGACGCTGCACCATTCTCTTCTGCATCTTATCATGCTCCTGCGCAGATCCATCTTTGTCGGGACCAGAGCTTGTCGGTGAAGCCCCCTGCTTGTCGCTGGATGCATCTGCCGTGGTTGCTAGCTCATCATCTGCCTCCCTGTCCGCCACTAACGCAGCACTAACCACTTGATTGGTTGCCGCTATATACAGCAGCAACTTCTCTTGCGGCTTAGGTGCGACAAGTATTGGAGTGGAGGACAGGTATCTCTTCAAGTCCTGCAGTGCAGCCTCCGCCTCCGGAGTCCATCTCATTGGACCTGCCTTTTTTAAAATTTTGAAAAATGGCAGGGCGCGCTCAGCAGATCTAGAGATAAACCTGTTGAGAGCAGCCACGCAACCGGCAAGCCTTCGTACATCCTTGACGCGCTTTGGTGCTTCGATCTGCTCAATGGCCTTGATCTTGTCGGGATTGGCTTCAATTCCCCGCTGAGACACGAAGAACCCGAGAAGCTTGCCGGAAGGGACTCCAAACACGCACTTCTCGGGGTTAAGCTTGAGGTTGATCTTGCGCAGATTTGCAAATGTCTCGTCTAAATCTTGAATCAGGGTCGCCCTGTTCTTGCTCTTGACCACTATGTCATCCATGTAGGCTTCCACATTTCTATGCATCTGCGGCTCAAAAGCGTGGTGGACTACCCTTGCGAATGTTGAACCAGCATTCTTCAAACCGAAAGGCATCCATATGAAGCAGTACGTGCCACACGGGGTGATAAATGCGGTTTTCTCTTCATCCTCTTCTGCCATGAAGATCTGATGGTATCCTGAGTATGCATCAAGAAATGAAAGCAAATCACATCCAGCTGTGGAGTCAACAATCTGGTCAATGCGCGGCAAGGGAAATGGGTCTTTGGGACAAGCTTTATTAACATCAGTGAAGTCAATACAAAGCCTCCATTTCCCGTTAGCCTTGCGCACGACAACAGGATTGGCCAACCACGTGGGATGGAGCACTCCTCTGACAAGGCCTGCTACTTCCAACTTCTTGATTTCTTCTGCGATGAATTCTTGGCGCTCCACTGCCTGTTTCCTGACTTTCTACTTGACGGGTCGCGCATGAGGACAGACGGCAAGGTGGTGCTCAATTACTTTCCTGGGAACACCGGGGATATCAGACGGCTGCCACGCAAACACGTTGACATTCACCCGCAGGAAAGCAACGAGCGCGCTTTCCTATTTGGGGTCAAGAGTGGCGCTGATGGTGAAGGTACCACCAGCGCCGTCCTCCTTGGCGAACACCTTCTTGGTCTCAGGTGGAGCTGCCATTGCTTTCTTACACTTGCCGATGGAGCTCGATGGTGCGTCCTCGACGGTAGCGCAGCACTCCGAAGAGGTGCGCTTGCCGGAGTGGGCATCAGAGCTCTTGCCGGACTTGGTCTTCTTCTTCCCCCCGGGAGCTTCAGCGGCAAGTGTCTCGCGTTCTGCTGCGGCTGCTGCTTCCCGGTAGATCTTGTCGGCACAGATAAGAGCATCCTTCTTGTTGCCAGGGACAGAGATGGCACTTATCGGGCCTGGCATTTTCAGTACGTTGTACGCATAGTGAGAGGCTGCCATGAACTTGGCGAGTGCCGGACGGCCAAGGATTCCATTGTAAGGTAATGGAAAGTTAGCAACATCAAACGTGACCCTCTCAGTCCTGAAGTTCAGCTCGCTGCCAAATGTTACCGGCAACGTGATCTTTCCCTTTGGCTTGCTCCTTCCCGGGTTGATTCCTTGAAATGTACCGGTCTCTTCGAGCTCGCTGTCAGGGATCTGGAGTTTCTGGAGCACCGCGGAGGAGATCAGATTCAAGCCGGCCCCGCCGTCAACTAGCATCTTAGTGACCTTGAGGTTGCGGATTGTTGGTGAAACCAACATCGGCAAGCACCCGACCGCAGTTATGCGATCAGGGTGGTCCTCAATATCAAAGATGATAGGCGTGCTGGACCATTTCAGAGGCTTGCGTGACTCGATGGGAGGTTCTGCTGCATTAACTTCCCGCACCCACTGCTTGAGCTGGCGGTGCGAGGTGTGCAGAGAAGCACCACCATCAACGCACAGGACCTCTGTGGCTTTCTGGAACTCCTGCTCATCAGTCTCCTCATCATCCATGTCTTCATCGTCGTCGTCATCTTCATCCTTGTCGTGGCCGCGAGGAGGTCTTTCTCCTTGCCGCTGCTTGGCCTTGCCGCGGCGTCCTCCTCGGCCGGGACGTTTCTTGCCGGATCCCCCAGCACCTTCCTGGGCCTTCTCCTTGTTGCGCCGCTCGTATTCAGCTTTCTGTTGCTCAACAAGCTGCTTGACTTTCTTACAGTTCTGGAGATCATGGCCCTTGGTGCGGTGGATCTTGCAATACTGCTTGTTGGTGCCGTCCTGCTTGTCGGCGACCGCCACCTCCGCGGCAACCTTCTTGCCAGAGTCACCAGCTTTGGCTTCCTTGGCGCCACCACCGTTGCCGGACTGCTCAACAACTAGCACCTCTTTGCCTTTCCTCCTTCTGTTGTTCCGCCGCCGGTTTTTCCTTGCCGGGGCAGCATCTTCACTGTCAGATCCTCCCGCTCCTACATTCTCTCCGGGGAGTCTCCTCCCTTCCTCAGCACATGCGCACTTGTCGGCCAGTGCATATAACTCACTGACATCCCTGATCTTGCACATCGCCATTTCCTCCCGCATCCTGCGGTTTCGCACATTCTGATGGAACGCGCTGATCACCGCGGCAGGGTGGACGTCTGGGATGTTGTGCTGCACACTGCTGAATCTCTGAATGTACTTGCGCAGGGGCTCTCCTTCCTTCTGGGCGAGCAGATGAAGATCACTCTCCTGGCCATGAGGCTTGTGTCCGCCTGTGAAGGCGCCGACAAACTGATGGCACAAATCAGCCCAAGAGGATATGGAGTTGTCCGGCAAGTGCATGAGCCAGGACCTGACGTTGGGCTTGAGTACCAGCGGGAAGTAGTTGGCAAGGATCTTGTCATCCCGTCCCCCAGCAGCCTGCACCGCAATGGTGTAAATGCTGAGGAACTCCGACGGATGTGTCTTGCCGTCGTACTTCTCCGGTACGTCTGGCTTGAAGTTCTTCGTGCTGGGCCACTGGACTTGCAGCAGCTCACGAGTGAACGCAGGGCAACCTACCGCATACGGCAAATCGCCTGGTTCCCCTGGCGCATGCATGTCAACAGAGGGCCCAGCGCGCTTGTCAGATTGACCTCGCGCTTCTCTTCGGCGCTTGATGCGTGTTCGAGCATCTTCTTGTTGTCGATCATGAAGAACTTGGCGCTGATCGCGACGAGCTCGTGGATCCGACGATGCAGTAGAGTCGCTGTCGAGGGGGATCCGGCGAGTCGGCGATCTTGGCCTTCGGGGTGGTGATTGCATGGTAGTTGCGCCTCCACCCGTTTCGTCGCCACCGGCTCGCGCCCGGCAACCCTGCCGCGGCGGCGACGCGCTCAGCCACCGTGGAGTGTCGCCGTTGGCGTAGCCGATGAGGCTCTGAATGGTGGCCCTCCATTCATCGATCTTGTCTGACATCAGAGGGTAATCTAGGAGCAGTTGAGCTCGCGCCAAAGCTTCTGCTGGAGTGGTGGGTGGCAGTGGCGGACAGCGCGAGGAGCGGGACGTGCTCGGACTTCTAACTATGTTAGAAGGAGCAGTATCCCGTCCAGGAGACCGTGCTCTGCTCACGCCAGCATGCTGGCGTGCATGCTGGTCTTGAGCGCCCCGAGATCCACCAGCTTGGTCTTGGCCTATCATGCGTATGGCACTGGAAGTGCCATGACGCTGTTGGTCTTGCGCCTCCTGAGAGTGGCGTGGAACATGTACAGTCGCCGAGGTTTGTGCAGCCTTGTTCTTGGATCTGGCAGCATCATGAGCTTCCTCGTCGACGTCCATTCTTCCGCCGGCGTCCATTCCACCACCCATTTGCTCCAACGGTGGCGGAAGTGACATGGACGGAGTGGCTGCCGCCGAAGTCTTCTTCTTCGGTGGCATGTTGATGAAGGGAATGAAGATCTAGCTCGTGTGAACGCCGGATCAGGTTCACACAATCTCGACGCCCCCTACCTGGCGCGCCAAAGATGTCGGGGAAACTAATCCACGAACACCTATGGGGCCGGCGGACCGGGCCCCTTTCGGTTCGGTGGGGGGCGGAGATCGCACGAAGAGCAGATCGAGGCGAAGCACACGAGCAGTTTACCCAGCTTCGGAGCTCTCCGGAGAGATAACACTCCTACTGCTGCTTGTCTGGTTCTATTATCTTCTTGCTCGCGAGAGCTAAGTGTTTTCTGGCTCACGAATGAATCGAACCGAACCTCCTCTACGTTGCGCATGGGCCTCCTTTTATACGCTAAAGGGGTCACCGACAGGTGGCAACGCAGAGAAGGGTACAAATGTAAAAAGTGGGGTGGTTGGTACAGTTACTTGTACAGTGCACCCTACCTAACCCTGGCGGCAGGGGACAAGGGCATTAAATGCCCGTCTGAGTCGCCCAAACAGTGCAGAAAAGGACCGTTAGGGGAGCCACCGTTCGCCACGATGGCGATCTTGTCAGCTTCGCATGCCACTGCGCACCGCTGGCTGCACAGCCTCCCGCCACGCGCGCCTGGAGAGGCCCCCAGAGCGACACGTTGGTGGATGCGCTGGAGCGTGGGCACAGAGTGGCCGCCTGCCGCGGCAAGCGCCTTGCTGCTGCTGTTATCTTGTCGGGTCCGGAGGCTTGTCGCTCACCGGGCCTCGAGGTACCTTGGTTGGTCTTCCCGGCAAGCTCCTCTTGCCGGGGCCTTGTTGCCTTGCCGGAGCGCGTGGCGCGTCGCGGCGAGTTCCTTGAAGTGCCTTGGTTGGCCTTCCCGGCAAGCTCCTCTTGCCGGGGCCTTGTCTCCTGAGCTTAAATACTTTGTTCTTGAATGGCTCCAAAGGAACCATGGAGGATCTTGGTGTTAGCCCGGCAAGCCTTGCCGCGGGGTGCTGCAACTGCCCGTGCACAAGTTCGGGGTACTAGGGTACCCCTATTCTAGTACACCGACAAATAATTTTACACTAGAGTTGAACTAGCTCTACAGGCTAGTTCAAATAATTTTACACTAGATTGAACTAGCTCTATAATCTAGTACAAATAATTTTACACTAAAGTTGAACTAGCTCTACACGCTAGTTCAAATAATTTAACACTAGAGTTGAACTAGCTCTAGAGCCTACAAGCTAGTTCAAATAGTTTTACACTAGTGTTGAACTAGCTCTACAAGCTAGTTTAAATAATTTTACACTAGAGTTGAACTAGCTCTATAACCCAGTACAAATAATTTTACACTAGAGTTGAACAAGCTCTACAATCTATGTCAAATAATTTTGAACTAGAGTCGAACTAGTTGTATAACCTAGTACTAATAATTTTACACTAGAGTTGTACTACCACTATAACCTAGTACAAATAATTTTACACTAGAGTTGAACTAGCTCTACAAGCTAGTTCAAATAATTTTACACTAGAGTTAAACTAGCTTTACAGGCTAGTTCAAATAATTTTACACTAGAGTTGAACTAGCTCTATAAACTAGTACAAATAATTTTACACTAGAGTTGAACTTGATCTGTAACCTAGTACAAATTGTTTTTACACTAGAGTTGAAGTAGCTCTACAGGCTAGGTCAAATAATTTTACACTAGAGTTGAACTAGTTCTATAACCTAGTACAAAGAATTTTACACTAGAGTTGAACTAGCTCTATAACCTAGCACAAATAATTTTACACTAGAGTTGAACTAGCTATATAACCCAGTACAAATAATTTTACACTAGAGTTGAACTAGCTCTATAACCTAGTACAAATAATTTTACTAGCTCTATAACCTAGTACAAATAATTTTACACTAGAGTTGAACTAGATCTATAACCTAGTACAAATAATTTTACACTAGAGTTGAACTAGCTCTATAACCTAGCACAAATAATTTTACACTAGAGTTGAACTAGCTCTATAACCTAGCACAAATAATTTTACACTAGAGCTGAACTAGCTCTATAACCTAGTACAAATAATTTTACACTAGAGTTGAACTAGCTCTATAACCTAGTACAAATAATTTTACACTAGAGTTGAACTAGCTCTATAACCTAGTACAAATAATTTAACACTAGAGTTGAAGTAGCTCTACAAGCTAGTTCAAATAATTTTACACTAGAGTTGAAATAGCTCTATAACCTAGTACAAATAATTTTAAAATAAAGTTGAACTAGATCTACAGGCTAGTTCAAATAATTTTACACTAGAGTTGAACTACCTCCATAACCTAGTACAAATAATTTTACAATTCAGTTGAACTAGCTCTACAAGCTAGTTCAACTAATTTTACACTAGAGTTTCACTAGCTCTACAAGCTATTTCAAATCATTTTACACTAGAGTTGAACGAGCTCTATAACCTAGTACAAACAATTTTACACTATAGCTGAACTAGCTCTACAAGCTAGTTCAAATAATTTTACACTAAGTTCAACTAGATCTATAGGCTAGTTCAAACAGTTTTACACTAGAGTTGAACTAGATCTATAACCTAGTACAAATAATTTTACACTAGAGTTGAACTAGCTCTATAACCTAGTACAAATAATTTTACACTAAATTGAACTAGCTCTACAAGCTAGTTCAAATAATTTAGCACTATAGTTGAACTAGCTCTACAGTCTACAAGCTAGTTCAAATAGTTTTACACTAGTGTTGAACTAGCTCTACAAGCTAGTTTAAATAATTTTACACTAGAGTTAAACTAGCTCTATAACCTAGTACAAATAATTTTACACTAGAGTTGAACTAGCTCTACAAGCTATGTTAAATAATTTTGCACTAGACTCGAACTAGTTGTATAACCTAGTACTTATAATTTTACACTAGAGTTGAACTAGCATTATAACCTAGAACAAATAATTTTACACTAGAGTTAAACTAGCTCTACAGGCTAGTTTAAATAATTTTACACTAGAGTTGAACTAGCTCTATAACCTAGTACAAATAATTTTACACTAGAGTTGAACTAGCTCTACAGGCTAGGTCAAATAATTTTACACTAGAGTTGAACTTGCTCTATAACCTAGTTCAAATAATTTTACACTAGAGTTGAACAAGAACTATAACCTAGTACAATTAATTTTACACCAGAGTTGAAGTAGCTCTACCAGCTAGTGCAAATAATTTTACACTAGAGTTGAACTAGCTCATAGGCTAGTTTAAATAATTTTACACTAGAGTTGAACTAGCTCTATAACATAGTATAAATAATTTTACACTGGAGTTGAACTAGCTCTAGAAACTAGTTCAAATAATTTTACACAAGAGTTGAACTACCTCTACACGCTAATTAAATAATTTTACACTAGAGTTTAACTAGCTTTATAACCTAGTACAAATAAGTTTACGCAAGAAATGAACTAGCTCTATAACCTAGTACAAATAATTTTACACTAAGTTGAACTAGCTCTACAAGCTAGTTCAAATAATTTAACACTAGAGTTGAACTAGCTCTAGAGCCTACAAGCTAGTTCAAATAGTTTTACACTAGTGTTGAACTAGCTCTACAAGCTAGTTTAAATAATTTTACACTAGACTTGAACTAGCTCTATAACCTAGTACAAATAATTTTACACTAGAGTTGAACTAGCTCTACAAGCTATGTCAAATAATTTTGCACTAGACTCGAACTAGTTGTATAACCTAGTACTTATAATTTTACACTAGAGTTGAACAAGCACTATAACCTAGTACAAATAATTTGACACCAAAGTTGAACTAGCTCTACAATCTAGTGCAAATAATTTTACACTAGAGCTGAACTAGCTCTACAGGCTAGTTTAAATAGCTTTGCACAAGTGTTGAACTAGCTCAACAAGCTAGTTTAAATAATTATACACTAGAGTTGAACTAGCTCTATTACATTGTACAAACAATTTTACACTAGAGTTGAACTAGCTCTAGAAGCTAGTTCAAACAATTTTACACTAGAGTTGAACTAGCTCTACACGCTAGTTCAAATAATTTTGCACTAGAGTCGAACTAGTTGTATAACCTAGTACTAATAATTTTACAATAGAGTTGAACTAGCACTATAACCTAGTACAAATAATTTTACACTAGAGTTGAACTAGATCTATAACCCAGTACAAATAATTTTACACTAGAGTTGGACAAGCTCGATAACCTAATACAAATAATTTTACACTAGAGTTGAACTAGCTCTACAAGCTAGTTAAAATAATTTTACACTAGAGTTAAACTAGCTCTATAGGCTAGTTCAAATAATTTTACACTAGAGTTGGACTAACTCTACAAGCTAGTTCAAATAGGTTTACATTAGTGTTCAACTAGCTCTACAAGCCAGTTTAAATAATTTTACACTATAGTTGAACTAGCTCTATAACCTAGTATAAATAATTTTACACTAGAGTTGAACTAGCTCTATTACCTATTACAAATAATTTTACACTAGAGTTGAAGTAGCTCTACAGGTTGGTCCAAATAATTTTACCCTAGAGTTGAACTAGCTCTATAACCTAGTACAAATAATTTTACACTAAAGTTGAACTAGCTCTATAGGCTAGCAAAATAATTTTACAATAGAGCTGAACTAGCTCAGTACAAATACTTTTACACTAGAGTTGAACTAGCTTTATAACCTCGTACAAATAATTTTACACTAGAATTGAACTAGCTCTATAACCTAGTACGAATAATTTTACACTAGAGTTGAACTAGATCTATAACCTAGTACAAATAATTTTACACTAGAGGTGAACTAGCTGTATAGGCTAGGTCAAATAATTTTACAGTAGAGTTGAACTAGCTCTATAACCTAGTTCAAATAATTTTACACTAGAGTTGAACAAGCACTATAACATAGTATAAATAATTTTACACCAGAGTTGAACTATCTCTACAAGCTAGTGCAAATAATTTTACACTAGAGTTGAACTAGCTCTACAGGCTACTGCAAATAGTTTTGCACCAGTGTTGATCTAGCTCAACAAGCTAGTTTAAATAATTTTATACTAGAGTTAAACTAGATCTATAACATAGTACAAATAGTTTTACACTAGAGTTGAACTAGCTCTACAAGCTAGTTCAAATAATTTTACACTAGAGTTGAACTATCTTTAGAAGCTAGTTCAAATAATTTTACACTAGAGTTGAACTAGCTCTACACGGTAGTTCAGATAATTTTACACTAGAGTTTCGTTAGTTGTATAAGCAAGTACAAATAATTTTACACTAGAAATGAACTAGGTCTATAACCTAGTACAAATAATTTTACACTAGAGTTGAACTAGCTCTACACGCTAATCAAATAATTTACACTAGAGTTTAACTAGGTGTATAACCTAGTACAAATAATTTTACACAAGAAATGAACTAACTCTATAACCTTGTACAAATAATTTTACGCTAAGTTGAAGTGGCTCTACAAGCTAGTTCAAATAATTTAACACTACAGTTGAACTAGCTCTATAGAGTACAAGCTAGTTCAAATAGTTTTACACTAGTGTTGAATTAGATCTACAAGCTAGTTTAAATAATTTTACACTAGAGTTGAACTAGCTCTATAACCTAATAAAAATAATTTTACACTAGAGTTGAACTAGCTTTACAAGCTATGTCAAATAATTTAGCACTACAGTTGAACTAGTTGTATAACCTAGTACAAATAATTTTAAACTAGAGTTGAACTACTTCTATAACCTAGTACAAATAATTTTACACTAGATTTGAACTAGTTCTACAACCTAGTTCAAATAATTTTACACTAGAGTTAAACTAGCTCTATAGGCTAGTTCAAATAATTTTACACTAGAGTTGAACTAGCTCTATAACCTAGTTCAAAGCATTTTACACTAGAGTTGAACTAGCTCTATAACCTAGCACAAATAATTTTACACTAGAGTTGAACTAGCTCTATAACCTAGCACAAATAATTTTACACTAGAGTTGAACTAGCTCTCTATAACCTAGTACAAATAATTTTACACTATAGTTGATCTAGCTCTATAACCTAGTACAAACAATTTTACACTAGAGTTGAACTAGCTCTATTACCTAGTACAAATAAATTTACACTAGAGTTGAGCTAGATCTATAACCTAGTACATCTAGTTTTACACTAGAGTTGAACTAGCTCTACAGGCTAGGTCAAATAATTTTACACTAGAGTTGAAGTAGCTCTATAACCTAGTTCAAATAATTTTACACTAGAGTTGGACTAGCACTATAACCTAGTACAAATAATTTTACACCAGAGTTGAACTAGCTCTACAAGCTAGTTCAAATAATTTTACACTAGAGTTGAACTAGCTCTACAGGCTAGTTCAAATAGTTTTGCACTAGCTCAACAAGCTAGTTTAAATAATTTTACACTAGCGTTGAATTAGCTCTATAACATAGTACAAATAATTTTACACTAGAGTTAAACTAGCTCTACAAGCTAGTTCAAATAATTATACACTAGAGTTGAACTAGCTCTAGAAGCTAGTTCAAATAATTTTACACTAGAGTTGAACTATCTGTACACGCTAGTTCAAATAATTTTACACTAGAGTTTAACTAGTTGTATAACCTAGTACAAATAATTTTACACTAGAGTTGAACTAGCTCTATAACCTAGTACAAATAATTTTACACTAAGTTGAACTAGCTCTACAAGCTAGTTCAAACAATTTAACACTATAGTTGAACTAGCTCTACAACCTACAAGCTAGTTCAAATAGTTTTACACTAGTGTTGAACTAGCTCTACAAGCGAGTTAAAATAATTTTACACTAGAGTTGAACTAGCTCTATAACCTGGTACAAATAATTTTACATTAGTGTTGAACTAGCTCTACAAGTTATGTCAAATAATTTTGCACTAGAGTTGAACTAGTTGTATAACCTAGTACAAATAATTTTACACTAGAGTTGAACTACCTCTATAACCTAGTAGAAATAATTTTACACTAGAGTTGAACTAGCTCTACAAGCTAGTTGAGATAATTTTACAATAGAGTTAAACTAGCTCTACAAGCTAGTTCAAATAATTTTACAGTAGAGTTGAACTAGCTCTATAACCTAGTAAAAATAATTTTACACTAGAGTTGAACTATCTCTACATGCTAGTTCAAATAATTTTATACTAGAGTTGAACTAGCTCTATAACCTAGTACAAAGAATTTTACACTAGAGTTGAACTAGCTCTATAACCTAGCACAAATAATTTTCCACTAGAGTTGAACTAGCTCTATAACCTAGTACAAATAATTTTACACTATAGTTAAACTATCTCTATAACCTAGTACAAACAATTTTATACTAGAGTTGAACTAGCTCTACAAGCTATGTCAAATAATTTTGCACTAGAGTTGAACTAGTTGTATAACCTAGTACAAATAATTTTACACTAGAGTTGAACTAGCTCTATAACGTAGTACAAATAACTTTACACTAGAGTTGAACTAGCTCTACAAGCTAGTTCAAATAATTTTACACTAGAGTTAAACTAGCTCTAAAGGCTAGTTCAAATAATTTTACACTAGATTTGAAATAGCTCTATAACCTAGTTCAAATAATTTTACACTAGAGTTCAACTAGCTCTACGGGCTAGTTCAAATAATTTTACACTAGAGTTGAAATAGCTCTATAATCTAGTACAAATAATTTTACATTAGAGTTGAACTAGCTCTATACCCTAGAACAAATAATTTTACACTAGAGTTGAACTAGTTCTATGTAACACCCTGGTGTAATGATGCTACAGTAACCCCTGGGGTTTAGTTAATTATTTTGCTAAACAAGTGCTTGATCATCTTTGTCTCCTCTCTCTTTCAATTTCCAGTTGAATTCAAATTCAAATTTTGTGTGGAATTCAAAATGCTCAAACATGAAAACTAAAATGTTCATCATGTGTAAAATATTCTCCTGGTAATATTGGTGGTGATCCAGCATTTTTGCAAAATGCCTAGGTGCCCTAAAATGGCTAAAACAGAAAAGCAAAAAAAGAAAAAAGAAAAAGGGAAAGCAAATAAAAAAGGGAAGGGGCCAGAGCCCCTGGCCTCCCCCTGGGCCTCGGCCCACCCCTCCACCCGAGTCAACTGGCCCAACAGGCCATGTGGCCCACTCCCCCTCCCCCTGTCGCTCTCCCCTCCCCCTGTTCAACCGACCGTGGGCGCGCGCTCGCGCGTCGCCGCCGAACCAGCTCGCCGTTGACGACGAGGGATAAGACCCCATACGCCTCGGGCTCCCCTGTCCCTCCCACTTGCCCTGCCACCCCCACTCGCACCAGTCCCTATCCCCTCTCCCCGCTCGCTCCGTCGCCTCGCCTCCTTCTTAGAGCCACCACCCGAGCGCGGTCACCGCCGTCCTCCGTCGTCACCGTGGCCACAGCCACCGCCTCGCTCCGCCGTCTTGTCGTGAAGCTCCGTCGGGGTCGACTCCGTCGTCTGGTGCCCTCAGGTGGAGCTGGGAAGCACCACAGCCGCCGTTCGTCCTCGTCCCCATCTCCAGCTGCCGTCGATCCTCTTCGTCTCCGGCGCCGTCTCTGCTGCTACTAAAACTCCGAGGGCCACCATGCGTGCCGTAAAGTGAGCCCCTCTTCCCCTTCCCTCGCTCCCCTGGCCTCTCGCCCTCACGTAGCCACCGCGTCCGCCATGGCCGAGCTCAGCTCCGTCGCATAGCTCACCGCTCGTCGCCGTCGCTACGGGCCTCCTCCGGCCTCACCGCCACCACAGGAGGGCGCACCTCGCTCCGCTGGTTCGGGCGAGCCCAGCAAAGCCCGGAGCCGACGCCTGTAGCTCCACCTCGTCGACCGCCCGAAAGCCGCCGTCGTCCATACTCGTCATCGCCGATGTTACCGGTCAAGTTCAGCCGTGCCTCTACCACCATTCGACGCGGCGTCGTTCGCTCGTTTGAACGCCCCCTCACGCGCGCGAAACGACCGCCTATAGACGATTCCCGATGACGGCCCGAGCCCTCCGCCGTGTCCGGAGGTCACCGGCGCCAAGCCGCCGGCCGCGTTGAGCTGGCACACCTAGGGCCACCCCCTGGGTCACTTCTAGTGGGGCCCCCGGCCGCCTGTTGACCAGTTGACTCGGTCAACTTTGCTGACTGGGCACTCAGTGCCACTGACACACGGGCCCCCCTCCTTTTTAACCTAATTAAACATTTTCCTAAATAAACATAATTAGCTAAACTAATGAGTCACTGACTAGTGGGGTCCAGTCACTAATTATTCTGTTTAAATTAAAATGAACTGTTGTTAGCCCATTGCCAATGACAGGTGGGACCCATTGGCCAGTTTGACCAGTCAGCAGGTCTGTTGACCTGTTGATGTCATGCTGACACTCTGCTGACGTCTTAATTCATTTCTGTTAAATAATAATTCCAGAAAATACTTGAATCTTTAGAAATTCATAGAAATTAAATCGTAGCTCGGATGAAAATGTTTTCTATATGAAAGTTGCTCAGAAAAATCCAACGAATCCAAATGCGCAGTCCATTCACCTGTCACATGCCCCTAGCATGTTGAACATGGAATCGTCCCCTCTCTTTCATCTGTCTAGAATCCGCCTAACGCCGGGAATTCATCCTCGGATGTTTATCCCCCCCCCCCGTCTGCAACATGTAGTACTACGTTAGGGCAACCCTAGCTCTGCCCGTCGTCATGTTATGCCTTGTGATGCATTGATTGCTCTGTATTTACTGTTTCTTCCCCCTCTTCTCTCCGGTAGACCCCGAGACCGATGATGCCGCTGTGATCGACTACGTCACCGACGACCTCTTCTTCT
>NC_041384.1:494479183-494649625 GCF_002162155.2 Triticum dicoccoides | reverse complement strand
TAAATCGTAGCTCGGATGAAAATGTTTTCTATATGAAAGTTGCTCAGAAAAATCCAACGAATCCAAATGCGCAGTCCATTCACCTGTCACATGCCCCTAGCATGTTGAACATGGAATCGTCCCCTCTCTTTCATCTGTCTAGAATCCGCCTAACGCCGGGAATTCATCCTCGGATGTTTATCCCCCCCCCCGTCTGCAACATGTAGTACTACGTTAGGGCAACCCTAGCTCTGCCCGTCGTCATGTTATGCCTTGTGATGCATTGATTGCTCTGTATTTACTGTTTCTTCCCCCTCTTCTCTCCGGTAGACCCCGAGACCGATGATGCCGCTGTGATCGACTACGTCACCGACGACCTCTTCTTCTTGTCTAAGCAACCAGGCAAGCAAACCCCCCTTGAGCATTCCGATATCGCCCATTTCTTTCCCTCTGATGCTTGCATTAGAACTGCTACTGCTTTCTGTATGATCCTACTCTGATGCATGGCCTGTTTGTTGTTACCTGCTTTCATACCTTATCTGCTTATCCTAAACTGCTTAGTATAGGTTGGTTAGTGATCCATCAGTGACCCCCACCTTGTCCCAGTTGCCCCGCTTTATGTTTGATGACTCGATCAACGTGATTGACGTCCAGGCCCCGACACCGCACACCCCCCCCCTTAGTTGTACGACTCTGTAGAGTTACCATCGAGTGCCGAGGGTGGAACCTCTTACATCACTCCTGATGAGACCTATGTAGTGTAGCTATCCGGTCGTGGTCATCGAGGGTGATTTCCTCCTTAACCACTTCCGTTACGGCTCTGTCATGCAACCCATCAAATGTGAACCTCGAGGGTGGATCCTCTTACATTCACCTTGATGACAACATCAAGTGGAATTCACCGGGGGTGATTCCTAGGGTTTTCCCCTTGGTGTTAGACACACAGTTACTATGGTTACTATGACTTTGCACTGAGCCATGTTATTAAAGACGGGTCGGCCCTGAGCGGTACCCGCGCGAGCTTAATTGCGAGTGATGTGGAGTCGGGTTGACCTGGCAGGTGCCCGCGAGATACTTATGAGGCGTGGTCGGGCATTCTTAGCCCTTGCCACAAGTACTCGAGACAGGGCAACGGGGTCACATCTTTCGTGAGTCTCTGCTTGTTACCGCGCGTTCCCAATCCACTACGATTTGGATATTTGATCCGAGGGGCCTCTGGCCTAATAGCACTAACCATCACGTGGGCATAGTATGGGCGTTCTGCGTCGTATGCATCAGCCGAAGCTTAATAGACGTCAGCGACTGAGCGGCACGCACCGGGTTAGACTGCGTAAGCACCTGCCTTGTTGAAGGAGGTAGCTAGGTCTGCTCACCGGCCGCCCACGCAACGTGCAGGAGTTCCCGGGGAGATGGCCCATGACCCCTGGGGGCATAGGTTTAGTCCGGCGTGCTGGCCTCTCTATTAAGCCTAGGTCAGGTTGCGACGTATTGTTTGGCCGAGGCCGGGCATGACCCAGGAAAGTGTGTCCGACCGGAGTTAATCGAGCGTGGTGGGTAAGTTGGTGCACCCGTGCAGGGAAGAAAACATCTATCGATAGCCTGTCCTACTGTAACGGACACTTGGAGTTGTATCCCGATCGGTACAACTAGAACTGGATACTTGAGATGAGACATGGAGATGAGACTTGGATATGATATGATAACTGGATAGTATGGCTCTGGGATTGCTTTCTCGCAGGGAGTCGAGAAAGGATCTCTGGCCGAGGTTGATAACATTACTGCTACTTTACTTTATGCTACTCGACTCCCTCCTGTTGCTGCAAGATGGTGGTTTCCAGAAGATGCTAGTCTTCGATAGGCTAGTCTTTCCCCTTCCCTTCTGGCATTCTGCAGTTTAGTCCACATATACAACCCATTCCTTTGATACAGATGCATACTTAGTTTAGATCTGATGTAAGTCTTGCGAGTACTTTGGATGAGCACTCACAGTTGCTTTGCTACTTCTTTTCCCCCCATACCCAATTGTTGCGACCAGATGACGGATCCCAGGAGCCAGACGACGCCACTGATGACTACTACTACCCGAAGGATGCTTACTACTACGTGAAGACCGCAGACGACTAGGAGTAGTTAAGAGGCTCCCAGGCAGGAGGCCTTGCCTTTTCGATCGTTGTTGCTTTTGTGCTAGCCTTCTTAAGGCAATCTTGTCTAACTTATGTCTGTACTCAGATATTGTTGCTTCCGCTGACTCTTGTGTATTCGAATGTCAGGGATATACCCCGCGGTGTAAACCGGCCGGAAGTATAACCCGACCGGACTTGGTGTTTTACTTGAGACCCGGCTGAGACTTAACGATTCACTGGTGACCCGTCTGGACCTGGCGGTTTACGATTCATTGGTAATCCGGCACGCGGGTCAGAGGAGTGACAAGACTCGATGGCCCAACGGGCGGTTCATGAAGGCCGGTTCATATTATGGTGGTCCGGTTTAAGAGGAAAGGCGTGAGGAATATTTGTCTTACAAGGAGTTAAGACCTGGACTTGTATCCGGTTTGTATTAGAGATAGACTAGTCCTAATCCTAATAGGACTACACATGTAACCCGCCCCTTCAACTTATATAAGGAGGGACAGGGCTCCCCAAAGAGGGATAAGAAGGAGAAACAATCTCTAGGGCTAGACACAAAGAGCCGGTTTACCGGCGACTCTCTTGTGATCATAATGAGACCTAGACTCAAACAGCATGTAGGGCTATTACCGAATGATGTTTCTCGGGGCCCGAAGCTGTCTAAATCTTTGTCTTGTGTTGCGTCTCTCGATTCCTCTCAACCCCTCTCAAGCTACCACATAGATGTGTTGGCCTCGCGACTAAGTCCTGACAGTAAGGACATCTGCCGTGACAAAACCATGACAGTTGACGCCCACCGTGGGGCTTGCGCCCGGTGGTGATGAGTTCTTGAAGGGATCCCTCAGGGATCGAGGAGTTTGCAAGTTTTTGGATAAAGATTTTTACAATCCATGAGGTTGAAGTCAAAGAAGATATTAGGGTTGCATGTCTGTACACCACCGCAAGTCGCCGAGTTAATCGAAGTTTTCGTTGCGGATTCGATCCAAGCCCACTGCTTGTATCTGGATCAGAGGTTGCGATACCTATTCCAAGCGGAAGTCCAAGTCGTCGTATCCGAGATGGACCCAAAACCAGACCGGCTGTTGCTGTTTAAATATAGGCTTCAAATCCTTTAGCGTGATCGCTTGTCTGCTCGTGCCTAGGATGGCCATGGGTTCTGACGCAGACACCTGCACTTTCTGTGCCTAGTACAGCTATAGCCCAGTGGTGGCAAATTATTGATTAAAGATGCGGCCTGCACCGACCTTATTCATCGACACAAGTATTTGCAGTCTCAAAAGCTCTGAATCTGAGAGACAAAAAGTACTACTTGGTCAAACGGCAGTAGAACATACGTTGGATTACATGAGTACTAATTGATGGCTTCGCACCACCGTTCGGCTTCACAGCAGTGGCCGGCTTCAACTTCTACCTCCGCCCCTGTTCCGGCCCGGACGGCCTCGGGCCGCCGCGGCCCCTGCTGAGCCGCTCCTCCCGAGTTGGCCTACCGCTCCTACCCTGCTACGCCAAGACACTCGGCCTCGGAGGCCTCTACTACTGAGCCGTCGTTGCTTCACTTCATCTCCATGGAGCCGCCGGCCACCGTCGTCATATCTGTGGTCAGCCACTGCTGCTGCCTCCACTGCCGCTGTCCTGGCTCACCTTCGTCGAAAGCCGCCAAGTTACTGTGAGCCGCCGTCTGCCTTCGCACGCAGCCATGGCCGGTTTCCCCTGCTTCGGCAACCCCAACATTGGTTTGGATTCAGAGAACCTTCTACAAGGTCTGGGATTCAGATTTAAAAGAAAAAGGAAAGAATGAGGAACTGCCAATAGTGCCAAAGCTCCGCCTCGAGCCATCCTTGCTGCACGGCCTCGCCGCCGTGGGATACTACTGTTGATTGTCTCTGGTGTGAGCCGTTCACGGTCCCCGGTTTCGCCGACTTGCCACCGAGCCGGCTTGTCCCGCTGTCATCGTCCGCCTTGTTTCATCAGCCGCCGTTGTTCAAAGGCCGTTGCTGGCTCGTCCCTCCGCTTTAGCCTCAGGCTAACCTCGACGCGCCAGCCGAAGAGTCGCATCCGCCGAGTGCCACAACCCGCTTGATTCTGCCGTAGAGCCGTCGTCGAGCACCACCCCTGTCGGAGCTGCTACGAGCCGATATCATCGCTGCCGCCATCGCCGGGCGCGCCTCTGATTGCTGCTGAGACAACGCAGCCGTGACCTAGAAACGGAGCCGGCCACAATCCAGATTCCTCCTGCGCCCACGACCTCGTTTCGAGGCGCCCATCTCCACTGCTCTGAGCCGCCAGGCCTTCCCCACCCGCTCGCTGATGGCGCGCGACTCGTCCGCATCCGCGTCTGATCCGCCCGGTCATCTCCCCTGCACCGCGTACCTGCTACGCGTCAAACCACAATCATCGCGAGCCGCCGTGGCCTCTGCCACCTCTTCTACTGCGGTCCAAAACCGAGCCGCCTCTGTGCTGTTCCAACTAGCCAGTCTCCATGGAAGCAACCCGCTTCCTTCAAGGTTCTATCTGCGGTCCGCGCGCGCACAAGCCGGCTTGCCGACCGCGTCCGCTTCGCCTCGAGCACGGCTCTGCCACTCGCTGTTGCCGCAGGCCGCCGCTGCCCTTGTGCTTTACCTTTTCAGCCAGCGCCTCGCCCTATTCGGCCTTGCTCCTCCACGGCGTACCAAGACGTTTCCATCTTCGAACCGTCGTCACCTCCGTTCTTTGCCATGCGCCATGAGCTGCCTTGAGGTTGTGCCAAGCCGCCGTAGCTGCACCGGCCTCCGTCTCCGCCGGTGGTCGCGGACGCGCCAAGAGCTACTGTACTGCCTTCACTGTCGCGCCACGAGCCAGTACGCAGTCGCGTGGTGAGCGGCCCTGCTGCCCCGGCCATCGAAGTGACCTACGCCATGGTCCAGCTTTTCCCTGCTGTAAGCCGCCCCTGCCGTGTGGCTGCCAAGAGCCGCTGTACTGCCTCCGACGTCGCGCCAAGTCGCCCGCTGCCGAGTTCTTGAGCTGTTGTACTGCCTCCAACGTCGCGCCAAGTCGCCTGCACGGAGGTACAGACATGAAAAGGTTGTGGCAGTTTGCTTGGCGGACGCTCGCGCTGTGGGATATTGTGCATTGGCTTTATTTTTTCAGTATGGTGCTGAGCATGTGAACACAGGACAGGCCAAGGGATACTTGATACTGGATCTATTTTTAATTGATGTGCTCGGACAAGCAACTCTAATGATCAGTCTGATACACTGCAAGAAAACCATTATTCAGCAGCAGTGGTAGCACTGCTATCCACATGCATCAATTACTAATGAACGTCTACTGTGCATCAAGCACATTGACTTGGATCTCAAGGGTCAATCGATATTTAAAGAAGGGGGAAAAGAAAAGGAAGACCCACATGGGTGCTAGTGCTACATTAGACGTACATCTGTCCGGCTATTTTTGATCCGAGCACGTCCAGCATTATCCACACCAATATCCATGATCATCCGACAAAAAATACCAGGTGATATCCATTTCAGTCTGTTTTATCAGCACATATTGTTTTCTTCAAAGAACAATTACTCTGTCCTGTAATATGTTTACACAGGACAATTTTTATACCATTCACGAACACGCGTATCACGGTCCGGTTTAAATCAACGCGCCGGCCGACTCGCCCGTCCACACCACCTTACAACATCATGGACGACTCGCTCGTCCGCCCTGGCCAGCGGTTCATGCGTCCGCACCGGTTTACAACGCGGAGGACAACTTGCTCGTCCGCACAGGTTTACAACACCACGGATGATTCGCCCATCCACTCTCGTGGTCGGTTCACACGTCCACGCCGGCTCACAACGAGGAAGACAACTTGCTCGTCCACGCCGGCTTACAACGCCGCAGCCGACTCATTTGTCTGTTCCCACGGCCGGCTCGCCTATAATTGATTTCAGCTTCACTATGGTGATCGGCAACTCCGCGGTGGATAAATTACTGACCTAACATATCAGGTGAAATCCATCCAGTAAATTTTATATTATATATTACTTTCTTTAAAGAGAGCGATTACTTTGTCTTGTGAAGTTCTCCAATGCAGGACAAGCTATATCACTGAGCTGTTGACTGACTCATACCGGTTTATATCACGGTCAAATATGGAGAGTCTCAAGCCAAACTCCTCGACTCACCTTGAGACTCGGGGGCTATGATGACATGACTCAGCAAATCTTGCCAGTTTCAGCAAGTTTAAAAACCCCAGGATGATGGAGGGAAAGATAACCCGGTTCCGGGGGCTACTGTTATATTGATGAAAATTTAAATTCCGTCAAAAAAATTCGGCTTAGAATGTATATGACAGTTACAAAATCCCGACTCAATGAAGAAATTCTGGGTCATCAGGAAGAATTCCAGTTTACAATCCGGTTCAAGGGTAATATGTGTAGCGACCCGACCCGAATGGATCAAGTATCTGTGCTTAAGTGTCATCCCTGGATCAGTATGCTGACACACACAATACTCGAGGATTTATAACAGAGGTAAATCACATGTAAAAGTAACGTAAATACTATTACTTCAATCCAAAATAGCGGAAGTAACAAGGTTGTGGATTCCCATCAATACCAATGGCAAAGTTGAGTGTAGAAATCGTAACCCTAATGTATCACTTACTCGTCGTAAGATAATCCTGCAACATGAGACGTTGCAGCCATAAAGGGTCAGTACATTGAATGTACTGGCAAATTCACACCATAGAGAATAATGAATAAAGGCTATCACTACATGCATATTTGGCAGGTGGAAAAGCTCTATGGTTATAGGGTTTTGTGAAAAGCCAATTTTTCCCTACTACAAAGGAATAAATTTTATTTAACTATCATGGTGGTTGTTGAACATTGAGAATGGTTGACAGCATTCTCAGTCCCAATTAAGTAACATCATTAAAACCAACAAAATTCATTTAAAGTAACATGATGAGATTCACATGATAATCCAGGTACTAGATACTCAGGATGTCCATAACCGGGGACACGGCTAATCATGATTAGTTTGTACACTCTGCAGAGGTTTGCGCACTTTTCCCCACAAGACTCGATCTCCTCCGTTGGATTTCTCGCACTACATGGTGTTTGAGAAACGGATGACCGAGACATAGTCTTTCAGAAGCGCTAGCACCTTACGATGGATAGACTGTTACACCTACTTTCTCCTACATCTGCTAGTCTACCCTGTAAGAGTTCGCACGACTTAATCAACTATGCTAGAGCCCATAATAGCTTGTGGCTGCACGCGGAAGTTTCTAGTATGAATAATCTCATGATCTCTTTGAGCCTGGGTGGCGGTCCATAAAAAAAACAGGAAATCCTGGTCTACCCAGGTGCCTAGACAGGCAATCCTGGAATAACCAGGTACCTCAATCCACCGAGATGTGTGTTTAAGTTGCCACCTTAAGTAAACCATTAATTAACAATCTCACATCTGTCATGAATACTCTCAAAACCCAATCCACGTCTACGAGCATAGCATGGCACTATAAGCATAACGTAATAGTAACTTCCAAGGTTTGAATGCAGGGCAATAGGTTCCTACCTCATCAACTACTTCCCAATACCCACATGTTATCAATCCTACTCATGCAATGTTTGAGGGTTGAGACTAATGCATAAAAACTGGGTATGAAAAGGGATATGATCAAAGTGTGAACTTGCCTGTAATGTTGATGAAGATGATTCGCACTCATAAATCTTGATAGATCTACTCGTCACACTCCGGTCAATCTATCGTAAGCAAGCAATAGTAACCACACATAAGCAATCACTCAAAATATCAGAAAGATCGAGGAAGACAATTCGGAAAACATCAAAACCAAGCAAATAATTCTTGCAACATAAAACAATTTCTAATAGTACCAAAATTATATGAATTTGGCCTTATCAGAAAGTTTAGGTCAAGAGCTTCGATTTGCAAAAAGAATCAACTCAAACGGAGCTACGAAACTCAAGTTATGATCAAACGAAGTTTGAATTCAAATCTGATCTAATTTAAATTTTAAACTTTTCAAAAACATGTTTGAGTTGGATTACTGGATAGAGGAGATTGTAACGAAGACGTGGGCATTGGTTTCGTTGAATTTGGACAAACGAGTGAAAAGTAGTGATAGATTGAAGTATAGGGACTAATCTGTGAAGAAAATTATCACGAATAGGTCCCTAGCCGAAAATAACAGAAAAAGAAAAAGACTAAAAAGCGAACGTTCGTTTATAAGATCTAAATAGTGGACGTTCGCTGTTTAATAAAACCAAAAAAACAGATCTAGTCTAGGTTTTTTTAAAAAAAACCGAACTTAAAATAAAACTGGATCGGACTGGGTTCGGGTTTATACCGGTTCGCAGTGGTTTGGCGGTTTTCGAGAGAAAACCGGCGGCGGCGAGGTTGAACTTCGGAGAGGCGACGACAGCGGCACGAGGCGGCGCAGGGTGGCTACGCGGCGTGCGGCAGCGGCGGTGCAAGGCGGATGCGGCAGAGGGTGGCGACTGCGGCGCGGCGGAGCTACGCAAGGCGGCGGTGGAGCAGCGGCGGCGGCGATCTGCGGCGCGGCGCTGTGCAGCGGGATGCAGGCGAGGGCGGCGGCGAAACGAGAGGAGGCGAGGCGGGGCCGGGCTGGCTTTTATAGGGGGCGGGGCGGCTCCGAGGTGGCGTGGGGAAGGGGCAGAGGAGGAGCCCGGGCGGCGCACGGCGTCCATCGCGGCGGCGGCGCTTCCGTGCTGGCTCGGGAAACCGAGCGGAGGTCGGGGACGCGCGGGGCTGGGCTGGCTGGGCCGCGGCCTGGCTGGGTGCTGGGCCGGCCCAGTCGGCGAAGATTTTTTTTTAACATTCGACCAGACAAACTAAAAAAACGAAAATATTATATATGCATATAATATATCAAAATTTTCAGAAAAAGAATATCTACAACATGAACATTTTCCTAGCATTAAATAAAATTCACACAAATTCAGATAATTCAAAGAGTGCTACTGGTCTAATAAAAAACTCAATAAAATCATTTTAAAAATTCCAAAATGATTTCAAATTAATTTTTCTCCAATTTTCTAGTGTAGGGAATCATGTTACCCTATTTTCCATATATTTTTAGTTTGGAGAAAAATAATTTGAATAAAACTCAAATAACTCCAAATTGAAAATAAATTCAAAAGAACTTTGAATTTAATTCTTTGAAACTCCGAACTCATATTTCATATAATTTGAAGAAGTCATTTTATCTTCTCTCATGAAAATCATTGAGTTGCATAAAGTTTCAGAATTGGAAATATTCTCAAATGAAATTCAATTATTTTCAACACCCCTTGTCATTTAAGTAAATGGAAGAAGTCATGTCATCTTCTCTCCAGGGTTTCGTGGTGAAAAGAATTTGAATTCACGGAGATCAGAAAGCAAATATGAAAGTTTGGGAAAATCCTTTTATTCCCTCTCATTTAACTTTCAAAAGTTTCGAATTCACTCACTTTCAGACAATCAATCAAATCTATCTATTTATTATAACATTCCAAAATTTAGAATTTTGGGATGTTACAATATGTCTCCCACAAAGCTCTGACGCTCTCAATATCCGGTTCAAAATCCAGGTTCAAGAAGAATTTATCTCTTGCAAAAAGTTAAAGGTTGCCGAAGAGGACCTGTTACCATGAGGCGTGGTTCAAACATGGGTTATCCTGCCTTATTGGCTTATTATATTATTGATCACATGGGGGCTTCTGTTTATAAAGCGGAGTTCTGATTACATATTGATCCGGCTATCAAGCCAATATTGTCATAAGGGGCCAAAGAGAGTATGTTGCACAGCACAGCTCAAACATGGGTATCCCTTGAGCATAACTCATAATATCACTTGGGGGCTATGTTCGAACCATAGTCACACCTCTTGATCAGCGTAAGGCCACAAGGGAAATCACTTGGGGGCTTGGTCGTATTCGAACCATAGCTACACCTCTAGATCGGCGTAAGGCTACCAGGGAAGTTACTTGGGGGCTCTTTGCTTCGCAACAAACTAAGAGTTTGCACCCTTGTAATAGGCTATCAAGCCAGGCTTGGAAGCCAGGTGTACGCACCTAAAACCCCGGATTAACCTGCCTTCTTTAAGTAAGTCACTCTGCCCAGGTAAACCTGGTACGACCCGCGAACGTTTGACAGTCAATCTCATAGACCCTGAACTTGTCAAAGTTAAAACGTGGTTGGTTAAAGATTGAGGTCCATCTTAAGAGGCCTCGGGAAATGGTTAATTCAGTGGCCTGGCAGCCCATGAAAAGCCTTGATTTGGAGCCTCGCAGCTCGTAAAAAGCCTCGTATGTTCTTTTTTGAGTTCTATTTGCCAAGTTTTTTCGCCTTTGTTGAGGTTCATAATATCTTCTGATAAACCAGCGTCTTTGACCCAGCTTGGCTTTCAACTACAAGTTGTCAGTACATAATCAGTTATAAACCGGTGTTCATTAACCCGGTCTGGTTTTGACTAACAAGTCGCCAGTGTTATAAGGAAAATCCAGTGTTTATTATATCCCGGTACGGTTTATTATCATAATCCGGCAAATTAAGGAAGGAGTTCTCAAATACTCAAGATTGGGGTTACCACCCTCACTACAAGAATTGGTTAAACCAATGAGGTGATTCAATGTCACAGGTATCATCTATGTCATATTTGATTATCTTCAATTACACCTTTGGTTATAAACCCTGGCTATTTATATGGGCATCATGACCCGCCCTGCGGTAAACCGCCAAGGATTCTTGCGATCTACTTGTGTGCAAGATAAGAATGCATTCGGGTGGCTACCCACCCTGGGTTTCGATGTTAAGTCGCCAGGGCATATGTTATTTACACTTTGTGTAGGATTTGCAGAATTATGACATATAAGTTCAAGCTCGTCATCCAAATTGATGCTTCAAAAGGGTTATCAATTTTGGATTTTCTCAAAAGCTATCAGCTGCCGGGTTATAAAAATTCCGGCTGTTGGGGGAGGCTGATCCACCAACACCTATGGGGACAGGGCCCCTTTCGGTTCGGAGGGGGGCGGAGGTCGCACAAAGAGCGGATCGAGGCAGTACACGCGAGCAGTTTTTACCCAGCTTCGGGCCGCACGGATGCGTAAAACCCTACTGCTGCTTGTTCGTGTGTATTGAATTCTTGCTCGGGAGCGACGGACGCTACCAGACCGAGCGTGAGCGTGTTCCTGATGTTTCGAATGAGTCGAACCTCTTCTACGTTGCGCTTGGGCCTCCTTTTATACTTTCAAGGGGTCACCGACAGGTGGCAACGTAGATTAGAAGGGTAAAAATGGAAAAGGATGCGGTAGGTGCAGCTACCGCTACTGTGGACACAGTGCACCCTACCTAACTCTGACGGCAGGGGACAAGGTCATTGAATGCCTGTCTGAGTTGCCTAAACAGTGCGAAAAGTGACCGTTAGGAGCGCCACCGTTTGCCACGATGGCCTTCTCTTCATCTCCGCTTGCCACCGCGCACCCCTAGCTGCACGGCCTCCTGCCACGTGTGCTTGGGAGAGTCCTAGAGCGACACGTTAGCAGGTGTGCTGGAGCGCGGGCACGAAGTGGGGGGTTTCCCGCGGCAAGCTCCTTGCCGCGGTCGTCGTCTTGTCGTGTCCGGGAGCTTGTTGCTCACCGGGCCTTGCCGGGACACAGGGCGCGTCGCGGCAAGCTTTCTTGGTATGCCTTGAGTGGCCTTCCCGGCAAGCTCCTCTTGCCGGGGTCTTGTCTCTTCCCGGCAAGACCCTCTTGCCGAGGCCTGGGTTGGCCTTCCCGGCAAGCTCCTCTTGTCGGGGCCTTGGTTTGCCTTCCCGGCAAGTTCCCTCTTGCCGGGGCCTTGGTTTGAGTACTTTGTTCTTGAATGGTCTTCAAGGGAACCACGGAGGGTCTTGGCGGTCACCCGGCAAGCCTTGCCGCGGGGCGCTGCAACTGCCCGTGCACGAGTTCGGGATACTAGGGTACCCCTACTCTAGTACACCGACAAGAGCCCCCGGGCCTGGGCCATACACGGTGCCGAGCGCTGTTGGGCCAGGCCCAAAACAGTGCACGGGCACGCGCGGCCTAGGTCATGCCGCATATCTCTCCGCTCCCACCGTGCACGCCCAGAACGGCACGCGTCAAACGCGGCGTCGTGGGTGACGGGGGCGACGTGCGCGGGGCTAAGCCCCTCGAGCATGCATCAGGCCACGATGATGGGGACGGTTCACGCCCTCCTCCCTACACGGAGGTAGGCGTGGGGGCGTGGTGCATTTACTGGACGGGGCCGGTGCGCGGTTTTCGGGACGTCCATTCCCCGCGATCACGAGGCGGAGCGAGGCCGCCTCATCCGTCACCTTGGTTCTGCATCCCCGCCACGCGGCTCCCATGCGCTTGGAGTCGCGGACGGTGGAAGTGGGAAACTGGGCCATCGCGAGCAGAGGCAGCGGGTTGGCCCCGACTCCCTGCTCTTCCCGTGCCTTGATTCCCTGAGCGGGGCGGCCGAGCCCCCACCTCGCTCCTTTATAAAGAGCGGGAGGGGAGCACAGAAACCCACACTCTCTCATCTCCTCCTTTCTTCAGCTTCTGCTCCCCTTTCTCTCATTCGCCATGGAGAAAGGGAACCCAGGCCCTTCATCGGTGGCGGCGAGGGTCGCCGCCAGACAGCGCATCTCTCCCTCTCCCGCGCCCGTGGTGGCAGAGCTAGCCATAAGGGGAAGAGGGAGGGGGCGAGGTCGCGGACAAGGTCGAGGACGAGGTCGAGGCGCTCGGGGAAGAGGCGGGCGAGGCGGCGCGCCAGCTTCGCCTCCGCCGGCGGCTCCTCCCCCCACGGCGGTCCATATAGGGGACGACCCTTGTGAGTTCTTCGTCAAGCTGCGCCGGGCGCCTCGTCGTCGCCTCCGGCTTCCAGCTCCGTTTGCGAGCGCGATGGAGTTGGACCCGCCCGAGACACTAAGACTGCACATGAGGGGCTGTGGGATCAGCGGCACGCGAGTCCGCGTTGTATTCCCAGCCCCCAATGTGATGTATCTTGATCGAGGGTGGAAGACGTTCGCCCGTATCCACAGCCTGATGGAGGGGTTTACCCTCCACTTTAAGTTGATGGAGGGCGATCTCCTCTCCGTCAAGGTCTTCGGGTGCTTCGGCACTCAGGCGAAGTGCTGCGTGGACAGCTCCTCCGATAGCGAAGGCTCCTCCTCGAGCGAGAGTGACGAGGAGGAGAGCGACAGCGACGATGAGGGTAGCGGGCGGCGGAGTGGCGGGTCCGACTAGGCGTCGGGCGCCGCTTCGCGCGGCACCGGCGACCCCATCATCCGTGTCGCCGGCTTCTTGAACTCTCCGGGGTCGTCTCCTTGGGCGGCTGGCGTAGGGAGGCTGCGGAAGGGGAAGAGGGCTGGCGACAAGGCCGTCAGGTCAGAGTACAAGGGCGTGGTGCCCTCGACAGTGTGCTGACGTCCTGCCGCCCCGTCTTCGAGCCCCGCTTCCAGCGCCGCCATCGCCGTCCAGCCTTCGGACGGCCCCCAGGATGTTCTCTTGGTGTCTTCTGGCACCCGTAGCTCACCTAGGCGCTCCTTTTGCCTTTTTTGCCTCCTTGACCTGCCTCCTGAAGAGAGGGACAGGAAAGGGATTACGGGCATCTTATCTTTTTAATTTGTAAGCCTTCGGGCCTTAGTTGTATCTAAAACTTGTAATCCTCTCTTTCATGTTTTTCATCCTCCATGGACTGTACCTGAGTGGGATGTTTTTTAATGAAAAGGGGATGCTTGCCGGGTTATTTGTCTCGCGAGTTGAACCCACGCCAAGGAGCAAATCCTTGGTATCCCTCGGACAGACATTTCATCTCCCGGCAACAAGCCCTGCCGCCTTCCCACGTCGCTCGACCTTTCTCATGCCTTTGACGGAGGCGGGAATGAGGTGGGTGCGGTCTCCTCGTTTCATCCCTTTGCTGCCGCAACTACGACCAAACTTGGCCCCAGGAACGAGCCCCAGGGCCTAGAGTTGAGGGAGCACGGCAGTTTTCGGGAAGAAACGCGGTTTCGCATTCCCCAGTCCATAAGAGGATGCATGATGAGGGATGAAAGACTTATCTGATATTGCAGCCCCCGGCAACTCTGGTTTGCCATGGACGATTCTTGGCACTCGCAGCCCCCAGCGATACTGGCTTGCCGGGGCCCAGGTGTCGGCGCGCCCTTCTTCTCCTTTTCGTTCTCAAGCAGTCTGGCCAAGATATGCGAGCCCTGCGAACGAAAGAGAAGCAAAAGGACGGACACTCGACCTTGTCGCTGCCAGTCAGGTCATGGGAACACTTTATTAGAGGCGCGACAAGTTATTTTTGTAATATAACTCTATCTTAGGCAAAAAATTGTTGTGTTACTTCCTTTACTCGACTCTTGGCTTTGTATGGTTCTGCCCTACGCTTTCTAGGGAAACTTGCCGGTGCAGGCACCCTTGCCGCGAGCGTCGAGTGCGGAACTTCAGCAGCCTGCTGGCGGGGTCGCTACCGACAAGCAACCTTGTCGCAACTAGTTGCAGCTCACTTAAGTTGCTGAGCGGACTCGAAACAAAGTAAGGGCGCTAGCGGCTCACTTAAGTTGCTGAGCGGACTCGAAGCAAAGTAAGGGCGCTAGCAGCTCACTTAAGTTGTTGAGCGGACTCGAAAACAAAGTAAGGGCGCAGCTAGCTACGAGTTGGTTCTTCCGCGCACAGGTTTTCCATACAAAGCACGGTCGTTCAAGGAAAATAACTCAAAAACTTAAAAAACTGATTGCTCAAGCTTTAGCAACTTAGCTTTTCTGTCGTCTGCTTCCCGGCAAGGAGAAACTTTCTTGAATAGCCTGGTCCACACCATTATCTTCTCCTTCCCCCCCCCCCCCGGTAAACCTTGTGGGCGATGGAACCTTCCTCCTTTTGAGAAAGAAACAGAGAAATAAAGTAATGATATGGAGCCTTGGGCTCGCTATTGCTTACCGGGATCTGGTGCTGCACAAAGTGTCAGATAACATATGCGAAAAAGGATTATAGCATAAAAAAAACTGACAAGATGTGCGGGGCACATGAGCTTTACTGGTGCACGGGGTCTGCGCCCGGCTTTGTACAAAGGATTACATGCAACAGCGGCAAGACTTGTACAAAAGGTGGTTGCCGGAAAAGCTTCCGGCAACCGCGCCTTACGGGTAAAACTTACGAAGATGTTCAATGTTCCAGGAGTTGCTCACCGGAATGCCATCTTCGGTCTCAAGGCGGACTGCGCCGGGCCTAGTGACTCGTTTCACCCGATAAGGGCCTTCCCACTTCGGCGTCAACTTGTTGGAATTCTTGGCGGACTGAACGCGCCGAAGAACAAGGTCGCCTTCCTCGAAGCTTCTGGCTTTAACTTTGCGGCTATGGTAGCGACGCAAAGCTTGCTGGTAGCGAGCGGCTCGCACAGCAGCCTGAAGACGGTCTTCCTCAAGGAGCAGCGCGTCATCTTGTCGCAGCTGCTCTTGCTCGAGCTCATCATAAGCGAGCACTCGAGGTGACCCGTAAACGAGTTCCGTGGGGAGAACTGCCTCCGCTCCATAGACTAGAGCGAAGGGTGTCTGGCCAGTGGCTCGATTTGGCGTCGTCCTGATCGACCAAAGAACCACCGGCAGCTCCTTGATCCAGTTTCTTCCGCACTTGTGCAGCTTGTCGAAAGTTCTGGTCTTGAGGCCTCGCAGCACTTCAGCATTTGCCCTCTCCGCTTGACTGTTGCTTCTCGGGTGAGCAACAGAAGCGAAGCAGACCTTGGCGCCAAGATCTTGGGCATACTGCATGAAGGTGCGGCTCGTAAATTGCGTGTCGTTGTCGGTGATGATCCTGTTAGGAACCCCGAAACGGCAAACAATCGACCTGAAGAACTTGACTGCTGACTGTGCTGTCACCTTCCTCACTGGTTCCACTTCCGGCCACTTTGTGAACTTGTTGATTGCAACGTACAAGAACTCAAAGCCCCCGACAGCTCGGGGGAAGGGGCCGAGGATGTCGAGCCCCTAGACCGAAAATGGCCAGGATAAAGGGATCGTCTGGAGAGCTTGAGCTGGCTGGTGTATCTGTTTGGAATGGAACTGGCACGCTTCACACTTGGTTACTTGTGCAGTTGCATCCTGGAGGGCTGTCGGCCAGAAGAAACCTTGTCGGAAAGCTTTGCCGGCAAGTGCTCTTGCGCCAATGTGGTGACCACATATGCCTCCATGTATCTCTGCCAATAGCTGTTGTCCATCTTCCCGACGAATGCACTTCAATTTCACACCGTTGAGTCTTATTTTATACAGTGTGTTGTCGACAAACTTGTACATACTTGACTGCCGGGCTACTCTTTCAGCTTCTTCTTGCTCTTCGGGAAGCTCTCCTGTCTGGAGAAAACAGACAATCTGCTGCGCCCATGCTGGAGCTTGTGGCTCGACAACAAGGACTAAAGGCATATCTGTTGCTGCGGGAACATCCGCTTCTATGGCAAGAACCTGCGGTTCGGCCGGAGCGTGATATTCCCCGGCAAGCTTGCCGGAGCAAAACTTGTCGGGAGCGTCTGCTTCAACGGAACAAACCAAGAGGTTCGCCGGAGCAGACTGCTCCTCAGCACTCTTGGCGTCGATCTTGGGGACCTTCTTGGCGGCGGCTTCGGGAAGCTCTGCCGGAAAGTAGTCACCAGAAACCAACTTCCTCTTCTTATTCTGTCCAGTTGATGGTGTCACGGATGGTTCAGTCAGCTTGAGCACAAAGATCCCTGGTTCCACAGGCAACTTTAGTGCAGTGCACTTTGACAGGCCGTCAGCAATATCGTTCTGAGCTCGCGGAACATGTTCCATTTGCAGGCCGTCAAAGTGTTCTTCTAGCTTTCTCACTTCATCAACATAAGCTTCCATCAATGGACTCAGATAGCTTTTGTTTACTTGGCGGACGACCAACTGCGAGTCCCCCCTTACAATGAGTTTCTTGATCCCAAGGTCGGCTGCGATTCTGAGGCCGGCAAGCAAACCCTCATACTCTGCAGTATTGTTCGTTGCTTGCTCCTTGGGAAAGTGCATCTGGATTACGTACTTGAGGTGCTCTCCGGTGGGTGCGATAAGCAGCACGCTAGCACCGGCGCCTTGCAGCGAGAAGGCACCATCAAAGTACATCAGCCACTCTTTGCTTGTCTCCTTGACGGGGATGCTCGTCTCTGGAATTTCTTCATCTGGGGTTGGCGTCCACTCTGCTATGAACTCTGCTAATGCCCTGCTTTGGATCGTTGCGGTGCTCTCAAACTTGAGGCCAAAGCTTGACAGTTCCAATGCCCACTCGACAATCCTGCCTGTTGCTTCTGGATTCTGCAGTATCCTCTTCAGCGGAAAGCGAGTGACAACTATGATCTCGTGTGCCTGGAAGTAATGGCGCAGCCTTCTCGAGGCCATGAGAAGGCCGAAAAGCAATTTTTGCACACCAGAGTACCTCGACCTAGCCCCCTGGAGAAGGGAGCTGACAAAGTAAACTGGGCGCTGCACCATCTTCTTCTGCACCTCCTTGCATGCCTGCGCAGACTCAACTTTGTCGGGGCCAGAGCTTGTCGGAGAAGCCCCCTGCTTGTCGCTGGATTCACTTGTCGCGGTCACTGGCTCATCATCCGCCTTCCTCTCCGCTACTAACGCAGCACTAACCACTTGATTGGTTGCCGCTAGGTACAGCAGCAACTTCTCTTGTGGCTTAGGTGCGACAAGTATTGGAGTGGAGGACAGGTACCTCTTCAAGTCCTGCAGCGCATCCTCCGCTTCCGAAGTCCATTTCATCGGACCTGCCTTTTTCAATATTTTGAAAAACGGCAAGGCGCGCTCTGCGGACTTAGAGATAAACCTGCTGAGAGAAGCCACACATCCGGCAAGCCTTCGCACATCCTTGACGCGCTTCGGTGCTTCAATCTGCTCGATGGCCTTGATTTTGTCGGGGTTGGCTTCAATTCCCCATTGAGACACAAAGAATCCGAGAAGCTTGCCGGAAGGGACTCCGAACACGCACTTCTCAGGATTGAGCTTGAGGTTGATCTTGCGCAGATTTGCAAAAGTTTCTTCTAAATCTTGGATCAGGGTAGCCTTGTCCTTGCTCTTGACCACTATATCATCCATGTAGGCTTCCACATTTCTGTGTATCTGTGGCTCAAAAGCGACATGGACCACCCTTGCAAATGTTGAACCAGCATTCTTCAACCCAAAGGGCATCCTTACAAAACAGTATGTGCCGCAAGGGGTGATAAATGCGGTTTTTTCCTCATCCTCTTCTGCCATGAAGATTTGATGGTATCCTGAATATGCATCAAGAAATGAAAGCAAATCACATCCAGCTGTGGAGTCAACAATCTGGTCAATGCGCGGCAAGGGAAATGGATCTTTGGGACAAGCTTTATTGACATCAGTGAAGTCTATACAAAGCCTCCATTTCCCGTTCGCCTTGCGCACGACTACAGGATTGGCCAACCACGTGGGATGGAGCACTCCTCTGACAAGGCCTGCCGCTTCCAATTTCCTGATCTCTCCTGTGATGAATTCTTGGCGCTCCACTGCCTGCTTCCTAACTCTCTGCTTGACGGGCCGCGCATGAGGACAGACGGCAAGGTGGTGCTCAATTACTTTCCTGGGAACACCGGGGATATCAGACGGTTGCCATGCGAACACGTCGACATTCGCCCGCAGGAAAGCAACGAGCACGCTTTCTTATTTGGGGTCAAGAGTGGCACTGATGGTGAAGGTACCACCAGTGCCGTCCTCCTTGGCGGACACCTTCTTGGTCTCGGGTGGAGCTGCCATCGTCTTCTTGCACTTGCCGGTGGAGCTCGATGGTGCGTCCTCGACGGTAGCGCAGCACTCCGAAGAGGTGCGCTTGCCGGAGTGGGCATCAGAGCTCTTGCCGGACTTTGTCTTCTTCTTCCCTCCGGGAGCTTCAGCGGCAAGTGTCTTGCGCTCTACTGCGGCTGCTGCTTCCCGGTAGATCTTGTCGGCGCAGATAAGGGCATCCTTCTTGTCGCCGGGGACAAAGATGACACTTATCGGGCCTGGCATCTTTAGTATGTTGTACGCATAGTGAGAAGCTGCCATAAACTTGGCGAGCGCTGGATGGCCAAGGATCCCATTGTAGGGCAATGGAAAATCGGCAATGTCAAATGTGACCCTCTCAGTTCTGAAGTTCAGCTCGCTGCCAAATGTGACCGGCAGCATGATCTTCCCCTTCGGCTTGCTCCTTCCCGGGTTGATTCCTTGGAATGTGCCGGTCTCTTCGAGCTCGCTGTCAGGGATCTGAAGTTTCTGAAGGACCGCGGAGGATATCAGGTTCAAGCCGGCCCCGCCGTCAACTAGCATCTTCGTGACCTTGAGGTTGCGATAGTTGGTGAAACCAACATCGGCAAGCACCCGACCGCAGTTACGCGATCAGGGTGATCCTCAATGTCGAAGATGATAGGCGTGCTGGACCATTTCAGAGGCTTGTGTGACTCTATGGATGGCTCTGTTGCATTCACTTCCCGCATCCACTGCTTGAGTTGGCGGTGCGAAGTATGCAGAGAGGCGCCACCGTTAATGCACAGGACCTTTGTGGCTTTCTGAAATTCCTGCTCCTCGGCCTCATCATCATCCACGTCTTCATCATCGTCGTCGTCATCTTCATCCTTGTCGTGGCCGCGGGGAGGTCTGTCTCCTTGCCGCTGCTTGGCCTTGCCGCGGCGTCCTCCTCGGCCGGGACGTTTCTTGCCGGATCCACCAGTTCCTTCCTGGGCCTTCTCCTTGTCGCGCCGCTCGTACTCCGCTTTCTGTTGCTCAACAAGTTGCTCGACTTTCTTGCAGTTCTGGAGATCGTGACCCTTGGTGCGGTGGATCTTGCAATACTGCTTGCCGGAGCCGTCCTGCTTGTCGGCGGCCGCCACAGGCTGGGCCTCCTTGCCGGAGCCACCAGCTTTAGCTTCCTTGGCGCCACCTCTGTTGCCGGTCTGCTCGACAGCTAGCACTTCCTTGCCCTTTTTCCTTCTGTTGTTTCGCCACCAGCCTTTCCTTGCCGGGGCGGCATCCTCACTGTCAGATCCTCCTGCTCCTGTATCCTCTCCGGGGAGCCTCCTCCCCTCTTCAGCGCGCGCACACTTGTCGGCCAGGGCATAAAGCTCGCTGACGTCTCTGATCTTACACATCGCCATCTCCTCCCTCATCCTTTGGTTTCGCACATTCTGATGAAACGCACTGATGATCGCGGCAGGGTGGACGTCCGGGATGTTGTGCTGTACACGGCTGAATCTCTGAATGTACTTGCGCAGTGGCTCTCCTTCCTTCTGGGCGAGCAGATGAAGATCGCTCTCTTGGCCATGTGGCTTGTGGACGCCTGTAAAGGCGCCGACAAACTGATGGCATAAATCTGCCCAAGAAGAGATGGAATTGTCCGGCAAGTGCATGAGCCAGGACCTGACGTTGGGCTTGAGTACTAGCGGGAAGTAGTTGGCAAGGATCTTGTCGTCCCGTCCCCCGGCAGCCTGCACCGCGATGGTGTAGATGCTGAGAAACTCCGACGGATGCGTCTTGCCGTCGTACTTCTCTGGTACGTCTGGTTTGAAATTCTTTGTGCTGGGCCACTGGACTTGCCGCAGCTCACGGGTGAACGCAGGACAACCTACCGCGTACTGCAGATCGCCTGGTTCCCCTGGCGCATGCATGTCAACAGAGGGCCCAGCGCGCTTGTCGGATTGACGTCGCGCTTCTCTTCGGTGCTCGATGCGGGTTCGAGCATATTCTTGTTGTCGTTCATGGAGAACTTGGCGCTGGTTGCGACGAGCTCGTGGGTCCGACGATGCGGTGGAGCCGCTGTCGGGGTGGACCCGGCGAGTCGGCGATTTTGGCCTTCGTAGTGGAGAGTGCATGGAAGTCGCACCTCCCCCAGTCTTGTTGCCATCGGCTCACGTCCGGCTGTCCTGCCGCGGCAGCGAGGTGCTTGGTTGCCGCGCAGTGTCGCCGTTGGCGAAGCCGATGAGGCTCTGGATAGTGGCCCTCCATTCGTCGGTCTTGTCCGTCGTCGGAGGATAGTCTAGGAGCAGTTGAGCTCACGCCAAGGCTTCTGCTGGAGTGGTGGGCGGCGGAGGTGAACGGTGCGAGGAGTGGGGCGTGCTCGGACTCCTAACCACGTTAGAAGGAGCAGTGCCCCGTCCAGGCGACCGTACTTCGCTCGAGCCAGCATGTTGACGTGCATGTTGGTCTTGAGCGCCACGAGAACCACCAGCTTGATCTTGGCCCAGCGGACGTATGGCGCTGCGAACGCCATGACGCTGCTGGTCCCGCGCCTCCTGAGAGGGACGCGGTACGCGCATGGACGCCGAGGTCTGTGCCGCCTTGTCCTTGGACTTGGCCGCACTGAGAGCTCCCTCGTCGACGCCCATTCTTCCGCCGGCGTCCACTCCACCACCCGTTTGCTCCGGAGGTGGTGAAAGCGACGCAGACGGAACAGCTACCTCCGAATCCTTCTTCTTCGGTGGCATGTCGATGAAGACGATGAAGATTTAGCTTGCGTGCACGCCGGATCGGGTTCGCACAATCTCGATGCCCCCTACCTGGCGCGCCAGAGATGTCGGGGGAGGCTGATCCACCAACACCTATGGGGACAGCGCCCCTTTCGGTTCGGAGGGGGGCGGAGGTCGCACAAAGAGCGGATCGAGGCAGTACACGTGAGCAGTTTTTACCCAGCTTCGGGCTGCACGGATGCGTAAAACCCTACTGCTGCTTGTTCGTGTGTATTGAATTCTTGCTCGGGAGCGACGGACGCTACCAGACCGAGCGTGAGGGTGTTCCTAATGTTTCGAATGAGTCGAACCTCTTCTACGTTGCGCTTGGGCCTCCTTTTATACTTTCAAGGGGTCACCGACAGGTGGCAACGTAGATTAGAAGGGTAAAAATGGAAAAGGATGCGGTAGGTGCAGCTACCGCTACTGTGGACACAGTGCACCCTACCTAACTCTGATGGCAGGGGACAAGGTCATTGAATGCCTGTCTGAGTTGCCTAAACAGTGCCGAAAGTGACCGTTAGGAGCGCCACCGTTTGCCACGATGGCCTTCTCTTCATCTCCGCTTGCCACCGCGCACCCCTAGCTGCACGGCCTCCTGCCACGTGTGCTTGGGAGAGTCCTAGAGCGACATGTTAGCAGGTGTGCTGGAGCGCGGGCACGAAGTGGGGGGTTTCCCGCGGCAAGCTCCTTGCCGCGGTCGTCGTCTTGTCGTGTCCGGGAGCTTGTTGCTCACCGGGCCTTGCCGGGACGCAGGGCGCGTCGCGGCAAGCTTTCTTGGTATGCCTTGAGTGGCCTTCCCGGCAAGCTCCTCTTGCCGGGGTCTTGTCTCTTCCCAGCAAGACCCTCTTGCCGGGGCCTGGGTTGGCCTTCCCGGCAAGCTCCTCTTGCCGGGGCCTTGGTTTGCCTTCCCGGCAAGTTCCTCTTGCCGGGGCCTTGGTTTGAGTACTTTGTTCTTGAATGGTCTTCAAGGGAACCACGGAGGGTCTTGGCGGTCACCCGGCAAGCCTTGCCGCGGGGCGCTGCAACTGCCCGTGCACGAGTTCGGGATACTAGGGTACCCCTACTCTAGTACACCGACACCAGCTTACAATGAATGCGCATTAAGTCGCCATCGGCCAAGAGCCGCCGAGTATTTAAACTCCGGATTTACTTATCAATTGGTAAGATATTCATATCTTTCATAGCCAAAATTGGCTGGATTTTCATGATGATATTGAATGATTGAGGTTTTTAAACCGGATTATATTATTCAAATCTTCAAATAGCCAAACATGGCTGGATTTTTTATGGTTATCAATAACTAGTATTATGATTGAGGTTTTCAAAGTCGCTTTAAGCGCAATGGCTATTATCTTATAAATAGATATAATTTATTCTACAATTGAAGGAATAGTCCCGAGTCGATGCAGGCTTACGACCCGGCACTTTGCTCACCTTATTGAAGACCCGACTCATCACATTGTAATGAGCCGGCCCTTGGGGGATACCAATTGCTCCTATCAATGATCCAAGGTACACAAGTCTTAATCCGTTATATTCAAGGGTCCACTGCTCAGTTGGTAAAACACAAAGCTCTTAACCTTATGGACGTGGGTTCAAGCCCCATGGTGGAGTTACATCATATGATGTTATTTTCAATGAAGCATGATTATATTTATAAAGGCCCTGCTCATTATTGCATAATGACCCGGCCCTTGGGGGCTACACTGGTTGAAGTTTTGTGAGCATCAGGCAATTACAGTCCTAGGTTGTTGCAAGCATGACAACCCGACACTTGGGGGCTACATAATATGGAGTATTCAGTTTTTACTAAGTGACTGGGATGAACAACATGGATTTCTTCTTAAGTGGCAGTATTTATATTGAAGCAAGTCTTAGAGCCATCACTTTGTTCTGCTCAAGACTTGGGGGCTACAGGTAATATGGATATAAGGGAGAAAAATCTTTAAATTCTCAGTTTTGAATAAACCAGATTGACCCGGTGTCTGCAACAATCATAATCCGGTGTCATCAATAATCATGAACCGGCATTGGCAATAATCATAAACCGGCGTTGGCAACAATCATGACCCAGAATTATCAGTTTTTATAACCCGGCGATTTGGGAAATTGTAGCTTGGCAAGTGCTATATTTTCAAGCTGGCTGAATATCAATTGAATATTTGTGACCAATATTTTTGTCAAGTCAGAGCATTGAAGGCCGACTGAAATGGATTCTTTATTTACAATATTTATTTTACAAGGAAATTGATTATGAAGCTGGTCTATTGACTCGGATTTTCTAGAAGGAGGAAATGACAAGTACTTAAGGATGATTAGGTGCCGGTTTACAAGAATTCTTAACCCGGAGCACAACCTGTCAAATTTGTTCTTGTATTTATTTTGCAGCATAAGTTTACCATGGATAAATCCAAGCTAAACTTGGGGGCTAATGTCGGGGATATACCCCGCGGCGTAAACCGGATGGAAGTATAACCCAGCCGGACTTGGCGTTTCATTGGTAACCCACCAGAGGATTGGCGACTTACGTGTCTGGCGGTTCACTGGTATGACGATTTACGAGCCTGAAGACTCACTGGTAACCCAACGGGCAGGACAAACGGATGACAAGGCCCAAGGCCCGGAAGGCCGGTTTATGTTAATGGTGGGCCGGTTTAAGGGGAAAGGCGTGAGGAATATTTGTCTTACAAGGAGTTATGACCTGGACTTGTATCCGGTTTGTATTAGAAGGTAGACTAGTCCTAATCCTAATAGGAGTCCACATGTAACCCACCCCTTCAACATATATAAGGAGGGCAGGGCTCCCCGAAGAGGGAGAAGAAGAAGAAACAATCTCTAGGGCTAGACAAAGAGCCGGTTTACCGGCGACTCTCTCGTGATCATAATGAGACCTAGCCTCAAACAGCATGTAGGGCTATTGCCGGATGATGTTTCCCGGGGCCCGAAGCTGTCTAAATCCTTGTCTTGTGTTGCGTCTCTCGATTCTGCTCAACCCCTCTCAAGCTACCACATAGATGTGTTGGCCTCGCGACTAAGTCCTGACACTAAGGACATCTGCCGTGACAAAACCACAACACCCTTGGTACCGATGTTGTTGCCGACATAACCGACAGACTATCCTCTGACATGCCTTGCTTACATGATCGTGCAAGATGTCACCGCTCCTCCTACTTTTAACCCACATGGTGGGCCCATAACCCACAGTTCCACAGGATCGAAACATGACTCTCCTGTACACCTCTATCTCCGAAGTTATCCCTCGCGCTTGACTTCATATGTAATTCACGGGGTCACTTCCCCAGTAATATATTCTGGTATCAGACGCAATATTTATTCTCGGTGCTCTGAACCCCTTTCTCGCCTTGCGTCAGGCATCGATCGATTGCCTGCCCGCTCGAAACTTCCCATGATACCTCCTTACTTTGCTCTCGATATTTCTTAAGTTTCCATTCGAGAGTTACTTTCCGCCACCATCCCCGATGTTATCAACCAGATAATCAACCTTTCAGAGGTCCATTTTTCTGAAGTTACCCTTGTCCTTCATACGTACAATGAAGACTCCAAAGAAAGGATGACGACTTCATCATGATGACCTGAAGCCGAGGTATGAAGACATCAACGTTATGGATCGAACACATAGAGAAGAGCAACCAAGACCGAGAAGACTCGTTAGAATTTCGTAACCAAATCTTTTCCCCATTAGTCCCCCTCTTGAATCTCAGGACGAGATTTCTTGTAGTGGAGGAGAATTGTGATGCTCGGATAATTAAGCTACAGTGATCCCTCGCTAATGATGCCACGTCACCTCAGCTACTGTGGATAAACTCTCATCAGTTCGAAACCCAGTTCAAACTTCAAATTTAAAACAAAAGCAAACAATAAAAGTTTTCAAATAATAAAACTAAAATGTTCGGGGTGAACCAAATATTGCATAGGTAAATTTGGTGGAGAAACCACACTTTTATAAAAGTGTAAAATACTCTAGAATGTTTTAAACAGTAGCAAAAACAATTAGTTGAATGCCTTCTACATTAAATAAAATATTAAACTATTTTATTTAGTCGCCCGAACTTATGTGGCAGTAGCCTATTTATTAACACTAAAGTAGGGACTACTTTTATAGTTTATAAAACTAAAGTAAAAGATGAACTTAAATTAAAATAGGAAATAAAATAAAGAAAAAGGAAAAGAACAAAAATAGAAAACAAAACTAACTGAAAAAAATGAAAAGAAAACCCCACCCCCTGGGCCAACCGACACAACAGGCCGGCCCAGCCTCCCTCCCTCCCACTCGTCGTCTTCCCCCCTCCTATTCCCCGCGGACGAAACCCTAGCGCCTCTCTTTCCTCCCTCGCATCGCCCCCTTTCTCCACAACTCATGCCCGATGCCGTCCTCGCCATCGCCGTCGTCGCCCTCGCGCTCACCATCGCCCCCGCCGTCGAGGAGCTAGCCCAGGAGCTCCGCCAGCCACACCTTCTTCTACCTCTCCACTGGATCGGGGTCGGGGAGCTACAACCACGACGACCCCTTCGTCTCCGTCTCCGTCGGCCGCCGTGAGCTCCGCCCGGTCCGTCGCCGTTCTGCAGCTTCTAAGCCATCGACGGGCCTCCGTGCGCCTGCTATGTGAACCCCGCGCCTTACCTTTCCTCTCCGGCGACGCTCCCCTCTCGTAGTTCGCTCGCTGCTGCTGTCGAAGCTTGGCCCCGCCGCGGAGCTCCTCGTCATCGCTACCGACGCCGTCGAGCTCAACCGAGCCCCGCGTCGCGCTCAGGGCCTCGCGGCGACGTCGCTCGCGCCCTTAAATGCCTTGCCGCGTGCAGCGACATCGACCCCGTCGAACGGCCGAGGGTGCCACCGCTACAGCTAGTCGCCGGCGCCCTTCCCCGCCTCTCCAGCTGCTGCCGCGGCCGTCCCTAGATGCGACTCATCGCTCCCTTTCAAACGTGCCCTTCCGCGTGTCTGATGGACGTTGGGGGACGAATCCCACCCGGCTCCGGCGTAGATCCGCCGCGGAAGAGGCTCGCCGGAGCTCTCTCCGGCGCCACACCGACGTGGCCACCTGGGGCCACCCCGCTGGGTCACTGACCAGTGGGCCCGGCCCCCCTGTTGACCAGTTGACTAAGTCAACTATGATGACTGGGCGGGCCCTGACAATGACATGTGGGTCCCGCCTGTTAAAATGTTTTTTTTATAAATAACTAAATCGATTAATTAATTAAATTAATTAGTTGAAACACTAATTACCCACTGACCAGTAGGCCTCCCCACTAATTAGATTAAACTAACTCAGCTAATTAAACCACTATCAATGACATGTGGGTCCCACTGGACCCACATGTCAGTTTTCACTCCAGTCAGCGGACTGTTGACCGCTGACATCACCTCTATGTCATGCTGACGTCACCAGACACTGTTTTGGATAATGTTGATTAAATAATTAAATAAATCCTAAAAATGATTTAAATCTTTTAAAATTAATATAAAATAAATCGTACCTCGGATGGAAAAACTTTGTACATGAAAGTTGCTCAGAACGACGAGACAAATCCGGATACGCAACCCGTTCGTCCGCCACGCATCCCTAGCATAGCAAACACGCAACTTTCCCCCTCTGGTTCACCTGCCCGAAAACGCGAAACACCGGGGATACTCGGATGTTTCCCCCTTTTCCCTGTATCACTTAGTACCGCGTCAGGTCACCCCTAGCACAACGTAATGCCGCATCTTGCTTTTAGTTACATTGATTGCTCTATTATTTATTGTGTTCCCCCTCCGTTACTTCTTTCCGTTAGACCCCGAGACTGCTGGAGACCCCTAGTTCAACTACGGTGTTGACGACCCCTCTCTCTTGCCAGAGCAACCAGGCAAGCCGCCCCCTTGATCACCAGATATCGCCTATTCATTCTCTCTACTGCTTGCATTAGAGTAGTGTAGCATGTTACTGCTTTCGGTTAATCCTATTCTGCTGCATAGCCTGTCTTTGTTGCTACATTTGTTACCTTTACCTGCTATCCTAATGCTTAGTATAGGATGCTAGTGTTCCATCAGTGGCCCTACACTCTTGTCCGTCTACCATGCTATGCTACTGGGTCGTGATCACTCGGGAGGTGATCACGGGCATATGCTATATACTTTATGATGTTACATTACTTATGATATTGCTCGGAGATGAGGGCTGAAGGGGCAGGTGGCTCCATCCCGGTAGAGGTGGGCCTGGGCTCCCGACGGCCCCCGACTGTTACTTTGAGGCGGAGCGACAGGGCAGGTTGAGACCACCTAGGAGAGAGGTGGGCCTGGCCCTGGTCGGCGTTCGTGTTGACTTCAAGATAACACGCTTAACGAGATCTTGGTATTTGATCTGAGTTTGGCTACTGGCCTATACGCACTAACCAACTACGCGGGAACAGTTATGGGCACTCGACGTCATGGTATCAGCCGAAGCCTTCGTGACGTCAACGACTGAGCGGCGCGCGCCGGGTTGGACCGCATAACGTAACTTCCTTTGTAATGGAGGTTGCTAGGTCTGCTCTCCGGCCGCCCTCGCAACGTGCAGGTGTGCAATGGGCGATGGGCCCAGACCCCTGTGCCATAGGATTTAGACCAGCGTGTTGACCTCTTTGTTGTGCCTAGGTAGGGCTGCAACATGTTGATCGTCCAAGGCCGGGCATGACCCAGGAAAGTGTGTCCGGACAAAGGGGATCGAGCGTATTGGGAAATGTGGTGCACCCCTGCAGGGAAGTTAATCTATTCGAATAGCCGTGATCTTCGGTAACAGGGCGACTTGGAGTTGTACCTTGACCTTATGACAACTAGAATCGGATACTTAATAAAACACACCCTTCCAAGTGCCAGATACAACCGGTGATCGCTCTCTCACAGGGCGACGAGGGGAGAATCATCGATTAGGATTATGATATGCGATGTTACTTGGTGAACTTACCATCTACTCTCTTCTACATGCTGCAAAATGGAGGTTGCCAGAAGCATAGTCTTCGACGGGACTAGCTATCCCCCTATTATTCCGGCATTCTGCAATTCAGTCCACATATGTTACCCCCTTTTCCATTTGATACCAATGCATACATATGTAGTGTAGCTCCTTGCTTGCGAGTACTTTGGATGAGTACTCACGATTGCTTTGTTCCCCCTTTTCCCCCTTTCTATACTCGGTTGCTGCGACCAGACGATGGAGCCCAGGAGCCAGAAGCCACCGTCGACGACGACTCCTACTACACTGGAGGTGCCTACTACTACATGCAGCCCGCCGCCGACGACCAGGAGTAGTTTAGGAGGATCCCAGGCAGGAGGCCTGCGCCTCTTTCGATCTGTATCCCAGTTTGTGCTAGCCTTCTTAAGGCAAACTTGTTTAACTTATGTCTGTACTCAGATATTGTTGCTTCCGCTGACTCGTCTATGATCGAGCTCTTGTATTCGAGCCCTCGAGGCCCCTGGCTTGTAATATGATGCTTGTATGACTTATTTTATTTGTAGAGTTGTGTTGTGATATCTTCCCGTGAGTCCCTGATCTTGATCGTACACGTTTGCGTGTATGATTAGTGTACGGTCAAATTGGGGGCGTCACACCTTTCTTCACGAGGAATCCCTTCAAAGTATCATACCACGCCCGTGGGCCTGCTTGAGGCCATAGAGGGCCTTATTGAGTCTGAAGACTTTGTCAGGATGCTTTGGATCTTCAAAACCTGGGGGTTGTGCAACATATACTTCTTCCTCAATCTTACCATTGAGGAATACACTTTTCACATCCATTTCATATAAAGTGATATCATGATGGTTAGCATAAGCAAGTAATATGCGAATAGCCTCAAGTCTAGCAACAGGTGCAAAAGTTTCATCGAAGTCAATTCCTTCAACCTGTGTGTAGCCTTGAGCTACAAGTCATGCTTTATTCCTCACCACAAGGCCATTTTCATCTTGCTTGTTGCGGTAGATCCACTTTGTGTCGATGATATTGTGCTTGCGAGGATCTGGACGTTTGACCAGTTCCCAGACGTTGTTGAGCTCGAACTGATGTAATTCTTCTTGCATGGCCTGAATCCACTCAGGCTCCAGAAATGCTTCATCTACCTTAGTGGGCTCTGTGATAGAGATGAAAGCAAAGTGCCCACAAAAGTTAGATAAATGTGAAGCTCTTGAGCGTGTGAGAGGACCTGGAATGTTGATGTCGCTGATGATTTTCTCAATTTGCACTTCATTTGCGACGCGAGGATGAGCGGGTTGACGTTGAGGAATTTGATCAGCATTTTCTTCAGCACCATTTTCCTTAGGTGCACCAGCATGACGTACTTCATGTTCTAGAATAACTTCTTCAGCAGATTCTTCAGTAGGAATGACATCCTCTGTAGCCTTGAGCTTAATAGATTCCTCGGGAGGTATTTCATCTGTCACAGGAGGTAGGTGCTCTCTTTGCAAGCCATTAGTCTCATCGAACCGCACATCTACAGTTTCAACAACCTTGTGATGACAGGTGTTGAAGACTATGTAGGTGTGCGAGTCCTTACCATAACCGAGCATAAATTCTTCATGTGCTTTCGGTGCAAATTTAGAACTGTGATGATAATATCTAATCCAACATTTAGCACCAAAGACTTTGATATAACTCACATTGGGTTTTCTTTTCAATGAGGAGTTCATAGGCAGTCTTCTTGAAGAATTTGTGAAGATATACTCTGTTGATGATGTGGCACGCAGTATCAATTGCCTCAGGCCAGAAGCAAGGAGGCGTCTTGTACTCATCAAGCATAGTGCGGGCCATCTCAACAAGAGTTCTATTCTTGCGCTCCACGACGCCATTTTGCTGAGGAGTATAGGGAGCAGAAAGCTCATGAGTGATACCAAGTTCATTAAGATAATCATCAAGGCCAGTGTTCTTGAACTCAGTTCCATTATCACTTCTGATGTGCTTGATCTTCACACCAAAGTTGGTTGAAGCCCTCGAGGAAAATCGTTTGAAGACTTCCTGCACTTCAATTTTGTAAGTGATAATATGGACCAATGTACATCGAGAGTAATCATCAACAATGACAAAGCCATATAAGGATGCAACATTGGTAAATGTGGCATAGTGGGTAGGGCCAAAGAGATCCATGTGAAGCAATTCAAATGGTCGAGTAGTAGTCATGATAGTCTTTGTTGGATGCTTGGCCTTGGTCATCTTTCCAGCTTCACAGGCTCCGCATAAGTGATCCTTAAGGAATTTGACATTTTCAATGCCAATGACATGCTTCTTCTTCGTGAGCGTGTGCAGATTCCTCATGCCAGCATGACCAAGTCGTCGACGCCATAACCAGCCTTCTAAAGCTTTTGCAAGTAGACATGTAGCAGGTTGTGGTCCTATAGAGAAATCAACAATATACAAATCTCCTCTCCTAAAGCCTTCGAATACTTTGGAATTGTCAGCTTCCATGATCACAACACAACGATACTTGCCAAAGACAACCACCATATCAAGATCACAAAGCATTAAGACAGACATGAGGTTGAACCCTAAGGACTCAACAAGCATGACTTTGTCCATGTGTCGATCCTTTGAGACTGCAACCTTACCTAGGCCCAATACCTTGCTTTTGCCCTTGTCAGCGTAGGTGATGTGCTTCATATGTGATGGAGATAAAGTAGTGTCCATCAATAAGCTCCTGTCACCAGTCATGTGATTTGTATATCCACTATCGAGGACCCACTCAGTGGCTTTGGGTTGATCATCCTGCAGATGAATTAGTGCAACTTACGAACTCATATACTTCATCAGTGAAGAATATGACATCAATTTCATCAGACAATAGAACAGATAAAACAGTATGAGGACGTGAGAAATGAAAATTCATTTCTTCATGACTAGCTTGCGTCCTTTCAAGCATATTCAGGTCTCCAGCAAATTCATCAGACGTTTAAGTTCGTCTGGAGACCTGACCCTGCATAAGAGGTTAGTTCTTTTTCTTCACCACACACATCTGAAGGGGTGGCAAAGAATTCATCATTCTACGAGCTCCATAAGAGAAAGGCGGCATAGATGCCAATCCACTTTGTTTCACATAAGAGTGGTTAGGATAAGCATAAGAGTAAGTAGAGAAATTCTCCGAGGACTTATGAACATAATGATTTGAAGAATAATGCGCTTATCCATAATCCTTAGATCTTCCCTGTGAAACAGACGGGTTAGCACGATGATGTTCATATGAGGACTTTGATCCTTTTGAGGAATTTGATCCACGTGAGGAGTTTGGTCTGTATGAGGACCTGGGTCCATATGAAGAATTTGTTCTGGGGTTCCTATTCTTCACAGGTGGTGTCATGATGAAATTCACCTGAAGATTTTCAAGGCACCTTTTGGGAACCCAGATTTTCTTCATAGGAGGACCGTTCCTGCAGTTAGTACCAACATATCTAGCAAATACTTCACCATTCTGATTTTTGAACAGTTTATAGTTGGAGTCAGTTGACTCATCAGAAGAATATGAAGATTCACATGTAAAGCTAGATAAGGTAGATGGATCCACTGAAGGTCCCTTTGCAGCAACCCATGAGGTTTTGGGATACTACTCAGGTTTCCAGTAGGTCCCATCAGCATTGATTTTCCTTTCAAAGGCAATACCCTCTTTCCTAGGGTTCCTGTTGAGAATCTGCCTTTTAAGCACGTCACAAAGAGCCTAATGCCCTTTGAGGCTTTTGTACATGCCTGTCATATACAATTCCTTCAGCCCTGCATTATCAGTAATACTAGCAATGTCCTCAGATGAGGAATTAGTGATAGTAGAGGCAGTTGAAGAAATTGCAGCAATGGAAGTATTTGAGCATTCAGGTGAAGAATTAGTAGTTTCATGTTCAATGCACTTCAAACATGGAGGAACAAATTCATCCTAAGTGGCGCTGATCTGTTGAGCAAGTAATGAATCACGCTCCTTCTGAAGATCTTCATGACTCACTCTTAACTTCTCAAGATCTTGCTTTCTTTGAATAAATTCATAAGAAAGCTTCTCGTGATCAGATAGGAGAGTGTTATGATGACCTTGAAGATTGTCAAACTTGGACTGGAGTCTTTGAAGATTTCCAGTCAAGATTTTAGTGCGATCCATTTCCTCACCCAATATATCATCGCTTTTATCTAGCATATTTTGAACCTTTTCAAGAGCCGTTTGCAGTTTCACAGCAATCTTAGTAAGTTTAGAGTACCTGGGTTTGAGGTTTTCATCAGATTCATCCTCACTAGATTCAGAGGAGGGATATTTGAGTACCTTTGAGCCTTTTGCCATGAAGCAATAGGTGGGAGCGTAGTCCTTGTCGTCGTCATCAGTAGTGTTGGGGAGGTCCATTTCTTCAGAGTTGAAGATAGACTTGTTGACGAAAGCAGTTGCGAGGGCTAGGCTCGCCACACCAGAGTATGACTCCTTAGATTCCTCCTCTTCCTCATTTTCTTCAGATTCAACCTCAGAGTCCATTTCCTTGCCAATGAATGCTCGAGCCTTCTTGGAGCTACTCTTCTTGTGAGATGAGGACTTTGAGGGTCTTAATGATGAGGACTTTGAAGATTTCTTCTTCTTCTTTGAATCATCAGAACTGTAATCCTGGGATGAGGAATCTGATCTCAAGTCACCACCTCTTGAGGATTTACCAAAACGACCACGTTTTGAGAACTTTTGGAACTTCCTCATAAGCATTGCTAGCTCCTGGCTCAGTTCTTCAGGGTCACCATGACTGCTGTCAGAATCTTCACCATCAGATTCGGATACCGCCTTGGCCTTCAGAGCCCGTGATCTACCATAGCTTGGTCCATAGAGATCTCTCTTCTCAGCAAGCTGAAACTCATGAGTGTTTAGTCTCTCGAGGATATCAGCGGGATCAAGTGACTTATAGTCTCCACGTTCTTGTATCATCAATGCCAAGGTATCAAATGAGGAATCAAGCGATCTCAGCAATTTCTTCACCACCTCATGGTCGGTGATATCGACGGCACCAAGTGATTGAAGCTCATTTGAGATGTCAGTGAGGCGATCGAAGGTTTGCTGAACATTTTCATTGTCGAGTCTTTTGAAGCGGTTGAAGAGATTTCGAAGAACGTCAACTCGAGAGTCATGCTGTGTTGAGACTCCCTCATTGACCTTGGACAGCCTGTCCCAGATAAGCTTGGCTGTCTCCAAAGCACTCACTCTGCCATACTGTCCTTTGCTCAGATGGCCACATATGATATTCTTCGCTTGAGAGTCGAGTTGCTTGAATCTCTTCACATCAGCAGCATTGATGGTGGGAGTGACAGAGGGAACACCATTATCCACAACGTACCAGAGATCGTTATCAATTGCCTCAAGATGTATGCGCATCTTATTCTTCCAGTAGGGGTAGTCCGTCCCATCGAAGGTAGGACACCCAGCAGAAACCTTGATCATACCTGTGGTCGACATAACTAAAACTCCAGGTGGTTAAACCAAAATCACACAGAACAAGGGAGTACCTTGCTCTGATACCAATTAAAAGTGTGTTATATCGACTAGAGGGGGGTGAATAGGCGTTTTTTATGAATTCTTCATCAAGGAATTTTAGGGTGAGGAAATTCCTTAGCGGAGAACTACTTGCAATGAAATAAGTACTCAGAAGTAAACATAACGGAACACAAACATGGTCATCATGATGAAATGAAGATAAGCACAGAGTATGGAAAGCGTAAACACAGGATGACACAGTATGAAGACAACAGACTGGAGAAATTGAGAAAGTCTTCAGTCAAAGTCTTCAAACAGATATGAACAAGCACTCAACACATAAATGAGGAAATGGAAGGGTTGAGGAAATGGAACCAGGTAGCTTGGTGAAGACAATGATTTGGTAGACCAGTTTCAACTACTGTGATAGTTGTACGTTTGGTTAGGGTGGCTAGGTATTTAAACCCGAGGACACATAGTCCCGGACACCCAGTCCTGAACACGTAGTTCAGAACACTCAGTCCTCATCGTATTCCCCTTGAGCTAAGGTCACAAAGACCTCACCCAATCACTCGTGGTAAGTCTTTAGGTGACTTCCGAACCTTCACAAACTCGGTCACTCCGCGATCCACAATTCCTCTTGGATGCTCTAGACCATGACGCCTAACCGTCTGGAAGATGCACAGTCTTCAAAGGTAACAAGCGTCGGATCCACGCAGGATCAATCTCTTCAATGATGCTCAATAACTTGGGGTTTGTAGATGTTTGGGTTTGGGTTTTCCTCACTTGATGATTTTCAATCAAAGTCCTCGGAGGATGGGATGCTCTCAAATGACAAGTGTCAGTTTCTCTCGGAGCAGCCAACTAGCTAGTGGTTGTAGGGGGCGACTATTTATAGCCTAGGGAGCAGCCCGACATGATAAGACATAAATGCTCTTCAATGATATGACCATTAGGTGGGTAGATATTTTGGGACAGCTGGCGCATAGCACAACAACTGTTGGAAATTTGAGTATCAAATTCCTTAGGGCTATCATGTTCCTCACTGTGTAGGCAATCCGCACTGGCGAATTCCTAACTCCTCAGTCAGAACAAATTCCTCAGAGACCAGAAGAACTCTATCTCTGTCACTGAAGAATATGACTGAACTGTATGAGATTTCCAATGACTTCACTCGAAGGGATTGAAAGGTGTAGGATTTTGAGTTGAGCATCACTTGGAAATTTTTTCTTAGTATTTCTCGACCCCCTTTAACAGTACGGTGTTTCCTATGACTCAAGAAAGAGAAAAATGAAACTATAAAAACAAAAGTCTTCACGCTTCATGTTTCTTAAATGAATACTAAGTCTTCAAGGTCACACCAATTTCTTCACTTTCAAAGTCTTCAGAAAGTCTTCAGAAATCCAAAGTTTTCAATCGAAGAACTTCATTTTTAGGGATCGATTTTCTCTGTAAATATCAAACTCCTCATAGACTTATAGACATGTGTACACTCACAAACGTATTAATCCCTTAACCTATAAGTCTTCAATACACCAAAATCACTAAGAGGCACTAGATGCACTTACAGTAGCAAAATTGTACATTGGTTGTACAAAAAACAAATGACATGGTAGCAAAAATTTGGGTTTGTTCCATCAAAGAACGAACATGATGGTAGCAAAATAATTGATTGGTTCCAGCAAAAATTGAAGATGGTGGTAACAAAATTGTACACTGGCTGTACCAAAAAGCAAATGACATGGCAGCAAAAATTTGGATTGGTTCCATAAAAAAACAAACATGGTGGTAGCAAAATCTTACACTAGTTTCAGCAAAAGGTAAGGGCGTTGGCAGCAAAAACTGGGGCTGCTTCCAAGAAAAGAATGGCCGGATCTCCATCACTTGTCGCCATCGTTGCAACGCCCCAACGCTGGCCGCCACGGCTCTCCATCACTTGTCGCCGCCATCGGCAGCACATGTGGGTATTGGTTTGAAGCACTGGTCGCTGGTGGGGAGTGAGGGGGCGGGATGGGGGCAGCCACGGTGGGGAGGCGCGATGGCCATGGATGGCGGCAGAGCCAGTCGCCGGTGGGGGAGGCACGGTGGCCATGGTCGGCGGCACAGCCAGTCGCCGGTGAGGAAGGCGCGAGCATCTATAGAGAGGAATAAAAGGGGAAGAGCGGAGGTTGCGGTGTAGACGAGATGCACTATGAGCGGATGACATTGTCTCTGAAGAGATGAGATAACATGGGAGATGGTCGTTCGGTGATGGGCCTGCCTGCAGACGAAGCGAGTCACAGAGCGAGCGGTGCGACCGGCCCAATGATTCGACCGGCGCACCAAAATTAGTATGTACTTCAGCAATTTTTTGAGAGGAGAAAAAAAACAAATGATCGAGTCAGCCATCAAGCGGGAGTCAACGATCGAGCGGGAGCTCCTATAGACCGCTCGCTGCGGCAAAGTGCCGGCACTTCGCACAGGAGCAGCTAGCGTGGGCCGGCCCATTTACAGTGGCACCTGACGGCACCTTCCTTAGATGAAAAAATCACAAAAAAGAAAATCGCGCTAGTGCTGTAACTCGAACACACGACTTCGCACCAATTGGCCTGCCGTGCTAACCACCGCGACGAAGACAATCTCATGTTCACTTAGCAGCCGGACAGTTAAAGACGTATACGAGAGAGACTAATGTTAAACATTAATTCGCAAAAAATCCAAAAAACTACAGCCCATTTTTCGAAATTATGAATACTTTCTTCAAAATAAAAACATTTTTCGAATTTTTGTACAAATTTTGTAAAACAAGAACATTTTGATGATGTGAACAAATTTGAAAAAGGGGAACATTTCTTGAATTTGTGAACAAAAAATAAAAATGTTTACTTTTATAAACTTCCAGAACATTTTTTGAATTTGTGAACAAAATTAAAAACATGAACTATTATTGAATTTGTGAACAAATTAGGAAAGCTGGAACATTTTCTTCAATTTCCAAACATTTTTTGAATCTTGAGAACAAATTTTGAAACAGAGAACATTTTTGAAAAATCCTGAACAAACTTGGAGGCGCGAACAATTTTTTAAAGTACGAACATTTTTTGAATTTTGAGAACATATTTTAAAATAGAGAACAATTTTGAAAAATCCCGAACAAATTTGGAAGCGCGAACATTTTTTTAATATGTGAACACAAAATCGAAATCTGGTACATTTTATGAATTTCGAAAGTTTTGTACTTTTTTGTGTAACAAGATTTTTTTTTAATTTTGAGAACATTTTTTCAAAAACTGAACATTTTTTGGAACAACAACAACAACAAAGCTTTTAGTCCCAAACAAGTTGGGGTAGGCTAGAGGTGAAACCCATAAGATCTCGCAACCAACTCATGGCTCTGGCACATGGATAGCAAGCTTCCACGCACCCCTGTCCATAGCTAGCTCTTTGTTGATACTCCAATCCTTCAGGTCTCTCTTAACGGACTCCTCCCATGTCAAAATCGGTCGACCCCGCCCTCTCTTGACATTCTCCGCACGCTTTAGCCGTCCGCTATGCACTGGAGCTTCTGGAGGCCTGCGCTGAATATGCCCAAACCATCTCAAACGATGTTGGACAAGCTTCTCCTCAATTGGTGCTACCCCAACTCTATCTCGTATATCATCATTCCGTACTCGATCCTTCCTCGTGTGGCCACACATCCATCTCAACATACGCATCTCCGCCATACCTAACTTTTGGAAACACGAACAAAAATTAATTTTTTGATTTTTTTTAAAAAAAGAGAAGAAAAGGAAAAGAAATAAAAAAGGAAATCGTAAACATTTTGTAAAATTGTGAACAAGTTCTGAGAAAGAAAAATAAACTTGAAAAAGAAAATGAAACAAAAAACAAAAAAGTAAAAAAAAGAGAAATGGAAAAACAATAGAAAGCCGAAAAAGAACCAGAAAAAAACGATACAGAAAAAAACACGGTTCAGGGAATCTTCTAGAAGGTTCCCAAAACCGGTTGGACGCATTATGTATAAGTGGGCCGGCCCAAGTTTGTCGCTCGCTGCGCTGCCCTGTGCGGTAGCCCGACATTTTGCCGCAGCAAGCGGCGAATAGGGATTTCCACTAACTTGATCAGAACCTTTCCAGATGCAACCAAAGCTTGGGCCAGGCCCACAACGTCTCTTATATTTGTCCAAGCCCCCATAGCACATCCCGTAGGTATACCCGTCCCCGACTTTCTCGGTCTTCCTCGACTCGACTCGACTCGATTCGTGTCCGTGCACCGACCTCTACCGCCTCCTCGCTCCCAGCCATGGCCGGCGGCGATGGTGAGGCGGCAACCCTAAATCCCACCAGTATCCTCCTCTGTCTCACTCTCCGTGATACCCTTCCCCTCTCTCCCCTGCAGGTGACCGCGCCCGTGCGCCGAAGCGGTACAAGTCCTCGGCGCCATCGAAGGCGGCCCTGGTGGACGAGACCGCCGAGATGAACTACGCCGACGACTTCGACGACGATGCCCGCGACGGTACCACGCGCATGATTCCCCCCCAAATCCACCCATCTTTCGCGAATCGGTGTGATTCCTGCCGTTTAATTGATTGGGGATTTCGGGGGTGGAACTTCGATTCGTTTCAGGAGATAACGAGGTGAAGAAGAGGGACTTCACCAAGCTGGAGCTCAAGCCGGATCACGTGAACCGGCCGCTGTGGGCGTGCGCAGACGGCCGCATCTTCCTCGAGACCTTCTCCCCTCTCTACAAGCAGGCCTACGATTTCCTCATCGCCATCGCCGAACCTGTATGCAGGTCCATTCAATCACCACTACCTCAAAATCCCAGCCAACCGCATATCTTGTTTTGGGCTACCCATGGTTGTATCAAACGAGTGGACCTTACCCAACTTTTACCAGTTTTCCCAGAAAGTTCATGTTCTGGTAGGCCGAGTTAGCCTTAATTTCGCCATGCTTAGTAGTAAGGTTATATGCAGTGTATAGGTCTGGTGCGGCACTGCATCATTCATTTGATCTGATTCAAAAGGGTTCTTCAATGGGACCTGCTTTTTGGGGATCTTGCTACTTACTTGTGAATTTAATGGTTATATAGGCTAGTGTTGGAGAAGACTCGGTTTGGGAAACTAATGCCACTTAATGTAATTAACCATGAATTTCTTGTGGTAGTATCATTTCAAGGGATTTAATGCCCCACATGGTTATCTGGAAACTTGACTTGCGTAAGGTGCACCATGTTTAACATTCTGAGTATGAGTTCAATAGAAAAGAACTATAATGCTTGTCCTAGTTGCCTTGGAAACCAATTATAGGATTGGGTCTGGAGTTGGGATGTTTGGATCGTGCATGCTGTGTTAAAGAGATAATAGACTATTACTTCCTGAGTGTTGCTTAGTGCACGGAACAGCAATGGATTTAAGTTAAAATGCAATTGAACCTGACCTAAAAGGATGCCGGTACTTCATAGTGGAAGATGTAGTCAAATTGCTCAGCTTTCCCCCCTAAACATCCAAACTCTACTCAGGTTAATGTCTGGAACATATGCGTTGTACAAAATGTGTGGGATATTTGAAACTTAAATATCACTTTGGTGGTGCAGGCCAGAATCTATGCATGAATACAATCTAACGCCACACTCATTGTATGCCGCGGTCTCAGTTGGACTTGAGACAACCACTATCATTAGTGTCTTGAGTAAGCTCTCCAAGACTAAGTTACCTCATGAGATAATTGATTTCATCCATGGGTCAACTGCGAATTATGGCAAAGTAAAGCTTGTTCTGAAGAAGAATCAATATTTTGTGGAGTCGCCGTTCCCTGAGGTTGTATCATTCTTCCTGCAACTAAATAATTTGGATTACTCTGTCACTCGTTATTTACTTATTTATTTGAGCTGTGATGCTTGTGTCCAGGTTTTGAAGACCCTCCTGAACGATGACGTAATTTCGAAAGCACGAAAAGCTCCCGAGGTTAATCTTTTGTTCTCGTCACTTTCATACAATTTGCGTGGAACGCAGTTAGTGTCTGTTAGAACAGAACTTTGTATCATATGGAAGTGCTTATCTGTACCATCCATGTGCATTATCTCCTTCCCTAATAATTATTTCATTTGACTGGCATAAATATCGCCTCCATTTTTTTTCAACTGCTGGTATAGGTCATCATACTGGCCATTTTGAACTAGTTGTTTGCTATGCCTCATTATCCGAATCCATTTATGTCCCTTCAGGACTGTCTAGGAGCATCTTCATTCGCTGTTAGCAAAACAGCTGGGGAAATAGCTAGTGGACATGATTTGTTAGATGGAATAGAGCTGGCAGCTGCAACTGAAGACAAGGAAACACATTCTTTCGAAATTGATTCCAATCAGGTATCGTGTCTCTTTAAGCAGAAGCTTTGGTAGCTTCAGTTTGTAGAGACTGGTGTTTAATACTTTGATCCATCATGTTCAGGTTGAGAACGTAAAGCAACGGTGCTTACCAAATGCACTGAACTTTCCCATGCTAGAGGAGTATGATTTTAGAAATGACACAGTAAGTACTTTCCACATGAAGAAACAACTATATTTATCAGATCTAGTATGGTGGTTTGACCAAGAAAAACTACGCTTTGATCCTTGATGCATCAGCTGGACTGAGATTTTTTCAGGCATTTAAACCGTGTTAACATAAAACCAGATTGAGCTGGCCAATTTTCAACCAACGAACCGGCCCAAAATGGCCTTGTGCTGGAAGCAATTTCTTACCTTGTGGTTCATTGAGTTCGAAACAACTAGTACCTTTGTATACAAGTAGGGCCTACCAGCTGAATTAGTTAGCTCTTAGCTAGTCATTTTGCTACAATAAATGCAGACATCGTAAGAAAGAACAAATGTGGCAGTAATAACAGAGCTTAGGTATTGCACAACATCGTCTCAGAACATTGTAGTATGTAATGTGTCGTACTGACATAACCGATTAAAATATGCATGTATAAATCAAAAGTGTTAAGTTTATATTGATACATCTCATAATTTGTTGTTCCTTAACATTTAGTTAAGCTGTTGACTCAAACCCTCACTTTATTGATGATTGGGCAGCAACTGCCAACTGGTACATGTTGTTATTTGATCCCATCATATACAACTGAAAGTTAAAACCATGCAATGATGTAAAGTTGATACAGGGAGCTCTTTGACATCTGCAAGTTTAAGGCTGAACACAACAGAGTAGCACACGTACCATGTGAAATAAACTTAAGCCCTTCCATTCAGTCATGATCTTTTGGTACATTATGAATATTCTCATAATACATAAAACCCCAATTGTTTAAATCCATGGAGAAAACAGGCGTTTTATATGTCCATCTATCGAGTGTTATCTCTAGCTGAACAAACAATGTAGACAATGTTCTTTGCTATTTCCTGTCGAGATTTGAGACCCATAGTATTCTCGGCCCATTTTACTTGTCACGTGAACAGGCAATTTACAATTTTTTAGCTTTGCAGTTGCTTTCTAGTGTGACATATGATGAAGCATTCACTACAAGATTTAGAATTGAGATTGACATATAATTTTACTGCAGGTAAACCCAGATTTGGATATGGAATTAAAACCTCAAGCACGGCCAAGGCCGTATCAAGAAAAGAGCCTCAGTAAGATGTTTGGGAATGGTAAGTTCATGATGCAATATAAGGGAATAACTGCATATTAAACTCAGTAAACGGCTTGTCATGATACCTTTACAGATGCATGCAACACTCGTTCATAGTTTGCTACCCTTAGCCTAGCAGTTATATTGATACTTTGAGAGTTTGAGCTAAAATCAGGCTCTCATCTCTAGTAGTTGGCTTGGTTGGACCGATTGTGTCGAGTCAATCCTGCAAGTAACTATGCGGTTGTGACTTATGAGATCTAGTTGGGCGCCATCTCCCTCGTGCAAGGGTTATAATGGCATTTAGAAGTTTAGGCATGGTAGCTTAAGTAACTGGGTCTTCAAATCAAGCATATCGATGCCGGTCTTACCAGATGACACTTTTGCTGATTGGCCACCAGATTTGAGAACAGATATATAAGTTGCTCAATGTCACATGGCCTGCTTGATCTGATCTGATTTTAATAATGAGAAGATGTATTTTAAGCTAATGTGAACTAGTAAAGTTCGGGATACCTGTGTTACTAAGAAGACAGGAAACTAGGAATGTTAGGGGGCAGTCTCACTGCTCTCAGTGTTAGCTAGAAAATCTACTCCCTGGCATCATTTGGTAATTGTTAGTTTTGGAACTCAAGAATCTGCTGAGTACTGTGTGTGCTTCTTCTCCTTTGCTGAACAATTTTCCCACCATTTTGTAGGTAGAGCAAGGTCAGGCATTATTGTGCTACCTTGTGGTGCGGGAAAATCCTTGGTCGGTGTATCTGCAGCATGTCGTATTAAGAAGAGCTGTCTATGCTTGGCCACAAATGCTGTGTCTGTTGATCAATGGGCATTCCAGTTCAAGCTTTGGTCAACTATAAGAGACGAACATATCAGTAGATTTACATCAGATAACAAAGAGAAATTTCGAGGGATGGCTGGTGTTGTTGTGACTACCTATAACATGGTGGCATTTGGGGGCAAACGATCCGAAGACTCAGAGAAGATTATTGAGGAAATCCGGAACAGGGAGTGGGGTTTGCTCCTTATGGATGAGGTGAGATCTCCACTCTTCGATAAGTTAGGCTTGCAAATTTCATTAGCACATGAAAGATCATAATAGTGTACATTCCCATTTTCTTATTTGTGTTTGCAGGTTCACGTTGTCCCTGCTCATATGTTCAGAAAGGTCATCAGCATTACGAAGTCTCACTGCAAGCTTGGTCTTACTGGTCCGTTTTCATCATATAATAGTCTTGTGTGATTTTGACTACTCACTTGTCAAATTGTTCTAAATTACTTCAATTCTTACAATTACAGCTACGCTTGTGAGAGAGGATGAACGTATCACAGATCTAAATTTTCTAATTGGACCAAAGCTGTATGAAGCAAATTGGTTGGATTTAGTGAAAGGTGGATTTATTGCAAACGTGCAATGTGCAGAAGTATGGTGTCCCATGACCAAAGAGTTCTTTGCTGAGTATTTGAAAAAGGAAAATTCAAAAAAGAAGCAGGTGAGCTGTCCATGCAGTGTTTTTATTCAACTTTGGAACCTTTCTGAAAGATAAAACACACATGTTCGAGCTTCCGTTATTGCTTTCGGTGCTACCTCATTTGATTTTTTACTTTTATGCAATGATTACTTTGATTTGTTAACGTGTTGACTTTTTGTTAAGTTATGTCATCTTAATTCCTGACAAGAAAGTATCTTCTTCGCCCTTAGGGGGCATGTGATAAAATTGGAACGATACACTTCTTGACCTAAGTAATATATAAACTTATGAATATTTTATTGGCATGCTTGTCTCTGAACTCCCTTTGCAGTCCTCAGATATGTTCATTCATATTGATGTTTGCATTATATTGGCTCTTGTCTACCAGGTACTCTATGTGATGAATCCAAACAAGTTCAGGGCTTGTGAGTTTCTAATTCGATTCCATGAGCAACAACGCGGGGATAAGATCATTGTATTTGCTGATAATTTATTTGCACTAACTGCATACGCAATGAAGCTCCGTAAACCAATGATTTATGGTGCCACAAGGTAACCTCTCGTCTTAGACGATTCTATTTATGCGCCATAAGTTGTATACTTATGTTGGCTTTGCATCTCACAGCCATGCGGAGAGGACACGAATTTTGTACCAATTCAAGAACAGTCCAGAAGTCAACACTGTTTTCCTCTCTAAGGTGTACTTATTATTAATTTTGCAATCCTGTTTATTTGTTTCGAAGCCGCCATCATAGGTAATCTTAACGCCATCTCTGCTATTAATGCGTAGGTGGGTGATAACTCCATTGATATCCCAGAGGCAAATGTCATCATTCAAATATCATCTCATGCTGGTTCCCGGCGTCAAGAAGCTCAACGGTTGGGACGTATTCTCAGGGCAAAGGTAATGTAGATTGAAGCTTGCGGGGTTGCTGCATGCAGCGTAATAGACAAACCAGTTGCAATTTTGCTGTGTTCCTTCTCTTGATATTCAAAATTTTAAAAAGGGCAGCCCGGTGCATGTAGCTCCCGCTTGCGCAGGGTCCGGGGAAGGTCCGACCATATTCAAAATTTAGCATGGATTTTTTTATGTTTCGGATACATCGATAATTTGGATGTATATGCTGCAAGTGAGTTTCCATTAAAAAAAGACCGAAAATGAGTTGGTATGAAGAACAAAAATCTTGAATCAAAATTGATTATGCAAAAGGAAACAATTTTATTTCTATATAACTTGCTTTTCAAACTACTGTATGTGGTAATTCATTTCTAGATTTTTTTAGTGTAAGTAAATTATTATTACTCCAACTCTGGCTTTTGAGGTGGTCGTGCAAGGGATTTCAGTAGTCTGGATGTGAGTTATGCCAGTGATGTGGCCAATCAGATGGGCAGAAGTGATCTATAATAGTTAGTGATACAATGTTTTCTATGGCATTTCCACTGAATCTGTTTCAACTACTGTGGCTGCAGGGTAAGCATCAAGATAGGATGGCAGGTGGAAAAGAAGAATACAATGCCTTTTTCTATTCTCTTGTATCAACTGACACACAGGTTTGTCTCACTAATGTTTACTGTATTAGTTTTTCATTTGGCTTTATTCCATTTCCTGATATTCTTGAAATGGAGAATGCTGAAACCATGCCTGTGGAATTTAGATCAACTTTAGCATATGACATATTTTTTTATGCAGGAAATGTATTATTCAACAAAAAGGCAACAATTCCTTATCGATCAGGGATATAGTTTCAAGGTTTATTCCCAAGCATTTCTCTAGATATTGGGAATCTTTTTGACACTTCGGGTTTAGTGATAAATATAAATATATATATATATATATATATATATATATATATATATATATTTCCAGGTCATCACTAGCTTGCCGCCACCTGAAGAAGGACCTAACCTGAGTTTTCACACGCTCGATGAACAGCTTGACCTTTTAGGCAAAGTGAGTGTTTTCTATACCCATTGTTTGTCAGTTTCTTGCTGTTTGTACCTGACTGCAATTTCTGTCTGCACTACGTCAAACAGGTGTTGAGCGCAGGGGATGACATGATTGGTGTTGAGCACTTGGAAGAGGATTCTGATGGCAAGGCTCTCCTGAAGGCTCGGCGCTCTGCCGGATTGATGAGCGCATTTTCTGGAGCGGGTGGAATGGTCTACATGGAGTACAAGTGCTGCCTTCTCTCCACTTCCATTTTACTTTCGTCTCTATGCTGCGATTCCATTGCAGTAGTTCGTTTGCTGAATGCTTACATGTGAGTCTTACCTTCTCATCCAGCACTGGAAAGGGCAAGGGAGCCAAGAAGAAGGACCCGGCTAAGAGGCATACACTGTTTAAGAAACGCTATACATAGAGTTCTGCTGCATGTCATTTGCAACGAAGCCAGGAACCTATAGGGTGTGATTTGCTTTGCTGGGACATGGTATGGTTCAAGGGGCCCTTTTCATTGGACATAAAGCGCGTGATCCACAAGTCCTCGTCGTTAGTGAGTACTACCAGGAAGGGAGCAATTTTGGTCTCTGCTGCTTCGTTATGATCATCTCCAGTTTCTTAACAGAAGGGTCAATTTTGGAGCTTATGAGAAGGAGAACGAGGACATTTATCTTTCATGGAAATGTAAATATTTGTGCAAGTGCCTGTATAACCAAAATCCACATTGCGAAGCATGTGATGAACATATTGTTTCATTGTATACAATTGTGACTCACGCTTGCTCTACCAGTTAAACAATCGGGAAAAGTACCAATGCTTCCTCCATTTACTCCCACCGTCCCACAATATAGGATCGTTTTTCAAGCTATGTTAGTTTTCAAACGATCTTATATGGAGGGAGCATGTGTTTTCAAACGGGTTGGCACAATTCGTTGTTGCTGAAACAGTGTTTGCAGGTTCCTTATTTTTTGGTCATTATAAGCTTTATTTATATGATGGCCCAAGTCGACAAATACGATCTCTTTCATTTGAGTTGAGAAATGTGGCTACCAGGCTTGCATTTTGTTTTACAAATGACGATATAAAAGCAGCCATGATGATATATCTCAAGCATGGTACTACGTAGAGTAGTGATCTTTAGAATTCTCTTGGCAGGATTGTGTATTAACAGTTGGAAAACGCGAGGTGTTTGTACAAATATAAGAGTGTTTAACGATCTTATATTATGGGATGAATATAAGAGTGTTAAAACACGGTTATATTATCGGACGGAGGGTGTATAATGGTAAGGAAACTATCCAAATCTAAGAGTGAATTATAATAATGGACATTGTTGTCGAATTGCGACATTTCATCAAGCACTTCGAGGGGTGTAGCAGCCGATGATGCGACGTTAGGACGCAGACGGGGTGAGAAGCTGACGTTGAGGTTTCGGATGGCGCCACTAACAACCACAATGCAGTGCGGGAGCAAAATGGTCTTGACGGCGAGACATAGTGAGTGGGCGGCAATGGGGCAAGAGACGAGGCGAGGCGCGTGGGAGTAGTGCGGCAGTGGTGGGAAGTGGAGGGACGTGAGGCAAGCGACGATGGTGCATGATCCCACACGGTAGGATCCGAAGTGGTGAGGTGACCATGAGGCATGAGGCATGGAGGGTAGTGGATGGCCGACAACGGGGGCATAGTGGCGAGCAAAAACGAGGCTGTGAGGGGAGAGAAAGGAGGCGGGCGACGGTTGGGGAAGTGAAAATTTTCAATTGCCCTATTCTTGTGGTATTGGTGCGGGAGAGAAATTCCCTTGCAAATAGGACGGTAGGAGTTAAAAGAGTTACGTGAATTGTTTGGTTTTACCCCATGCTCACCCCATCAAAACTTGGGTACGCCAGAAAATTGGCGGCCGATATCCCCGTCCGCGATTCGCCATGAATTGGGGTCAAATAAATGAAAATAGTTAAGGTAGGATTGCACTGTGAAAAGTTGAAGCCCATCCAAACAACCACCTAAATCTTAGTCAACACCAAATATTGGCAGGGTGATGAGGACTTTGATCCAAGCAACCTCATAGAGAAAGGATTGAATGTTTTTTTACTCATTGTATTTTTCCAACCCTTCTAGAAGTTATAAGATTTTAGGAGAACATTAAACACCCACGAGAGGTCATGGATCAAAATGATGTTGTGGCTTAGCCAATATTCACATACCACGTGTATGGACTGAGATTCGCTGCCGTAACTGCATGTGCCTTTGGGCCACTGATAAGTGGGTCCAACAGTCGGCTGGCCCACATGTCACTGACCTAAAGGCATGTGCGGTTAAGTCACTGAAGCAACGTCCCACGTGCATGCTTGTGGATGTGTGAGTATATAGCACATAGAGGATTGCACAGACCACTAATTGTTAGGGTTGATTTTGTGTAGAACACTCACTCTATGGGTTTGCTGCATAAAACATGATCTATTAGTGCAACTCATTATAACTAGCTCTAATCCATAGTTTGGTTCGGTTGACATGATTCTTGATTGGTTGTTCGGCTTCACACATGGTAAAAATATATTCATGACATGATTCTTGAACGAGCTAGCTAAAAGAAACCCAGAGCCTCTTTGATATGTAGGATTTTAAAAGCGCGAGAATAGGAAAAAACACAAGGGCTTCTTTGATTCGAAGGATTCTGAAAATACATGAATAGAAAAGGTATAAGATTGAAGTAATATATCCACTTAAAATCAAGGATTAGCAAGGAGTGTCTGATGTCATTGGATAAACAAAGAAATTATAAAAAAGGTTGGAGAGGATGTTAGATTTTCTACGAAATATAGTACAAAGATTTTATAGAAAAAATTCCTATGAAATCCAATGTTATGAATCAAGGGACCAACATAAGAAAAATTCCTAAGAATTATGGTCCTCCAAAAATTCTATAAAATTCCTTTGATAAAATGTCATGCCTCATCTCAATCACACATGATTTTGGGTTGTTTGATTGCATCATAGAAAAAAAACAAATGATTCCTTGAAGATGTTTGGGTGTATGCTAGAAATCTTATGGAAAATAGTAAAAAAAACCGTTAGAAATGAATCTTATATGATTCAATCCTACAAATCAAACAAATCAATATAGAAAAAAATCCTAAAGATTACATTCCTCCAAAATTTATACGAAAGTTCTTTGAATCAAATGAGCCCTAAACATCTTTCAAATTTGTCAAGCAACCCAGTATCTTCCCTGTGCATTTACAAAGTGGGACCCATTTGTTAGAAGTCATGTCAGTGGAGCGAACGACAGATTAAAGCTACCTGCAACGAATCACATCAATGTTGGTGTTTCGTGCAACAAACTCTCAATAGTCGGTTTTTTCTAGTAGTAGAATTTTACCGTGTAGCGCTTGCTTCTTGCACGCGTTGTCTTGATGTTTTGTAAAATTTATAAATCGGATGTCACAGAGAAAAAAAACCAACAAAAAATATAAACTCCACACACGCGCATGCCTGGCCGCAGCGGCTGCACCACCCAATCTGAGCCGCACGTCCAAGTGCTGCAGACCCCGTCTCGTCCGTCTCGTGCTTGCGAGGCTGTTGTGACCTGCGAGGCAGCCCAGAGCCCGGCGCAAATCGCAACCTTATTTTTCCTCTCCCCTCCCTCTCGCCTCGCCCCCCCAGCCGCGATCGAGGAGGCGAAACTAATATCCGCACCAGGAATCAAGAGGGGATCGACCTCCCCCCAGTCCGCACCTCCGCCCTGAATCCCCTGCCGCCGGTTCGCCGCCGCCGCCGCCACCGCTCCCGATGGATTTGGATCTGTGGATCTCCAAGGTCAAGGAGGGCCAGCACCTCGCCGAGCACGAGCTCCAGACCCTCTGCGAATACGTGAGCTTCCTCCCCCTCTTTATTTATCACTTCCGCTAGGGTTTTGTTCGCGCGGCGTTCTGGCGCGCGCGTGCGCTGCGGCGTGGCCGTGTTAGGGTTCGTACCAGCAGTAGCAGGTAGACGGGCAAAATTAGTTGCTTTTGCTGCTCGCCGAGAGACTTGAGTGAACCGTGTATGTATTCGTGGGTGTGTCTGTATGCCTAGTATGTAACCGATGTGTATTTCGCTGATCATCATCCAGGTTAAGGAGATTCTCATCGAGGAGTCGAACGTGCAGCCAGTCAACAGCCCGGTCACAGTGTGCGGCGACATCCATGGGCAGTTCCATGACCTTATGAAGCTCTTTGCCACCGGAGGACATGTGCCTGAGACCAACTATATTTTCATGGTCTGGCTTCCTCAGCCCTTCTATTGTTTCTTGTGACTGGTTTAGGTAGCCTCTGATGTTCTTGTGTTGCTTAACTGAGCTGTGATTGACTCGTAGGGTGATTTTGTCGACCGCGGCTTCAACAGTCTCGAGGTTTTCACCATCCTTTTGCTACTAAAAGCAAGGTATTTGGTTAGTTTTCTGTTCGCAGATAATGAATCGTCCTTTTGTTTGTTCCAAAGCTTTGAACTTTATACCGTATAGCTGCGCCTTCAGCTTCTTCACTCTTTTCTGAGTATAAACTTCATTATCATATCACCGTACCTTTTGGTTAACAATAATACTACATGATAGTGATACACGAATAACCAGATCATGAGTAGGTCACCCCAAAAAGGCAAAAAGGATTGTCAATAGGCATTCCTTAGATGGAATTAAGCTGTTGAATGGTAATGTCTGATTGCTGCTTGATAGTATGTCAAATTCTGTTGTCTCTTCATAACTGACTTTTCCCCTTGTATTTGCTGGATAATACCACGAGTAACCTATGGGGTCGATGGGGTTGATTTAGCTTATTGTTTTTCATGAAACTAGAAGTGTGTAATCTTTTATGGTTCTTGTACAATCATACAAAGATCAGGAGTTGAGCCGAGTTAGACTGGGATGACCTTGCACTGCACAATCCAGCTATGGATTGAACTCGAATTTGGAAGCTGCCAGCTGAAATTTGAAGTTGAAACTCGTCTATATTTTTACTATTTGAACATAGGGCTGTCAACGACTGAGTTTGAGCGAATAGCCGAATACACCCACACTTCCCTCAAGCTCGATTTGCATCTCAAGCCATTTGGTGAGCGGGAGCTTCTGCTCACCTCATGAGCACAGGGATGAGCTCAAGCTCAATTCGTTGGAAGGCTCGACAAACTCGCAAAGCTTGTTAATATTTTTTAATTAAAAGTCCGGCCAGTGCATCTTATCAGGCTGCAAAAAGCTTCTTTATCTGAGGAGGATAGGCCCGTGAGATGTCCAGACTTGTGTATAGTGAAATGGATCAATGAGTTGCTGTCATGGGTTAGAAAATTAAGAGGGACAGGTCTAGGATGATGCTTGGGTCCTATAGTTATTTTCTTCGAAAATGAGCTAGGTTGTGTTGCTCTACCAAGCTTTAGCGAACTGTTCGATCTGGAGCTAGTTGGGCTCACATGCTTGAGACTGGGCTTGTGCTTGTCTTACTTAGCTCTCGAGCGGAGCTTTATTCAAGCCCAAACAGTTTGGACAGCCTTACTTAAACTGCAAGATTGAAAATAAAGATTGCATCTCACCATTTTTTGTGATGAACTGCTAAAAAGCACGGATACAGCGACACGGACACGGTGACACGCATACAGGGACACGAGATACAGCATTTTCCAAAAACAACCCATCGGGGACACGGCAAGTATATATAAAGATAAATAAATGTATGCCATGTAATATAGAGTTAAAGACAAAAAAATGAGAAAGAGATAATGCCCCATTTGTTGTCTCCTGTTTCAAGTGCTTGATTGATCATCCAGAGTTCCAGACCAGATCCATGTCATTGCAACTTGCAAAACACATCAAACAATAGTCTAGTACTCCTCCGTCTGAAAAAGCTTGTCCCAAGCTTGTCCCTCAAATGGATGTATCTAGCACTAACTTGGTGCTAGATACAACCATTTGAGGGACAAGCTTTTTCGGACGGAGGGAGTTACAACAACAACAACAGCAGCAACAACAACAAAGCCTTTAGTCCCAAACAAGTTGGGGAAGGCTAGAGGTGAAACCCATAAGATCTCGCGACCAACTCAGGGTTCTGGCACATGGATAGCAAGCTTCCACACACCCCTGTCCATAGCTAGTTCTTTCGTGATCTTTTGGGTTTCATCTCCACAAGAGTGGCTGAGTTTTTACGTTGGCTCGCCAAGCCTATCCGGGAGGGACCGGCTATGTTGAGACAACATAAGCGGAGTTAAAACAATAGTCTGGTATTAGTGTCATAATAATCTGAAGTGGTACTGGTACTTGACAAACAGCAAAGAAGTTTGCTTACCCAATCTGCAATGCTAGCTCCCAATAGCATTATGGTTTGGCAATCCCTAACATGAAGCACCAAGCATTCAATCAACAGTTCAAGCAGCATCAGCAATAAGCAAGCAGCAGAAGTAAGCAAGCAGCAGCAGCACTAATAAGCAAGCAGCAGCAGCACATGAACAGCATAGGGAAGCTACTGGCGAGCAGCAACAGCAAGGGCATGGCGGACAGGGGCAGTAAGCAGCAGCAGCTCAACAACAAATCGATTTGAATAGATGAAAAAGGGCGAGGTTACCTGCTCCAGCTTGGTTGCCGTTGGGAGGAGAGGCCGCTCCACTTGGGGGGCGGTGGCGGTCGAGTCCAGGCAGCGGCGTCGAGTCCAGGAGGTGGGAAACCCTACTTTGTGGCATCGACTGGTCCAGGAGGTTTCCCAGCTTACCCTTTTGTGGTGCCTGTTTATGCGACCTGCAAAAAAAGGGTGGGCCGAGGAATAGTAGTTGGGCCTCCCGAGTCCCACACGTGTCCCAGCCGTGTCCTCCTTTTTTTTAAATTAGTATTACAGGAAATCAGCGGGATACGCGTGTCCGGCCGTGTCTTAGCGTGGCCCCGTGTCCCCGTGTCCAGCCGTATCTGCACGGCGATTCGGCAAGTTTGGCCGTGTCCGTGCTTTGTAGGTGAACTGTATCAGTCTTAATTAGTGAAACAATGACCACACCTGTTAGTGTTGGTTGCTTCTTTTCAGTAAGAATTCTTACTGTATTACATTTTTCCTGAAGTGTCATCATATATGGCTAACTCTCAATGTAATTTCCTACTACCAGGTATCCTGCCCACATAACCCTTCTGCGTGGGAACCATGAAAGTAGGCAGCTGACACAGGTATGTCCTGATATGGAGAATGGTATATGTTATCCTGTTGAACATTTAGGATTTGAGATACTTCTGCTTCAATTAACTTTGTTGTAGTTCAATTTGTATTCGCTCATGATTTTCATATTGTACTATCTCCCGTTGCCAAAAGATCTTGTAGTTAGTGAAGTTACATTTGTTGCTTTCGCATTAAAATGCATCCTGCACTGAAAAGCAGTAGATGTTGATTGATTCTGGACGAAATGATAACACTTTCGTCGAAGTTAAAACAATCCAGCTACTAAGCGATGATTTGAAAACCTACATTTCATGCTAATGATTCTGTTTGGCAAGTTGAACAGTCTCTCTTTCACATGGCATGTTAGGACTGTATAGTAATTGTGTACATAATTGCCTGGGCCCCTTGGAGCCATCGGAATCATTGTTTTTCAATGTTGCTGCCCCAGTGTGGCTGCTGCCTTGTTGCTTGCCGAAGAGGAGGCACAGCTTTGGGGAGTGGCTGGGACTCGAGAGCTTTCCCTTGTGAGCGCCCTAGCGCCCAGGGCTTTGGTTATCTGTAGTCCTTTGTTCTTTTTCAGGCACGGGTGAGTACTGTAACCTATAAAACATATGGAATGTGTGTGTGTGTACTCAGGGTTTCTACCCTTCCGTCTTCTCTAATATAATGGCATATATCTCCTGCGTATTCGAGAAAAAACAATAATTACAGCTTGAACGCGTGTATGGTACCACAAACAGGTCAATACGTATCATTCAGTACTTCTTTTATCATGCAGGCAAACTAATATAATGTTACTGATCTGTAGGTATATGGCTTCTATGACGAGTGCCAGAGGAAGTATGGGAATGCCAATGCGTGGCGGTATTGCACCGATGTTTTTGATTACTTTACTCTTTCAGCAATCATTAATGGCACGGTAAGTTCCTTGTATTTGATAATTTCTAGATTATGAATTCATACTTTGTGCTCAGTCATACTAAATGATGTAGTGAAAATTCAGGTCCTTTGTGTTCACGGTGGCCTGTCTCCTGATGTACGTACTGTTGACCAGGTTAGTTGGACTTCTTTTCTTCCGTAATTTTTTCTTAACATCATTCAGCCAATATGTTACTTATGGTTTGAATGAGAATTTTGACCCATCTTACTGTCTGTTTTACCTAACGGATATAGAAATATGTGGTGCTTGGTTTACAGAATAAATTAGGTTTCCTGATTCATATAGACGTACCACACCTGGTTTATACAACTATTTAATGGCCTGATTCCAATTATAAAGAAGTTCACACTGTTAACTCTGTATATCTTTAATTTGATAAGAAGATAATCTTGATGTTTACCTTGCCGCTAGCCAGGTGCAGATCAGTGGCTGGTGCGTAAAAGCCCATTAGGTGGGTCTAGGCGGGTAATAGGACAAAAGGGTGCCGCTGAATGCCTATGTAGCTACTTTCAGAACACGGAATATTCTCTAGAAGTTTTCAAGGAGCTAGTAAACAATTAACATCCTTGAACATTTCAGGAAAATGTTGGACCCTTATCATCTGTCTTTTCAATAATTGTTTTATTACTGCTTTTTTTTGTTTCAATTGATTCTGTTATAGTACTTCTCTTTATTAGTTGATCCTTAGCATTTGCAGAGTTAGGCTCATGATCTTAAGGATGCATGATTCTGAGGTTGATTTGTTCTTATGTGTTTACTGGTGTTCTCATGTAAGATATGAATGGTGTTGCTAGGCAATACAATGGAAGCAATAATCTGATTAAATATCACTTTGTCACCAGATACGGACAATTGATCGGAATTGTGAAATTCCCCACGAAGGTCCTTTCTGTGATCTTATGTGGAGTGACCCTGAAGAGATAGAGACATGGGCTGTTAGTCCGCGTGGAGCAGGTTGGCTTTTTGGATCACGAGTGACAACAGAGGTGGGCATGGAATCTTTTCATTGAGGATCACTTTTTCATCATCTCTTAACAAATGTTGTTGGTTTATTCTCTATGCAGTTCAACCATGTGAACAATCTTGACCTAGTTTGCCGGGCTCACCAGCTGGTCCAGGAAGGCTTAAAGTACATGTTTCAGGACAAGGGTCTTGTAACTGTAAGTGTCTGTTCACATGTCGCTAATTAGTCCAGATAACCATAGCATCTTTTTCTTGGAAATTACATACTTGTTCAATAAAACCATGCTAATGATGCTCATATCATATGCCTTGCACATTTAATTTTGCAGGTGTGGTCTGCACCTAATTATTGCTACAGATGTGGCAATGTTGCTTCTATACTAAGCTTCGACGAGAACATGGTATGTTAGCGCATCTGTGGAGTGAGAGCATGGGATAATGCATACTGTCATTTCAAGCAGATCTTCATTATCAAGTCTTTACTGATTAGTGTTCACTTATTCTTTGTCAGGACCGCGACGTCAAGTTCTTCACGGAGACGGAGGAGAACAACCAGATGCGTGGCCCAAGGACTGCCGTCCCGTATTTTCTCTGACTTCAGTTGTACAATTTTAGAAGTCGCTGTTTTAAGTTGTAAGGGTTAAAAGACGAACCGGAGGTGGTTATTGTTGTAGGGTTCAGATGATAGTCCAATCTGATGCGTTTTATTTCTCGCGCTTCTTTTAACCACATGTACAATAGATCCTTGGGAGCATCATTGCTCCTGTATTCCTTCTATGACAGTGTCCAATTTTGTTTCTTTTTATTGTTTATTATTATTGTTATTGTTATACATGTTGTACGGGTGCTATTTATGTGACATATATGCATTTGACAACATACAAGTTTGGGTACGTGGCTTCGGAGTTTGTTTCACGGTTAGATTCTTGTGTGTGGAACACATGCCCTGAAGAGGTGCACACGAGTTTAGGTATTTCTTTACTTGTGAAAAGAAGAAATACAGGTAGTACATGATGTGTGGAGCATCTGTACGATGGACCACTCTTTACTTGCACTTAAAAAGGCAGGTATATGTTCTCTTTTAAAGATGAGAAGAGGTATATGTTCTGTTGAACATGTGGATGATGGCCACTCTTTATTCACACAGGCGTTCCGTCCTTTTTTATCTGCAATCAGGGACGGTCGTTGGCGTGGCGCGGCTGTTAGTCTCGATCCACCTTATCCCGATACTCGGAAGATAATGTACGCAGGGCTTGGTTCCGCCGCCGCCCACCGGCCGGCGTGGCCATGACACGGAAGAGATTTGCCTCCGACGGCGCGCGCACCGGGGTCACGGTCACGGGTCACCCCGTGGCATCGTACCAAGATGGTGACGCGTCTTCTTTTTGCAACCGTGGTGGGCGGGGCGGGGAGAAGTATATGCCTCCCCGCTGCCGAAAACAGTCGCCCACCCAGCCGATAGCCAAAGAATCTCCGGCGCAGCTTGCACGCGCGCACGAACGCGCCGAGCTTGCTGGGCTGTCGCGGGGTCGGCACCCCCGGCCGCGTCACCGCCACCCGGCACAGTATACGCTCAAACCCGAGTCGACAGCGACGGCGCCTGCGTGTCCGCCTTCAGCAATTATTTGTTATTACCCTCGGTTCGCTGCCCAGCGGAGCCTCTCCCCACTCGTTCGCGCGTCTGAACGGGACGGCGCCTACTGCTCGCGGCCTCGGATCATCGACTCGTCGTCGGACCCCGCATGACCTGGACCGGACCGGGGTAAGGCTGCTGATGAAGTGATGATGCTCGTCTCGTCCCGCTCAAGTAAATAAAGAGCGTTATCTAAAAAAAAAAGGTAAATGCAGAGTGCACTGCGTGCATGACGCTGGCCATGTCTCGTCGTGCCTGCGTATCACGACGACTCGTGGTATGCGCCATGCTCCAAAGTGTTTTCTAGCTAGGTGATACTCCAAAACTAGGATTGGATTCGGAGGGGGCACCTTTCGGCAGGCTGCTGGTTTTTTTAACACTGACCTCCTGATCGTCCAGGTGGGGATGGCAGCACAAAGTTAATTTGATTAACTGCTCGCCGTGTCAGACACCCCCTGGTTGTTTAATACAGTACTACTAGTAATTACAGTGGCCTCTCACTGAAAGAGAGAATTTTAAGACGTTGTTTAATAATGGCTCCCATGTTTGACTCTTAACTGACGAACTGCAACGGATCATTTTTCCTTAACAGTGCTGGTAGCAGCAGTTCGTGCCCACTCGCAATTTTCACCAGCTTTCCATGAGACAAATCCTGTGATCCCCATACTACCAGTGTTTTTAGGGCAGACAGTGATGGGAGAGGTAAGAGTACAGTAATGCGCTCGGCTTTATTTTTGGCGCAACCATCTCAAACCAATAAATCATCTAGACTACAATCTAGATTGAAAAATCTGGACTCGGCAATGTGGTGCCGAATGTGCACTGGGCAGCAACCTTGCTGCTTTGCCGAAATTTCTGGCTGAGCTAACCACTAACCGACGGCGAGAATGAGAGAATGAAAGAAAGCGAAAAAAAGAAGAGAAAGAGGCCGCACAGATCGAAACGGCTCATCATCCTACTTGGCAGATCACAGCAAAACTGGAGAAAAACCAATCAGCCTAACTAACTAACAAACCCGCTACCTATCTCCTCCGGTCCTCGCGAGGGGGCGGTTGCCGCGGGGACGCCGGCGATCCGGCCCGGCCGCTGTCCTCGTCCGCCATTGTCCGCACCCGCCCCTGCCGGAGGTCCCCGAGCTCGGCGTCGGAGAAGGACGACGACCCGCCCGGCGCGAGGCGCCGCGCCGGCCGCCGCCGCCACCTCAGCCGCCAGCACCGGCGCGCGGCGCGGACGGGCGCGCGCGCCACGCAGCAGAGCACGGCCACCGGCAGGCACGCGCAGAAGACGCAGCACGAGACGGCGCACTCTGCCAGCGCCCCGTCCTGCCCGGCGTCCTCGCGCGGCGCCGCCGGCAACGCGTCGCGCCCCCGCGCGTCGTCCTCGCCGCCCCACCGCTTCCCGGCGGCCGGCTTCTTGCGCGGCCCGCCGGCGTCCGCCTCCTTCTCGGCAGCGGCGGCGTCCATTCCCGTTCTCGTCGATGGTTTCTTGTCCCTGGCTCGTGGGTTCCGTGTGAGAGATTCGAACGGGACGCGTGGGGTGGTGGTGGTGGGGGGCACGGGCGCGTCGTGGGAGGGAGGAAACTCTCTCCCTCTCGCTCAAGAAACTTTGTCTGCTCCCTCGGATTTAAATTGTGGTGCTCACGAAAGCGTCTCGTGTGGTTTCCTCTCTCTTTTCGCCATCGCTATTGGTTACTGGTAGGAGATAAAATAAATCAAAAGGAAGCTAAGCTAGGGTAGCCACTGAGCCGACCTGGAGTCATTTCATCGATTAGGATCTTATAGTCTTGAGAGATTGATTAAACTCTTGTTACGGGTCTGGGTCTTTTCTATTAAATTTGCGAACCGAAAGATGGTTAAGTGGGACAGGACAGCTGTTGGCAAGGCATCACACTCGTAGGATCAGTGCTCCTTTCTTTTGATCCAACAAAAACTGTGACGGTGTGATCGGATGGTAGTGCTCGGGATATTTTGTCTGGTAGGGCGTGCTAATCAGTCAGCCACTAAGAAACTTGATCAAAACGCTCTAATCCGTCCAGGTCCAGGTGTACACATTAGCGATCGATTATTGTGGGACTGGACGTAGCCGCCGCACGGTGGGCGCCGGGCAGGGCACGAGACAGGACGGGAGTAGGGGTGTGGCCCGCGGTGCCCGGCACGAGGCTGTTCGCCCAGCCACCGGCGTCTCTGTCGACATTGCTGGACTGGTGGTGGCCGCCGCTCGCTTTTTATTTGGTCACTGTCACTGTCACGGATGTTGGAAATATGAGCAATTTATCATATGATTTTATTAACAGAAATAATAAATAAAGCATGACTAAAATAGCAGAGATAGAACAAGTCATGCGATCTGACAGAGTGAAGGTAAATAACATCTGTAAATATAAACTAGAATCAAACATCTCTAGAGCAGACAATAGACCAAGTTGCATATATGAAGTAGAACCTGTCATGTCTAGGGCAAAGACTAGAACAAGGAACTGTGACAGAACCTCTAACAGAAAAAACAAGAACACGTATGGGACAACAGCAGCAACGGTAGCACTGGACTTGGGATCGGTGTCCTCGGTAGCCATGTCGTCGGGGAAGTAGTCGTCGGAGTCCGGGGCGTCCGTGAGAAGAAGTCAGTAGACGCGCAGAGCGCTCCCCAAAAACCTTATCACCCTTCTCCCGTACAGGACTCAAAGAGGTGAGGTTTCGGAGGCATACTGTCCCGACCTGCGGTGCACGCCGCAAGCCGGGATGAGGAAGATCGTAGCAGCAACGCAGTGTTCAGGAACCGGTGGCGAGAGGAAGAATGAGTTCTGGTGTGTCTCTCTGAGAGAAGCGACCTCCCTTTTATAGGCGCAAGAGAAGGAGGCGAGAGGGCAGCGATGGAAGGTGAAACGAAGAGACGAAGATGAAGCGAACAACCAGCAACCGAAGGGCTGCACCGTTCGCATTCAAACTCCACTATCGCTTCAGCTTCCGTGTGACCTTTCGTATACCCGTCGTGCGTGAAAAAAATTTAGACATCGGCTCGGCTCATTCCCGCAACCCGCGTCGCGTCGCGTCGTGACGAGGCGTGGTGAGGCGGGCGACGGAGGAGGAGCGCGCGTGGATGTCCCTCATGTTCTCATGCTCATACATGTGGTGAAAGAACCTCCCTTATAAAGAGGTCCAACTCTCTCTAAACTAGCAATGTGGGACTAAACTTTAGTTCCACCTCTTGCCTTGCATGAATGGGCTGCGTGGGCCTTTAGGATTTATTAGGAATTTCTGAAACTGCTATTGGGCTGGCCAAAATAGATAAAATTCTAGCAATCCCCCACCAGATTCCAGAGGCACACAAAATTTGCCTTTGGTTCCAAAACACTGTTTTATATACCGGCACTGCAGTGGAGACTGTTAAGTTGAATTTCCACCTAGAACTCTATGCTACACTAGTAAGCAACTTGAACAGTGGACTGGGCCTTGAACTGCAAGTTTTCTGCGAATCTAACTTCACACAAAGCCTTAACCATTACGTGGCTACCGTGGGTCTTCCCCGCGGGTGGAGCTTATGCGTCATACTCCGAGACCTTTCATGAGTTTACTAGAGAGAACCATACTCTCATATATTGCGACGTTTAACAACCAGATTCATATAGGTGCGTTCTTCAAAAGATGTTCTGCAGGACAAGATCTCTGCTTCAAAGAGCCACTTAGAACACATTAAGATTTACATCAACCTGCCATGCAGATTAGGAGAGTATTGCATCTTCATGGAGTGGTATTTTAATAGTAAGGGTACTCTCCTCTCAGTTGACCAACAGCTTGTCTTCCACATCTAATTCACGGGATCTCCGATCACAAAGAATAGGTTATCACTGTGAACAACTCATATTGTGGGTCTCATACCTATCTCCTTCGATGCATTATCTATCACATTACGTGATAGACCCTTAGTGAAAAGATCTGCCAGATTTTTAGACGTTTGGATATAATCCAATGCAATAACTCCGGAGTTTCTCATTTTTCTGACAGACTTTAACCTTCTCTGAACGTGTCTTGATGACTTCATGTTATCCTTTGAGCTGTTCACTTTCGTGATCACAGTTTGATTGTCGCAGTTCATAAGGATACCCGGTACAGATTTCTCAACAACCGGCAAGTCATTCAAGAGCCGGCGAAGCCAATCTGCTTCGACCGTAGCTGTATCTAGTGCTGTGAGTTCTGCTTCCATTGTTGACCTCGTTAAGATGGTCTGCTTGAAGGGTATATCCTTATGAGATTGAAGCAATGTAATCCCACCATCATCGTCTCTCAACAACTTGATGTTCAGAATGACATCAGCCACTCCTAAATCCTTCATCTCAAAGCAACGAGATAGGAAATCCTTGACCTCCTTAATAACATTCAGATTTGTTCCGAAAATCAGTATTGTCATCAACATACAAGCAAAGCATAACTCCCTCGCCCCCACCATGGAGATAGTACACACATTTGTCAGCTTCGTTCACAACAAAGCCTGCAGCTGTTAAAGTTCTTTCGAACTTCTCATGCCACTATTTGGGTGCTTGCTTGAGTCCATACAAAGACTTCAACAACTTGCACACTTTCCCTTCTTGACCATCTATTACAAACCCATCTGGTTGTTCCATATAAATTTCCTTGTCCAAGTCTCCATTTAGGAAAGTAGTCTTAACATCTATTTGATGAACGAGAAGACCATGTGAGGCAGCTAGTGAAAGTAGAACTCGAATAGTGATCAGTCGAGCCACATGTGAGTAAGTATCAAAGAAGTCTTCACCTTCCTTTTGGGTATAACCCTTAGCCATGAGCCGAGCCTTGTACTTTTCAATTGTACCATCAGGCCTAAGTTTCTTCTTGAATACCCATTTGCATCCTATAGGTTTGCACCCATAAGGACGATCAGTTATCTCTCAGGTTTCATTCGCCAAGATGGAATCCATCTCGCTACGAACTGCTTCCTTCCAGTAGTCAGCATCTTCAGATGCATAGGCCTCTGAAATAGAATTGGGAGTGTCATCTATGAGATACACAAGAAAATCATCACCAAAGGACTTTGCAGTCCTCTGTCTCTTGCTCCTAGTAGGAACTGCATTGTTCTCCTCCACATGACTTTCAAAGTGTTCCATCGAAATGGCAGGTTCAGTAATTGTAACTGGTTCCTGATTCGATGAACTAGGCATCTCCTAATTAGATGAGGTAGCCATATCCTTCATGGGAAAGATATCTTCAAAGAAAATCGTATCATTCGACTCCATGATCGTATCGACATGCATGTCAGGTATCTCAGATTTTACAACCAAGAAATTATAACCAATGCTATGAAAAGCATATACCAGGAAAACACAATCCACCATTTTTGGTCCCAGCTTCCGCTTCTTTGGAATTGGCACATTGACTTTCGCCAAACAACCCCATGTTCGTAGATAAGAGAGCTTTAATCTTTTCTTCACCCATTCCTCGAATGGAGTTATCTCTTTGTTCTTTGTGGGAACTCGGTTTAGGACATGACATGCAGTCAATGTCGCCTCCCCCACCATGCCTTGGAGAGACCCGATGTGTCTAACATGGCATTAACCAAATCAGTTAGAGTACGGTTCTTTCTTCCGGCCACCCCATTTGACTAAGGTGAATAGGGAGGCATCCTTTCATGGATTATACCATGTTACGCACAAAAGGAATCAAATTCATTTGAGAAATACTCTCCACCACGATCGGACCTAAGCCTCTTGATCTTTCGATCAAGTTAGTTTTCCGCTTCAACTTTATAGATTTTGAAGTAGTTCAAAGCCTCATCCTTAGATTTTAGAAGATACACATGGCAATATCTAGTGGAGTCATCAATCAACGTCATAAAATACTTCTTTCCACCTTTTGTCAAAACACCATTCATTTCACATAGATCTGAGTGTATGAGCTCTAGTGGTGCAAGATTTCTCGTTTCCGCAGTCACATGAGACTTACGAGGTTGCTTAGCTTGCACGCACACTTGACACTTAGATCCCTTGACAGTGGTGAAACTAGGGATTAAGTTTAACTTCGCTAGTCGCGACATGCAACCAAAGTTAACATGACAGAGACGTGAATGCCACACATTTGATTCACTATTGTTGCAAACATGATTAACAACTTTATTGCAAACGTCTGATAAGGATAAACGAAACAGGCCTCCTGACTCATAGCCTTTACCAACAAAGTTTCCATACTTGGAAATTATAAATTTATTCGACTCAAAGACAAGCTTGTAGCCATCTCTACACAGAGTAGATCTGCTAACAAGATTTTTATTGACGGAGGGGACATAATGCACGTTCTTCAGCCACACGATCTTCCCCGAAGTAAACTTCAGATCGCTCGTGCCAACACCACGAACAGAGGCACTTGAACCGTTGCCCATCAGCACGGTTGATGTCCCTGCGGTCTGATAAGACGAAAACATGGAAATATCACCGCATACATGCACATTAGCACCCGTGTCAATCAACCAATCAGGAGAATGACATACTGAAAGAATAGTGGAAAATATACCATACCCAGCATCCTTCATGTCAGTCTCCAATGACAACATTAGCGGTCTTGCCGCCTTTCCCAGGATGACGCTTGTTATAGCGATTTTAGGGCAACTAGGAGCCCAATGATCAGGATCCCCACACACATGACAAACACCTTTCTTCTTGTCATTCTTCTTCTTGAAGTTCGTGTGCTGCACAGCCTTGTTCTTCCCATTAAACTTTGCTTTATCATCAAACTTGCACTTGTTCTTGAACTTGCGGGGCTGGAAGTTCTTCTTCTGTACCAGATTGGCACTAGAACCTCCCTCAATACCTCGAGCACGGTTGTCCTTTGCTCTCGCCTTTTCTTCCACATCAAGAGTACCAATGAGATCCGGAACGGAAAACTCCTGCCTCTTATGCTTTAGTGAGGTAGCAAAGTTCCTCCACGTGGGAGGAAGCTTAGTGATGATACCTCCGGCAATAAACTTGTCCGGCAGGATACAATTGAAGTGCTCAAGTTCTCTAGCAAAAGAATGTATTTCATGAGCTTGCTTAACCACGGAGCGCTCTTCAGTCATCCTGTAGTCATAGAATTGCTCCATGATGTACAGCTCAATGCCAGCATTCGAGACCCCAAACTTGGCCTCGAGTGCGTCCCACATATCTTTTCCATTATCAATTGACACATAAGCATCAACCATGTTCTCACCAAGAACACTCAAGGGAGCAGCCTTAAACAAGGTATCCATTTTCTAAAAAGCTTGTGCCTGTTGAGCATCTTGCTCTCCTTCAGGTTTGCCAAGAGTGACGTCATAGCAACTCATGGTTTGAAACAGTAAGACTGCTCTCACGCGCCACCTCTTATAGTGGATACCCTCAAACATAGGAGGTCTCATGGAAGCAGCAAAACCACTTGGGGTAAATTGCCTATCATAAGGTTTTTGGATTGTTGGAAATATGAGCAATTTACCATATGATTTTATTAACAGAAATAGTAGATAAAGCATGACTAAAATAGCAGAGATAGAACAAGTCATGCGATTTGACAGAGAGAAGGTAAATAACATCTGCAAATATAAACTAGAACCGAACATCTCTAGAGCAGACAGTAGACCAAGTTGCATATATGAAGTAGGACCTATCATGTCTAGGGCAAACACTAGAACAAGGAACTGTGGCAGAACCTCTAACAGGAAAAACAAGAACACGTACAGGACATCAGCAGCAATAGTAGCACTGGACTTGGGGTCGGTGTCCTCGGTAGCCATGTCATCGAGGAGGTTGTCGACGTTGGCGAAGTAGTCGTCGTCGGGGAAGTAGTCGTCGGAGTCCGGGGCGTCCATGACGAAGAAGTCAGTAGTCGCGCGAAGCGCTCCCCAAAAACCTTATCACCCTTCTCCCGTACAGGACTCAAAGAGGTGCGGTTTTGAAGGCCTACTGTCCCGACCTGCGGTGCACGCCGCAAGCCGGGATGCGGAAGATCGTAGCAGCAGCGCAGTGTTCAGGAACCGGTGACGAGAGGAAGAATGAGTTTTGGTGCGTCTCTCTGAGAGAAGCGACCTCCCTTTTATAGGTGCAAAAGAAGGAGGCGAGAGGGCAACGATGGAAGGTGAAACAAAGAGACGAAGATGAAGCGAACAACCAACAGCCGAAGGGCTGCACCGTTCACATTCAAACTCCACTATCGCAAAAACTTTTCAACTTCCGTGTGACCTTCCATATACCCATCGCGCGTGGCAAAAATTTAGACATCGGCTCGGCTCATTCCCGCAACCCGCGGCGCGGCGGGCGGCGAAGGAGGAGCGCGCATGGATGTCCCTCTTGTTCTCATGCTCATACATGTGGGGAAAGAACCTCCCTTATAAAGAGGTCCAACTCCCTCTAAACTAGCAATGTGAGACTAAACTTTAGTTCCACCTCTTGCCTTGCACGAATGGACTGCGTGGGTCTATAGGATTTATTAGAAATTTCTGAAATTGCTATTGGGCTGGCCCAAAATAGACAAAATTCCAGCAATGGAGTACCTTAAGCTCAGGGTCAGGGGTCAGGGCCCTCCTACCTTTCTAGCAATGGAGCAATGGAGTACCCTATTGGGCTGGACCAAGGCAAGTATAAAAGGGAGCAGGGTGCCGCTGTAGAGAAGAGGTCGGATCGATTCCTTCCCCCCAACTCTTGTACTCACATCCCCCTCACAAGAGCAATTCAACCACCAAGCAGGGGGGTCTTACATCGTAAGGTGGCCCGAACCTGGGTAACTAACGTGTCTACTGTTCTTCTTCTCTAGTTCGTGCTCGCCGGAGCGTCGCCATGAGGTTGAGAGGTTGTGGAGTAGAGCAGAGTGGTAGCAGCAAGCGCACCCTAGTGTTCGAACGTCTTGGGTCCTGAGCCCCGATTCCGACAATTTTCCGTAAGTAGAGCATGTCGATGATCGGTTTCCCGGTAAGACAAACGCAAGATGCAATGCGGCCGGCGGAACAGATCCATCAACCGGCCGGATGCAAAATTTAGTGGAGTATCTCCATTGATTGACGCATGCATGCATGCATGTACAGATAAGTAATTATACATGATCTATTGCTAGCTAGTACGACAACAATCTGTCTACACCCATGTCTCCATCTGGATTGCCGCCGGTGAACTGTTCACACACGAGAACAATGCAAAGACCGCAAAGTAAGAATCCTACGGTGCAGAACAGAAGCGAGAGGAGGAGCACGGTAAAAGGCACAGGGCAGGTCTCGAAGTCATCCATCAGGTAGATGGTTAAGCCGAGAAGCGTGACACCCCCGCAGCCCAGGAGGCAGATCATCGCCCACCTGCTACACTCCCGGGGCTCCGCCTTCGCGGTCGCCACCAGTTGCTCCTGCTCGCCGTCGTTGGCCATCGTATGCGTGCCCTAGCTTCGATACATGGTTTCTTGATTTTCTAGGGTTAGTTATTTTGGTGTTGTTTGGTCTGGTACCAACGATTGCCTGTATTTTGTACTATAACGCACGAAAAGATAAAGTGCATACCACGTATAACGTTTAAAGGAAGGTGTACATATAGTATTATACATGTACCTGTAGATTGTTCAGTTTACTTTTTGTTGAAATGAGATGCTGCTTGTTCCCGCGAAAAAATAAAAATAAAAAAATGCTGCTTGTTTGTTTGGATTGGTCGTCCACTAGCAGGTTACCTACGAGGGATCGATGTCGTGTAGTTTAGAAAAACCAGTTTGAATTTGTCTACACTTTAGGTGAATATATACTGAATTGAATCCAATCCGAGACCAATTCACACTAGCTAGCCCATGGCGTAATACTATTTTTTAGGAAAATAGTACGACTCTTCTGCGCTTTTTTTAATATTATTAGTCAACATGCCCGTGTGTTGCAACAGAAGAAAAAAATATCTGCATGTTCTCCCATTAAAAAACACAACATAGAAAGCACGGAAATCAGGATGTGGTAGACTGTTAGATAAATATGCAAATTTTGCTGCTTTTATCTTTTTTTTGGGTCACAATGTAAACATCTAGAAAACCTCACGTTGTCCAAAGTTGGTGTCGAGGAAGACGAATCTTTGATAAAATAATCCTGGATCAACATTTAATTTTGTGAATCCTGGATCTGGTTTTAACCATTTTGTTTGAGGCAACTCCAATGCCCTAGTAGATGATGATTGGAAATTCCGAATAATTGAAAGAATTCATATTAGACATCTCCAAGAAGGTGGGACTGCTTCATTGTGCGTAATTTTTCTTCTAATCCACCATAGGTACCATGCCCCTACAACCAAGGCTTGGTTGAAATTAACATTCGGGTGTAAAGGTAGTTGATGATCAGGTAGCGATAGGATATGCTCAAATGTAATTGAACCCGATCTATCAAATAGAACCGATTGTTCAATAAGCTCCCACATGCCCAACCGATGCCAAAGATCCTTCGCGTGCATGCACTAAAATAATAAGTTCCTAATGTCCTTTGCCCCCTCATGACTGATTGGGCAAGCTCCGTTTGAACCGACATGTCTGTTCGTCAGGATATCCTTTAATGGAATGATCCCACGCAAAACCCTCCATCCGAATACCTGAACTTTACGTGGCACTGATAGTTTCCATAGCGTATTCCGTACTGCCAAACGTGCAGAACCACTTGGCCACTCCATCCTATTTGCATGCGCCCTAAAAGTGTGCAACCATTGCAAGTGGTAAGTTGTTTGAACCGAGAAGAAACCTGAATGATTTGGTTGCCATGCTGTGAAATCATCGAATCCTTGATGGTGAATAGGATTTTGCAGTATTCTTCGAGCATCCACTGCATAGAATATATCTCTCACAAGGTCCTCATCCCAAGTGTCGGACACCGGATCTATAAGTTCACAAACCCTTGAGAGAACTGTTTGGTTCCTTGGCGTGATTACTTTCACTTCTGAGCTAGAAGTTCCGTCCAAATGTTCACTTCTTCTCCCGTACCGATTCTCCAAATGTACCCTTTTTTTAAGGTTTCCAATCCTTTTAGGATACCCTGCCATGTGGATGAAGACCCGTTTTTTTGTGTAGCACTTAATATATGCCCATTGGGATAGTACTTGGCCTTTAATACTCTTGTCACTCAGTAACAAGTCTTCAACATTGTTTTGCGAGCATAGCTAGGTTGAAAGAGTATAGTGAAGGAAATATGCCCTAGAGGCAATAATAAAGTTGTTATTTTATATTTCCTTATATCATGATAAATGTTTATTATTCATGCTAGAATTGTATTAACCGGAAACTTGATACATTTGTGAATACATAGACAAAACACCATGTCCCTAGTACGCCTCTACTAGACTAGCTCGTTGATCAAAGATGGTTAAGTTTCCTAGCCATGGACATGTGTTGTCATTTGATGAAGGAGATCACATCATTAGTGGAATGATGTGACATCCGTTAGCTTAGCATAATGATCGTTCAGTTTTGTTGCTACTGCTTTCTTCATGTCAAATACATATTCCTCCGACTATGAGATTGTGCAACTCCCAAACACCGGAGGAATGCCTTGTGTGCTATCAAGCGTCACAACATAACTGGGTGATTATAAAGATGCTCTATAGGTATCTCCGAAAGTGTCTGTTGGGTTGGCATAGATCGAGATTATGATTTGTCACTCTGAGTATTGGAGAGGTATCTCTGGGCCCTCTTGGTAATGCACATCATATGAAGCCTTGCAAGCAATGTGACTAATGAGTTAGTTGCGGGATGATGCATTATGGAACAAGTAAAGAGACTTGCCGTTAACGAGATTGAACTAGGTATGAAGATACCAACGATCGAATCTCAGGCAAGTAACATACCGATGACAAAGGGGATAACGTATGTTGACATTGCGGTTCGTCTGATAAAGATCTTCATAGAACATGTGGGAACCAATATGAGCATCTAGGTTCCTATATTGGTTATTGACCGGAGAGGTGTCTCGGTCATGTCTACATAGTTTTCGAACCCGTAGGGTCCGCACGCTTAACGTGTTGGACATATGCCCAAGAGGCAATAATAAAATGGTTATTATTATATTTCCTTGTTCATGATAATTGTCTATTGTTCATACTATAATTGTGTTATCCGGAAATCGTAATACATGTGTGAATACATAGACCACAACATGTCCCTAGCGAGCCTCTAGTTGACTAACTCGTTGATCAATAGATGGTTACGGTTACCTAACCATGGACATAGGATGTCATTGATAACAGGATCACATCATTAGGATAATGATGTGATGGACAAGACACAATCCTAAGCATAGCACAAGATCATGTAGTTCGTATGCTAAAGCTTTTCTAATGTCAAGTATATTTTCCTTAGACCATGAGATTGTGCAACTCCCGGATACCGTAAGGGTACTTTGGGTGTGCTAAACATAACAACGTAACTGGGTGGCTATAAAGGTACACTACGGGTATCCCTGAAAGTATCTATTGGGTTGGCACAAATCAAGACTGCGATTTGTCACTCGTATGATGGAGAGGTATCTCTGGGCCCACTCGGTAAGACATCATCATAATGAGCTCAATGTGACTAAGGGGTTGGTCACGGGATGATGTGTTATGGAACGAGTAAAGAGACTTGCCGTAACGAGATTGAACAAAGTATTGGTATACCGACGATCGAATCTCGGGCAAGTGCTATATCGGTAGACAAAGGGAATCGTATACGGGATTGATTGAATCATTGACATCGTGGTTCATCCGATGAGATCATCGTGGAACATGTGGGAGCCAACATGGGTATCCAGATCCCGCTGTTGGTTATTGGCCGGAGAGATGTCTCGGTCATGTCTGCATAGTTCCCGAACCCGTAGGGTCTACACACTTAAGGTTTAGTGACGCTAGAGTTGTAATGGGAATTGTATGTGGTTACCGAAAGTTGTTTGGAGTCTCGGATGTGATCCCGGACGTCACGAGGAGTTCTAGAATGGTCCGGAGGTGAAGATTTATATATGGGATGTCTAGTTTCAGTCACCGGAAAGGTTTCGGGGTTTATCGGTATTGTACCGGGACCACCGAAGGGGTTCCGAGGGTCCACCTGCCCCGAAGGACCTAATGGGCTGTAGTTGGGTGGGAACCATCCCCTTAGTGGGCTGGTGCGCCCCCAAGGGCCCAAGGCGCCTAGGGTTGGAAACCCTAGGGGGGCGCTGCCCCCCCGGGGAGGGTGCCCCCCTAGTTGGAAACCCTAAGGGGGCTGCCGCCCCCCCTTAGGTGGAAACCCTAGGGGGACGCCGCCCCCCCTCTAGATGGATCTAGGGGGCCGACCCCCTCTCCCCTTCCCCCTATAAATAGTGGGGGGGGGGGAGGGCAACCGCACCCCTTCTCCTAGCGCATCCCTCCCCCTTCCTACACCTTCTCCTCCTCCGTAGCGCTTAGCGAAGCTCTGCCGGAGAACCACGAGCTCCACCGCCACCACGCCGTCGTGCTGCCGGAGCTCTCCCTCAACTTCTCCTCCCCCCTTGCTGGATCAAGAAGGAGGATACGTCCCCGGGCTGTACGTGTGTTGAACGCGGAGGCACCGTCGTTCGACGCTTAGATCAGAATCAACCGCGATCTGAATCGCTACGAGTATGACTCCTTCATCCGCGTTCTTGTAATGCTTCCACATCGCGATCTTCAAGGGTATGAAGATGCACTCCCCTCTCTCTCGTTGCTAGTCTCTCCATAGATTGATCTTGGTGATGCGTAGAAATTTTTTAATTTCTGCAACGATCCCCAACAGTAGCATCATGAGCTAGGTCTATGCGTAGTTTCTATGCACGAGTAGAACACAAGTTGTTGTGGGCGTCGATTTTGTAAATTTACTTGCCGTTACTAGTCTTATCTTGATTCGGCGGCATCGTGGGATGAAGCGGCCCGGACCGACCTTACACGTACATTTACGTGAGACAGGTTCCACCGACTGACATGCACTAGTTGCATAAGGTGGCTAGCGGGTGTCTGTCTCTCCCACTTTAGTTGGATCAGATTCGATGAAAAGGGTCCTTATGAAGGGTAAATAGAAATTGGCATATCACGTTGTGGTTTTGGCGTAGGTAAGAAACGTTCTTGCTAAGAAACCTATAGCAACCATGTAAAATTTTGCAACAACAATTAGAGGACGTCTAACTTGTTTTTGCAGCATATGCCGTGTGATGTGATATGGCCAAAAGGATGTGATGAATGATATATGTGATGTATGAGATTGATCATGTTCTTGTAATAGGAATCAGGACTTGCATGTCGATGAGTATGACAACCGGCAGGAGCCATAGGAGTTGTCTTAATTTATTTATGACCTGTGTGTCAACATAAACGTCATGTAATTACTTTACTTTATTGCTAAACCGTTAGCCATAGTAGTAGAAGTAATAGTTGACGAGACAACTTCATGAAGACACGATGATGGAGATCATGGTGTCATGCCGGTGACGATGATGATCATGGCGCCCCAAAGATGGTGATCAAAAGGAGCAAAATGATATTGGCCATATCATGTCACTATTTGATTGCATGTGATGTTTATCATGTTTTACATCTTATTTGCTTAGAATGATGGTAGCTTAAATAAGATGATCCCTCGCAATAATTTCAAGAAAGTGTTCCCCCTAACTGTGCACCATTGTGAAGGTTCGTTGTTTCGAAGCACCACGTGATGATCGGGTGTGATAGATTCTAACGTTCGAATACAACGGTTCTAAGCCAGATTTACACACGCAATACACTTAGGTTGACTTGACGAGCCTAGCATGTACATACATGGTCTCGAAACAAGGAAGACCGAAAAGTCGAACATGAGTCATATAGAAGATACGATCAACATGAAGATGTTCACCGATGATGACTAGTCCGTCTCACGTGATGATCGGACACAGCCTAGTTGACTCGGATCATGTATCACTTAGATGACTAGAGGGATGTCAATCTGAGTGGGAGTTCATTAAATAATTTGATTAGATGAAATTAATTATCATGAACATAGTCTAAAACTTTGCAATATGTCTTGTAGATCAAATGGCCCACGCTAATGTTGCCCTCAACTTCAACGCATTCCTAGAGAAAACCAAGCTGAAAGACGATGGTAGCAACTACACGGACTGGGTCCGTAATATGAGGATCATCCTCATAGCTGCCAAGAAAGCATATGTCCTTGAAGCACCGCTAGGTGACGCATCTGTTTTCCCAGCAACTCAAGACGTTATGAACGCCTGGCAGTCGCGTAGTGATGATTACTCCCTGGTTCAGTGCGGCATGCTTTACAACTTAGAACTGGGGCTCCAAAAGCGTTTTGAGCATCACAGAGCATATGAGATGTTCCAAGAGCTGAAAATGGTTTTCCAAGCTCATGCCCGAGTCGAGAGATATGAAGTCTCCGACAAGTTCTATAGTTGTAAGATGGGGGAGAATAGTTCTGTCAGCGAGCACATACTCAAAATGTCTGGGTTGCACAACCGCTTATCTCAGCTGGGAGTTAATCTCCCGGATGATGTGGTCGTTGACAGAATCCTTCAGTCGCTCCCACCTAGCTACAAGAGCTTTGTGATGAACTTCAATATGCAGGGGATGGAAAAGACCATTCCTGAGGTATATTCAATGCTGAAATCAGCGGAGGTGGAGATCAAAAAGGAACATCAAGTGTTGATGGTGAATAAAACCACTAAGTTCAAGAAAGGCAAGGGTAAGAAGAACTTCAAGAAGGACGGCAAGGGAGTTGCCGCGCCCGGTAAGCCAGTTGCCGGGAAGAAGCCAAAGCATGGACCCAAGCCTGAGACTGAGTGCTTTTATTGCAAGGGAAACGGTCACTGGAAGCGGAACTGGCCCAAGTACTTAGCGGATAAGAAGGCCGGGAATACCAAAGGTATATGTGATATACATGTTATTGATGTGTACCTAACCAACGCTCGTAGTAGCTCTTGGGTATTTGATACCGGTGCGGTTGCTCATATTTGTAACTCAAAATAGGAGCTGCGGAATAAACGGAGACTGGCGAAGGACGAGGTGACGATGCGCGTCGGAAATGGTTCCAAGGTCGATGTGATCGCCATCGGCACGCTACCTCTACATCTACCCACGGGATTAGTTTTAAACCTCAATACTTGTTATTTAGTACCAGCTTTGAGCATGAACATTGTATCTGGATCTCGTTTAATGCGAGATGGCTACTCATTTAAATCCGAGAATAATGGTTGTTCCATTTATATGAGAGATATGTTTTATGGTCATGCCCCGCTGGTCAATGGTTTATTTTTGTTTAATCTCGAACGTGATGTTACACATATTCATAGTGTGAATGCCAAAAGATGTAAGGTTGATAATGATAGTCCCACATACTTGTGGCACTGCCGCCTTGGTCACATTGGTGTCAAACGCATGAAGAAACTCCATGTAGATGGACTTTTGGAGTCTCTTGATTATGAATCATTTGACACATGTGAACCATGCCTCATGGGCAAAATGACCAAGACTCCGTTCTCCGGAACAATGGAGCGAGCAACCAACTTATTGGAAATCATACATACTGATGTGTGCGGTCCAATGAGTGTTGATGCTCGTGGTGGTTATCGTTATGTCCTCACCCTCACTGATGACTTAAGTAGATATGGGCATGTCTACTTGATGAAACACAAGTCTGAGACTTTTGAAAAGCTCAAGGAATTTCAGAGTGAGGTTGAGAATCAACATGACAGGAAAATAAAGTTCTTACGATCAGATCATGGAGGGGAATATTTGAGTCATGAAGTTGGCATGCACTTAAGGAAATGTGGAATTGTTTCACAACTCACGCCGCCTGGAACACCTCAGCGTAATGGTGTGTCCGAACGTCGTAATCGCACTCTATTGGATATGGTGCGATCTATGATGTCTCTTACCGATCTACCACTATAATTTTGGGGTTATGCTATAGAGACTGCCGCATTCACTTTAAATAGGGCTCCGTCGAAATCCGCTGAGACGACACCGTATGAATTGTGGTTTGGGAAGAAACCTAAGCTATCGTTTCTGAAAGTTTGGGGATGCGATGCTTATGTCAAGAAACTTCAACCTGAAAAGCTCGAACCCAAATCGGAAAAATGCGTTTTCATATGATACCCTAAGGAAACTATTGGGTATACCTTCTACCTCAGATCCGAAGGCAAGATCTTTGTTGCCAAGAATGGATCCTTTCTAGAGAAAGAATTTCTCTCGAAAGAAGTAAGTGGGAGGAAAGTAGAACTTGATGAAGTATTGCCTCTTGAACCGGAGAGTAGCGCAGGTCAAGAAAATGTTTTTGTGGTGCCTGTACCGACTAGAGAGGAAGTTAATGATGATGATCATGAAACTTCAGATCAAGTTGCTACTGAACTTCGTAGGTCCATAAGGACACGTTCCGCACCAGAGTGGTACGACAACCCTATCCTGGAAATCATGTTGTTAGACAATGGTGAACCTTCGAACTATGAAGAAGCGATGGCGGGCCCGAATTCCAACAAATGGCTTGAAGCCATGAAATCCGAGATAGGATCCATGTATGAAAACAAAGTATGGACTTTGACTGACTTGCCCGATGATCGGCGAGCCATAGAAAATAAATGGATCTTTAAGAAGAAGATAGACGCGGATGGTAATGTAACCATCTATAAGGCTCGGCTTGTCGCTAAGGGTTATCGACAAGTTCAAGGGGTTGACTACAATGAGACCTTCTCACCCGTAGCGAAGCTGAAGTCTGTCCGAATCATGTTAGCAATTGCCGCATTCTACGATTATGAGATGTGGCAAATGGACGTCAAAACGACATTCCTTAATGGTTTCCTTAAGGAAGAATTGTATATGATGTAGCCGGAAGGTTTTGTCGATCCTAAGAATGCTGACAAGGTATGCAAGCTCCAATGCTCGATCTATGGGCTGGTGCAAGCATCTTGGAGTTGGAACATTCGTTTTGATGAGATGATCAAAGCGTTTGTGTTTACATAGATTTATGGAGAAGCCTGTGTTTACAAGAAAGTGAGTGGGAGCTCTATAGCATTTCTCATATTATATGTGGATGACATACTACTGATGGGAAATGATATAGAACTCTTGGAAAGCATAAAGGCCTACTTGAATAAGTGTTTTTCAATGAAGGACCTTGGAGAAGCTGCTTACATATTAGGCATCAAGATCTATAGAGATAGATCGAGACGCCTCATTGGTCTTTCACAAAGCACATACCTTGACAAGATATTGAAGAAGTTCAATATGGATCTGTCCAAGAAGGGGATCTTGCCTGTATTGCAAGGTGTGAGATTGAGCATGGCTCAATGCCCGACCACGGCAGAAGATAGAGAAAATATGAGTGTCATCCCCTATGCCTCGGCCATAGGGTCTATTATGTATGCCATGCTGTGTACCAGACCTGATGTAAACCTTGCCGTAAGTTTGGTAGGAAGGTACCAAAATAATCCCGGCATGGAACACTGGACAGCGGTCAAGAATATCCTGAAGTACCTGAAAAGGACTAAGGATATGTTTCTCGTTTATGGAGGTGATGAAGAGCTCATCGTAAAGGGTTATGTCGATGCTAGTTTCGACACAGATCTGGATGACTCCAAGTCACAAACCGGATAGGTGTATATTTTGAATGGTGGGGCAGTCAGCTGGTGCAGTTGCAAGCAAAGCGTCATGGCGGGATCTACATGTGAAGCGGAGTACATGGCAGCCTCGGAGGCAGCACATGAAGCAATCTGGATGAAGGAGTTCATTACCGACCTAGGAGTTATTCCCAATGCGTCAGGCCCGATGACTCTCTTCTGTGACAACACTGGAGCTATTGCCCTTGCCAAGGAGCCCAGGTTTCACAAGAAGACCAGACATATCAAGCGTCGCTTCAACTCCATTCGTGAAAATGTTCAAGATGGAGACATAGAGATTTGTAAAGTGCATACGGACCTGAATGTCACAGATCCGTTGACTAAACCTCTTCCACGTGCAAAGCATGATCAACACCAGAACTCTATGGGTGTTCGATTCATCACAATGTAACTAGGTTATTGACTCTAGTGCAAGTGGGAGACTGTTGGAAATATGCCCTAGAGGCAATAATAAAATGGTTATTATTATATTTCCTTGTTCATGATAATTTTCAATTGTTCATACTATAATTGTGTTATCCGGAAATTGTAATACACGTGTGAATAAAAAGACCACAACATGTCCCTAGTGAGCCTCTAGTTGACTAGCTCGTTGATCAATAGATGGTTATGGTTACCTAACCATGGACATAGGATGTCATTGATAACGGGATCACATCATTAGGATAATGATGTGATGGACAAGACCCAATCCTAAGCACAGCACAAGATCATGTAGTTTTTCTGCTAAAGCTTTTCTAATGTCAAGTATCTTTTCCTTAGACCATGAGATTGTGCAACTCCCGGATAACGTAAGGGTACTTTGGGTGTGCCAAACGTCACAACGTAACTGGGTGGCTATAAAGGTACACTACGGGTATCCCCAAAAGTATTTCTTGGGTTGGCACGAATCGAGACTGGGATTTGTCACTCCGTATGATGGAGAGGTATCTCTGGGCCCACTTGGTAAGACATCATCGTAATGAGCTCAATGTGACTAAGGGGTTGGTCACGGGATGACGTGCTACGGAACGAGTAAAGAGACTTGCCGTAACAAGATTGAACAAGGTATCGGTATACCGATGATCGAATCTCGGGCAAGTGCTATACCAGTAGACAACGGGAATCGTATACGGGATTGATTGAATCCTTGACATCGTGGTTCATCCGATGAGATCATCGTGGAACATGTGGGAGCCAACATGGGTATCCAGATCCTGCTGTTGGTTATTGGCCGGAGAGATGTCTCGGTCATGTCTGCATAGTTCCCGAACCCGTAGGGTCTACACACTTAAGGTTTGGTGACGCTAGAGTTGTAATGGGAATTGTATGTGGTTACCGAAAGTTGTTCGGAGTCCCGGATGAGACCCCGGACGTCACGAGGAGTTCCGGAATGGTCCGGAGGTGAGGATTTATATATGGGAAGTCCAGTTTCAGTCACCGGAAAGGTTTCGAGGTTTATCTGGATTGTACCGGGACCACCAAAGGGGTTCCGGGGGTCCACCGGGAGGGTCCACGTGTCACGAAGGACCTAATGGGCTGTAGTTGAGTGGGAACCATCCCCTTAGTGGGCTGGTGCGCCCCCAAGGGCCCAAGGCGCCTAGGGTTGGAAACCCTAGGGGGCCGCTGCCCCCCCGGGGTGGGTGCCCCCCCTAGTTGAAAACCCTAAGGGGGCCGCTCCCCCCCGAGGGGCCGCCGCCCCCTTAGGTGGAAACCCTCGGGGGCCGCCACCCCGGGGGCCGCCGCCCCTCCTCTAGATGGATCTAGGGGGCCGGCCCCTCTCCCCTTCCCCCTATAAATAGTGGGGGAGGGTGGGAGGGCAACCGCACCCCTTCTCTTGGCGCAGCCCTCCCCCTTCCTACACCTTCTCATCCTTCGTAGCACTTAGCGAAGCTCTGCCGGAGAACCACGAGCTCCACCACCACCATGCCGTCGTGCTGCCGGAGCTCTCCCTCAACTTCTCCTCCCCCCTTGCTGGATCAAGAAGGAGGAGACGTCCCCGGGCTGTACGTGTGCTGAACGCGGAGGCGCCGTCGTTCGGCGCTTAGATCGGAATCAACCGCGAGATGAATCACTACGAGTACGACTCCTTCATCCGCGTTCTTGTAATGCTCCCGCATCACGATCTTCAAGGGTATGAAGACGCACTCTCCTCTCTCTCGTTGCTAGTCTCTCCATAGATTGATCTTGGTGATGCATAGAAATTTTTTAATTTCTGCAGCGATCCCCAACATAACGTTCGATGATGATATGTATTATATGAGTTATGTGTTTTGGCGACCAAAGGTTGTTCGGAGTCCCGGATGAGATCACGGACATGACGAGGAGTCTCTAAATGGCCGAGAGGTAAAGATTGATATATTGGAAGGTGGTATTTGGACATCGGAATGGTTTCAGAGTGTTTCAGGTATTTATCGGAGTACCGAGGGGTTACCGGAACCCCCCAAGGGGAAGTAATGGGCCACATGGGCCATAGGGGAGAGGCAAGGCAGCTCGCAAGGGGGTGGTGTGCCCCCCATGGGGAGTCCAAAATGGACAAGGGGAGGGGGCGCCCCCCCTTTCCTTCTCCCTCTCCCTCTCCTTCCCCCTTCCCCCCTCCGTTAGAAGGAAGGGGGGGGGCGAATTGGACTAGGAGTCCTAGTAGGACTCCCCCCATGGGGCGTGCCCTAGGCCAGCCTCTCCCCCTCTCCCTCCTTTATATACGGGGGCAGGGGGGGGCACCTCTAGGCACATCAATTGTTCTTAGCCATGTACGGTGCCCCCTCCATCGTTTACTCCTCCGGTCATATTGTCGTAGTTGCTTAGGCGAAGCCCTGCACGGATCATATCACCATCACCGTCACCACGCCGTCGTACTGACAGAACTCATCTGCTCCTTCGACCCTCTTCTGGATCAAGAGCTCGAGGGACGTCTCACGCTGAACGTGTGTAGAACTCGGAGGTACCTTACGTTCGGTGCTTGATCGGTTGAATCGAGAAAACATTCGACTACATCAACCGTGTTAAGCTAACGCTTCTTCTTTCGGTCTACGAGGGTAGGTGGACATACTCTCCCCCTCTTGTTGCTATGCATCTCTTGTATAGATCTTGTGTGAGCGCAGGGAATTTTTTGAAATTGCATGCTACGTTTCCAAACAATGGCATCCAAGCCAGGTCTATGCGTAGATGATATGCACGAGTAGAATACAAAGAGTTGTGGGCGGTGATCGTCATACTGCTGACCACCAATGTCTTATTTTTATTCGGCGGTATTGTTGGATGAAGCGGCCCAGACCAACCTTACATGACCACATTCATGAGACCGGTTCCACCGACAGACATGCAACTAGTTTTGCATAAAGGTGGCTGGCGGGTGTCTGTTTCTCCAACTTTAGTTGAATCGAATTTGACTGCAGCCGGTCCTTCTGATTGTTAAAACAACAAACTTGATAAATCACCATTGTGGTTTTTGTGCTGTAGGTAAGTACGGTTCATCCTAGAAGCCCGTAGCGGCCACGTAAAACTTGCAACAACAAAGTAGAGGACGTCTAACTTTTTTTTGCAGGGCATGTTGTGATGTGATATGGTCAGGACATGATGTGATATAAGTTGTCGTATGAGATGATCATGTCTTGTAAAAGTTATCGGCAACTGGCAGGAGCCATATAGTTGTCGCTTTATTGTATGAAATACAAACGCCATGTAATTGCTTTACTTTATCACTAAGCGGTAGCGATAGTCATAGAAGCAATAGTTGGCAAGACGACCACGATGCTACGATGGAGATCAAGGTATCAAGCTGGTGACGATGGAGATCATGACGTTGCTTTGGTGATGGAGATCAAAAGCACAAGATGATGGTGGCCATACCATGTCACATATTTTGATTGCATGTGATGTTTATCTTTATGCATCTTATTTTGCTTAGTACGGCGGTAGCATTATAAGATGATCCCTTACTAAAAATTTCAAGGTATAAGTGTTCTCCCCGAGTATACACCATTGTGAAAGTTCTTCGTGCTGAGACACCACGTGATGACCGGGTGTGATAAGCTCTACGTTCAAATACAACGGGTGCAAGCCAGATTTGCACATGCAGAATACTCGGGTTAAACTTGATGAGCCTAGCATATACATATATGGCCTCGGAACACTGGAGACTGAACGGTCGAACGTGAATCATATAGTGGATATGATCAACATAGAAATGTTCAACATTGATGACTTCTCCATCTCACGTGATGATCAGACATGGTTTAGTTGGTTTGGATCACATATCATTTAGATGACTTGAGGGATGTCTATCTAAGTGGGAGTTCTTAAGTAATATGATTAATTGAACTTAATTTATCATGAACTTAGTCCTGATAGTTTTTTGCATATCTATGTTGTAGATCAATGGCCCGTGCTACCGTTCCCTTAAATTTTAATGCGTTCCTAGAGAAAGCTAAGTTGAAAGATGATGGTAGCAACTACACGGACTGGGTCCATAACTTGAGGATTATCCTCATTGCTGCACAAAAGAATTATGTCCTTGATGTGCCGATGGGTGAAAGGCCTGCTGCAGGAGCAGAAGCTGACGTTGTGAACGTCTGGCAAGCTCGATCTAATGACTACTCGTTAGTTCAGTGTGCCATACTTTACGGCTTAGAATCGGGACTTCAAAGATGTTTTGAACGTCATGGACCATATGAGATGTTCCAGGAGTTGAAATTAATATTTCAAGCAAATGCCCGAGTTGAGAGATATGAAGTCCCCAACAAGTTCTATAGCTGCAATATGGAGGAGAACAGTTATGTTAGTGAGCACATACTCAGAATGTCTGGGTACCATATTGATACGTCTCCATCGTATCTACTTTTCCAAACACTTTTGCCCTTATTTTGGACTCTAACTTGCAAGATTTGAATGGAACTAACCCGGAGTGAAGCTGTTTTCAGCAGAATTGCCATGGTGTTATTTTTGTGCAGAAATCAAAGTTTTCGAAATGACCTGAAACTCCACGGAGAATATTTTTGGAATTAATAAAAAATAGTGGCAAAAGAATCAAGGCCAGGGGGCCCACACCCTTTCCATGAGGGTGGGGGGCGCGCCTACCCCCTGGGTGCGCCCCCCTGCCTCGTGGGCCCCCTGATGCTCCACCGACCTCAACTCCAACTCTATATATTCATGTTCGGGGAGAAAAAAATTAGAGAGAAGGATTCATCGCGTTTTACAAAATGGAGCCGCCGCCAAGCCTTAATCTCTCTCGGGAGGGCTGATCTGGAGTCCGTTTGGGGCTCCGGAGAGGGGAATCCGTCGCCGTTGTCATCATCAACCTTCCTCCATCACCAATTTCATGATGCTCACCGCAGTGCGTGAGTAATTCCATCGTAGGCTTGCTGGACGGTGATGGGTTGGATGAGATTTACCATGTAATCGAGTTAGTTTTGTTAGGGTTTGATCCCTAGTATCCATTATGTTCTAAGATTGATGTTGCTATGACTTTGCTATGCTTAATGCTTGTCACTAGGGCCCGAGTGCCATGATTTCAGATCTGAACCTATTATGTTTTCATGAATATATGTGAGTTCTTGATCCTATCTTGCAAGTCAATAGTCACCTACTATGTGTTATGATCCGGCAACCCCCAAGTGACAATAACCGGGGCCACTCCCGGTGATGACCGTAGTTTGAGGAGTTCATGTATTCACTAAGTGTTAATGCTTTGGTCCGGTACTCTATTAAAAGGAGGCCTTAATATCCCTTAGTTTCCAATAGGACCCCGCTGCCACGGGAGGGTAGGACAAAAGATGTCATGCAAGTTCTTTTCCATAAGCACGTATGACTATATTCGGAATACATGCCTACATTACATTGATGAACTGGAGCTAGTTCTGTGTCACCCTATGTTATAACTATTGCATGAGGAATCACATCCGACATAATTATCCATCACTAATCCAATGCCTACGAGCTTTCTTTGCTTAGTTACTTTACCGTTGCTGCTGTTACAATTACTACAAAACTGCTACTGTTACTTTTGCTACCGTTATCGTTAATTCCATACTACTTTGCTGTAGATATTAAGTTATCCAGGTGTGGTTGAATTGACAACTCAACTGCTAATACTTGAGAATATTCTTTGGCGCCCCTTGTGTCGAATCAATAAATTTGGGTTGAATACTCTACCCTCGAAAACTGTTGCGATCCCCTATACTTGTGGGTTATCAAGACTATTTTCTGGCGCCGTTGCCAGGGAGCATAGCTCTATTCTTTGAGTTACTTGGGATTTATATCTGCCAATCACTATGAGGAACTTGAAAGACGAGAAAACCAAGATTTATCCCTCAACTACGAGGGGAGGTAAGGAACTGCCATCTAGCTTTGCACTTGATTCTTCTTCTGTTTTGAGTAAACTTGCGACACCTAAACCTTCTTCTGCCATTAATTCTGATATGTCTCATGTTATTGATGATGCCACTTCTGCTATGCGTGATGCTTATGATCAAACTACTTCTATGCTTGATAATACTGTGCCATTAGGTGAATTTCTTGATGAACAACTTGCTAGGGATAGAGAGAATGAAATTATTGAAACTGATAATACTGACGAAAGTGATGATGAAGATTCTCCCCCTAGATATGAATTGCCTGTTGTGCCTGAGGGTTATGTTATGGATGAAGAAATTGCTAGAGATTTTCTTGCTTGCAATGATAGATCTGATCTTAAGAAATTATTAGCTAAGCTAAAAGAAAAGTCTCTGAATGCTAGAATGAAATATGACCCTGCTTTTGCTACTTCACTTATCTGTGTTACTGATAAGGATTATGATTTCTCTGTCGATCCTGAGATAATTACTTTGGTTGAATCTGATCCTTTTTATGGCTATGAATCTGAACTGTTGTGGCACATCTTACTAAGTTAAATGATATACCCACCCTATTCACTAATGATAAGAAAATTCGTTACTACTATATCCTTAAGTTATTTCCATTCTCATTAAAGGGTGATGCTAAAATATGGTTTAATTCTCTTGATCCTGCTTGTGTATGTAGTCCCTAGGATATGATTTATTACTTTTCTGCAAATATTTCCCCGCTCATAAGAAACAAGCTGCCTTAAGGGAAATATATAATTTTGTGCAAATTGAAGAAGAGAGTCTCCCACAAGCTTGGGGGAGGCTTCTCCAATTACTTAATGCCTTGCCTGATCATCCTCTCAAGAAAAATGAAATACTTGATATCTTTTATAATGGACTAACCGATGCTTCCAGAGACCACCTGGATAGTTGTGATGGTTGTGTTTTCAGGGAAAGAACATTTGATCAAGCTGAATTGCTATTGAATAATATTTTGACTAATGAAAACAATTGGACACTTCCCGAACCAACTCCTAAGCCAACTCCGAAGAAAAGGGGTGTTCTATTTCTCAGTCCTGAAGATATGCAAGAGGCAAAGAAATCTATGAAAGAAAAGGGTATTAAAGCTGAAGATGTTAAGAATTTACCTCCTGTTGAAGAAATACATGGCCTTAATATACCACCTATTGAAGAAATACATGGTCTTGATAACCTGACACAGGTAGTAAGGTAAATTCTCTCTATAGATATGATAAAGCTGAAATCCCGTCTACTAAGTTTGATAGCCAATGCTTGGATGAGTTTGATGACTTTATGTCTAAACAAGAAAACTTCAATGCTTATGTTGGTAGGCAATTGAAAAGAAATGCTTATATGATTGAACACTTGAGTGATTATATGTCTAGAGTTAAAGGTGAACTTAAACTTATTAGTAAACATTCTTCTATGGTTACCACTCAAGTAGAACAAGTGCTTAAAGCACAAAATGATTCTCTCAATGAACTAAATGATAAGAAAAATGATAATGCTGTTAAAGTTATGACTAGAGGGGATAAAATGACTCAGGAACCTTTGTATCCTGAGGGCCACCCTAAGAGAATTGAGCAAGATTCTCAGAGAAATAATGCTGACGCACCTAGTCCTTCTAAAAAGAAGAAAAAGAGAAATGATAGGACTTTGCATGCTTCTAGTGAACCTGTTGTAGACACACCTGAGAATCCCAATGATATTTCTATTTCTGATGCTGAAACACAATCTGGTAATGAACATGAACCCAGTGATGATGTTAATGATGATGTTCATGTTGATACTCAACCTAGCAATAACAATGAGGTAGAGATTGAACCTGCTGTTGATCTTGATAACCCACAATCAAAGAATCAATGTTATGATAAAAGAGACTTCATTGCTAGGAAGCACGGTAAAGAAAGAGAACCATGGGTTCAGAAACCCATGCCTTTTCCTCCTAAACCATCCAAGAAAAAGGATGATGAGGATTTTGAGCGCTTTGCTGAAATGATTAGACCTATCTTTTTGCGTATGCGTTTTACTGATATGCTTAAAATGAATCCTTATGCTAAGTACATGAAAGATATTGCTACAAATAAAAGAAAGATATCGAAAGCTGAAATTTCCACCATGCTTGCTAATTATACTTTTAAGGGTGGAATACCTAAGAAACTTGGAGATCCAGGAGTACCAACTATACCATGCTCCATTAAAAGAAACTATGTTAAAACTGCTTTATGTGATCTTGGAGCCGGTGTTAGTGTTATGCCTCTCTATTTATATCGTAGACTTGATTTGAATAAGTTGACACCTACTGAAATATCTTTGCAAATGGCCGATAAATCAACTGCTATACCTGTCAGTATTTGTGAGGATGTGCCTGTTGTGGTTGCAAACGCTACTATCTTAACGAACTTTGTTATTCTTGATATTCCCGAGGACGATAGTATGTCGATTATCCTTGGTAGACCTTTTTTGAATACTGCAGGGGCTGTTATTGATTGCGACAAAGGCAATGTCACTTTTCATGTTAATGGTAATGAGCATACGGTACACTTTCCGAGGAAACAACCTCAAGTTCACAGTATAAATTCTATTGGAAAAATTCCAACTATTACTATTGGAGGTTTTGAATTCCCTCTCCCTACTGTCAAGAAGAAATATGATATTATTCTTATTGGGGATGTACATATCCCCATTGAGGTAACCTAGTGCTATTCAAAAATTCTCCGGTTTCGTGCGATTCGGAATGAGTTTGTTAACAAGACTTGATCAACCTTGTTAGTGGATTCCTTTTTGATGAGCATGAGATGGATGAAGTTAGAAAGCACAACCTTCTATACCCTCCTTTTAGTTTCTGTTATTTAGATTAAATAAAGCAAAAATAATATTTTCTGTCTGTTTTCTGAATTATCCTTGCAATAAAAAATACCCCCAAAAATAAAAGTTCTCCAAATGCCCGAAAATGAAATATGATTTTTTTTAGAATATTTGAGAATATCTGGCACCGAGAACACACCAGAGGGGGCAACCACCTGGCCACGAGGGTCCAGGGCGCGCCTACCCCCCTGGGGCGCGCCCCCTGCCTCGTGGGCCCCTGGTGGCCCCCCTCCACTTATTCCAGCACCCACACACTCCTTATTCCTCCCAAAAAAATCAGCAACCAACTCAAGCACGAGTTCTAGCTCATCTTGCTGCCATTTTTGATCTCCTTGCTCAAAGCTCCACTCAAAAACTGCTTTGGGGGATTGTTCTTTGGTATGTGACTCCTCCAATGGTCCAATTAGTTTTTGTTCTAGTGCTTTATTCATTGCAAATTTTTAGTGCCTAGGTGACCCTGTTCTTGAGCTTGCGTGTCAAATTTATATGGTCCCAAGTAGTTCTAATGCATGATATGGTCTGTAGGCACTTGTGAGAGTAGTTGCTATCAATTTTGTTGAGTTTGGTTCACTTTTATTTTGAGTTACTAAAAGTTTCAGAAATTTTTAGAAAATAATGAGGAGATTTTTGAGGGGCTCTTTGAGCCGAAGCTCGAAGGATAAGCAAGGTGAAGAGGATAAAAAGCCCAAATATAATCTCCGTCGCACCGCGGAGGTTCGGCCGTGTGAATGGCCCCGTGATGAATTCTTGAGAGCAGCCGAGATTCATGATGATTTTTATTATTTGGCTGAGAGTGCAGGCCTCACCGACTTCCTCCACGACCATCTCGATCAGTATCTCCTACTCACTAATATTTTTGTGCAAAATTTTTATTTCCATGCTAGGAAATCACCACCTTCGGTGCAGTTTCATTTATATGATGAGGTCAAGGAGATGTCACTATATGATTTTTTTGGGGTTTGCAAGATACCCTTTGAGGGCAGAATAGAGGAACCACATCGTAGTGATGTGGAAGGGTTTATTGATATGATCGCTGTAGGGGATACGAGGAAGGTTTCCGATGCAAGAATTACTAGCATACACTTTCCTATTCTACGTTACTTTGCAATATTTGCTAGTAGATGCTTAATTGGTCGCGAGAACTGTGGAAACTTTAGTGCCCCTGATATTGTTATTTTGTGCCATGCTTTGTTTCGCGATAACACTTTTAGTTTAGGCGCTATTATGGCTAAACGATTAAGTCTGAACCGTACAAAGGGCCCCATCTTTGGAGGCATCTTTGCTTCACGCCTTGCTAAACACTTAGATACCTATTAGGCATTATGAGAAAGAGGAAAAGTTGTTGCCCCCTATTTTTTCTAGATTATAAGAGTATGGTAGCACATGAATTTGTTGTTAAAAATAAGAAGAAGATGCTTAAGTATAATTTGATATTTAATAAGACTCACAGTGAGACTATTATCTTGCCTGCACCCTCTTTGTTTAGCATATTTTCAGGCACGTACCTCATCTTGCCGGAGGCCGTTTACGCATACCGGAGCCTGACACCAGCTCCAGAGGCTGAGCCGGAACCACCACTTGACCCTTATCGACAGTCCGTTTATCAGTGGAATCCGGAGGAGATCGCCAACCAGTGGCACCCAGATGACACTCCTCAGTACACCGGAGAGAGTAGCTTTAATCCATGGGCATAGACCAACTTAGGCCAAAAGCCTAAGCTTGGGGAGTATGTATTTCTCACCGACATTACATTCATGTTCACACACTCATGCTAGTTGTCGGTGCTCATACTTTTTCATTGTACTATCCATGCTAGTTTATTTCTTTTTCTCGCTTTCTTCTTACGTGTTTGAATAACCTTAAGAAAAAAACCAAAAAATCAGTTATAGCTTTTAGCTAGTTTACTTTCCATGCCTGTACTAGTAGTAATTAAAAGAAAACTCAAAAAGATTTCTCGTTCTTCTTTTGCTTGTTGGGAGCTTTCCCGTGTAAATAGTTTTATTTCTTTTCTTTTCTTTGGGGTCGAGAGGAGAAGACTATGATGAAAATGTTGAGTGGCTCTGTCAGTGTCAAAACCGGCGGATCTCGGGTAGGGGGTCCCGAACTGTGCGTCTAGGCGGATGGTAACAGGAGACAAGGGACACGATGTTTTTACCCAGGTTCGGGCCCTCTCGATGGAGGTAAAACCCTACTCCTGCTTGATTAATATTGATGATATGGGTAGTACAAGAGTAGATCTACCATGAGATCAAGGAGGCTAAACCCTAGAAGCTAGCCTATGGTATGATTGTTGTTCTGTCCTACGGACTAAAACCCTCCGGTGTATATAGACACCGGAGAGGGTTAGGGTTACACAGAGTCGGTTACAATGGTAGGAGATCTACATATCCTCACCGCCAAGCTTGCCTTCCACGCCAAGGAAAGTCCCATCCAGACACGGGACGAAGTCTTCAATCTTGTATCTTCATAGTCCAGGAGTCCGGCTGAAGGTATAGTCCGGCTATCCGGACACCCCCTAATCCAGGACTCCCTCAGTAGCCCCTGAACCAGGCTTCAATGACGACGAGTCCGGCGCGCAGATTGTCTTCGGCATTGCAAGGCGGGTTCCTCCTCCAAGTACTTCATAGAAGATTCTGAACACAACGGATAGTGTCCGACTCTGCAAAATAAGTTTCCACATATTGCCATAGAGAGAATAACATTTACACATATCTAATTTGCTGACGTATTCCGTAGCGTGACATCACACCACGTCCAAGCCTTTATTCGAATCGTTTTTACCGTCCCACCTCAGCGCGTTTAGCGAGGCGGTTTCCTTGGCACGTCCCGTCGAAGCAGAGATCGTGTCCCCTTTATTTACGGGATTCTCATCAATACGGACATGGGTAACTCAATCGTGCCCGTTGGCATGTTTTCTCGATTAAAGGCGAGTCCCAAACAGTTACGGGGAGGGCCCTTGGTATTCAACCTCTTATAAAGAGACCAAGGCCTTAGTTCTTTCTTTCAATCTCAAACGAGTTCGCCTTTCGCCTCGAGTTCCAACACCCAAGGCTCCAGATTTCAGGCGCTTTGGACCTTCGACAATGTCCGGTTCCGGCCTTCAAGGCCGATGGACGCCCTCCTCCGTCATGGAGGAGGACGTACTAAAGCTGAGAGAGGCCAGGTTCTTGACCGGCGAAATCTCGCATAGGCTGCCTGCTCAAGGGCAGGTCATTCCTACTCCCAAGCCTGATGAGAGCGTGGTGTTCATGTCTCACTTCCGTCGGGGGCTAGGCTTCCAGACGGACCCCTTCGTAAGGGGGCTCATGTTTTATTATGGACTGGAATTTCACGACTTAGCTCCGGAGTCTATCCTCCATATTTCCTCATTCATCGTCGTGTGTGAAGCCTTCCTCCGTGTTACTCCTCACTTTGGACTATGGCTCAAGACCTTCAAAGTAGAGACGAAGGTGATCGAGGGACGGCATGCAGAGTGCGGAGGCGCTGTTATAAGCAAGAATGCTGATGCTCCATGGCCCGGGGGCTCTTTTCAAGAGGAGCCCGCCTTGTGGCAACGAGAGTGATTCTATATCACCGCTCCCAGGGGCACCAAGTGGGCGGCGCCACCTGCCTTTCGCTCCGGTCCCCCACCACAGCTAGCGTCATGGGTCAATAAAGGACTAGACTGGGGGCCATCCAAGGACGTGCCCTTGTTGCAAGGCCGCATCAGAGATCTCTTAGACAGAGACCTCAGCCTGGTCAAAGTGACGCAGGTCATGCTGATCCGCCGAACCTTGCCCAGCAAACATTGCCCTCTTTTCTTGTGGGAGTTCAATCCGGAGGGACCGCGAGTTCTCCAGCATTTCATGGGCGCAACGCCTGCGGAGATGTATAAATTGTTCTTCGGATCACAAGCAATGTATCCGAACTTGACCGAGGACGCAGGTCTGAGCTGCAATCGCCCGGATACTCAAGTAAGTAGCCTTGTGCCCAGACTTGCTATATATTTGTCCTAAACTTGCCCCTAAAAGAGCTGTCCTTTAAACAGGAGTGGATAGCGAAAGCAAAGATGATCAGGTGTCCGGCTCCCCTCCCCGAGACCACGCCGGATCCCGTGCTAGTCAGGATGTTGAAGATTGTGCCTTTGGAGGAAAGCAAGGGAGGAGACAAGGAAACCGGCCTCATCAAAGGAGGCTGTTCGGAAGGGAGGAACCGAAAATTCCTCTCCTCAGGGGAAGAAGAGGACCGCCTCTGAAGACCCGGAGACCATGGCCTCAAAGCAGGGGAAGAAATCCTCGTCAGAGGGTCCTGCGCCGGGGGATGCCTCGGCCGAATTATTCCCTCGAGGGGATCAGCCCTCCACCGAGCCGTAAGTAGAGAGAGGCTTTCTTTTTAAGAGATGAGAGAAATCCTTGCTTTATATCGGAGAAAAGTAACCGATAATTTACCTTGTAGCTCGGACCTCAGCCCTTCTCAGCAGAGCTCGTCTTCGGGGGATCTTCTTCTGGAGATGATGGAGAGCGGAACGCCTCCCCCTGCCGTACCGCCTAGCGAGGCAGGCGACCCTGAGGTATCGTCGCGGAGGGTTTCTCCGAATCCGGCAGGGCCGGAAGGTAGTCATCTGGACCCCCAAAGCCCTCCGCGTCCGGCCTTCGAAAAGGGCCATCGGACGAGTCCGGCACCGACCAGTGCGCGGTCGGAGGAGCTGAAGGATCTGCTGGGGCGAGCGTCCATCTCAGAGGAGCACCGTGCATTGATGGGTATGGTGATTGAGAGGATTTCATCCGCGGAGAGTGGATTGCACGAGGCCGTCAGGAGTTTACTGACGGGTTTTGAGGTACGTAAAATAATGTACACTTTTGTGATAGTTGCGCATAAATAAGATGCGCCCTGTGTAGATAGTAGCCCCTAAGACTCTGTGCGTTATCAAAAGTGACGGCGCATAGAGGATCATAATCCCAGGTCTAATATGCCGCCTTTATACGTAGGTGGCGAAGTGTCCGGCGGTCAGCCGGACTGATGAATTTGCTAAGCTAAAGCGGCAACTTGACGTGGCAGATGCCAACATCGCGCTTGTCAACAAGCGGCTTGATGAGGCACAAGGTATGTAATTCCTCTGGCGGCACCTGGTAAGAGGAGCTTTGTGCCAGTATCTTACAATGTGTGTGCTTGATGCAGATGGTACTGCTGCCATGGAGAATCTTCGGGCGGAACTTGCCCGAGCCAAGGAGCAAGCCAGGAAAAGTGATGTGGCAGCCGGAAAGGCAATTGAAGAGCTGAAAGCCGAACAGGCTGCTCACTGCCAAAGCAAGAAGGAGATGGCCGAGATGGCCGTGAAGCTGAAGAGTGCTGCTGACCGTTGCAAGATTCTTGAAAAAGAAGACCGCATGGAACAGACGGGCCTCGAGAAGGCCGTTGCGGATGCCAAGGATGCTCGCTCTGCGATGAGAGCTATGAAGGAGGAGCTACGTCAGGCCGGGGAGATCACGGCTGGAAAGCCCTTTATGTTGCGGAGGAAGGTCTGTGATCCTAAACATGCTCCTTTAGATCGGATGTGGAGTTCGGTGGACACTTATCTGGATTTGGCAGCGAGTGCCGCGGATGCGGCCGAACACTTTCGAGATCAAGAAGATCGCGAAGTGGAAAGGCTTTTCTAGTCGCAGTTCCACAATCCAGAGCGTCCACTGTCAGTAGCCGATCGTCTGGCCGAATGTGCCGAGCTGAATAGGTTGTCCAGACTCGCCATGAAGTGTGTCATGAGTCATCTGTGGCCGGAGAAACCAGAGCCAAAAAGTTATTTCAGCTTGGTGCAGCAGTTCCTTGGTGCGGTGCCGCATATTAATGCGATGAGGAGGTCAGCGTGCATAGAGGGTGCACGGATGGCTCTTGCCCGTGTCAAGACATACTGGGCGGAGATGGAGACCACCGCTGTTGCATCCCTAGATTCGGACGAAAGCCGAGTACCCGCCGAGCACTATTTTCAGGAAGTTCTTCAAGGCGCTCGTGTAATAGAGACGCGGTGCTCGAAGGATGTTATGTTCAAATAGCATATGTTATTGTAAAACAATGTTTTGATAAATTGTAGAAGCTTTTTATATTTGTGCCTTCAAGTATTATAACACCTCCTGTGCGGCCGTTTAAGATATATGTATATATAATCTGAAAGATGGCAGTCGTCGGCTTCAGCCCCCACGCAAATATTGCAGGGGTGTTCGCAGAAGGCGCATTTTCACACTTGACCCAATGTCTTGGTCCTACAAAGGAGGTGATAGCGCAGCAAACTAGGCAATCGGACTATAATGCTTTATCACTTTCACTTAGCCATAGGAGTTTGACAGTGAGGCTACTTATATAGCCCCTGGTGGCGCCTGCGCTCGCCCGAACTCGGGGCACGTATGTGCCTGGCCGGGAAGCGGCCCTTCGTTAATGCGGAGGAATCCTAAAGATTCCGGTAAGTCATCGAGTGGTTGACCAGTCTCACGCTATATCATGACAGTCAGTTTTCGGCTTTCTCTACTGAGGTGCTCGCCTGGCCGAACCGGGGCACAATCACAGTAGTTCTCCTGGTGCCGCCTTAGCTGATAGAGCGGAACGTAAGGCAACAAAACACAGGAGCCGGGCAACCCAACATTTGACCAAAGACATGATTCGGAGCTGATGCATATAAGGCCAAACTCGCGACGCCGAACACTCCCTAAGGTATTCGGTCTTTATGAGGGTGAGCGGTACAACACCCTTAGTTATAAGCCCCTAGTGTCCAGGTAGGCGCAAAATTCTGACGTGGCCACATGCCAAGACGCCAGCCTCCTCCTCGGTTATACCGAAAAACCGGGGGATGTGTATCAACAAGAGATAGTAAAAAAGGTTTACGCATGGTCTTAATATGAAAAGAATCCTTGGAACGGGTCCCTGCTGCACGTCTGCGCCTGTGTCTCCGTTGTGCCGTATCCTGGACGGGCGCAGCATGGTGTTCATCTGTAAAAGAGAGGAACTTAGTTGAAGAAAGGTCGTGCCGAACAAAAGTTATACTAAATAAACAAAGTATAAATTAAAATGGGTGAAATTGAGCTTGATTGTCTCTTGTTTTATATGCGCGGAGCCCCTAGTACAGGGGTGTAAGTGCATCTAGTGCCCCTTAGTGATTTTGGTGTATTGAAGACTTATAGGTTAAGGATCTAATGTGTTTATGAGTGTACACAGGTCTATAAGTCTATGAGGAGTTTGATATTTACAGAGAAAGTCGACCCCTAAAAATAAAGTTCTTCAACTGAAGACTTTGATATTCTCAAGACTTTCGGAAGACTTTGAAAGTGAAGAAATTGGTGTAACCCTAAAGACTTGGTATTCATTCAAGGAACATGAAGCATGAAGACTTTTGTTTTCGTAGTTTCATTTTCTCTTTCTTGAGTCATAGGAAACACCGTACTGTTAAAGGGGGTCGAGGAAATACTAAGGAGAAATTTCCATGTGATGCTCAACTCAAATCCTACACCTACCAATCCCTTCAAGTGAAGCCATTGGAAATCTCATACAGTTCAGTCAATTTCTTCAGTGACAGAGACGCAGTTCTTCTGGTCATTGAGGACTTTGTTCTGACTGAGGAGTTAGGAATTCGCCAGTGCGGATTGCCTACACAGTGAGGAACATGATAGCCCTGAGGAATTTGTACCTCAAATTTCCGACCGTTGCTGTGCTGCGCGCCAGCTGTCCCAAAATATCTTATCCATCCAACGGTCATATCATTGAAGGGCATTTATGTCTTATCATGTCGGGCTGCTCCCTAGGCTATAAATAGCTGCCCCCCACAACCACTAGCTGGTTGGCTGCTCCGATAGAAACTGACACTTGTCATTTGAGAGCATCCCATCCTCCGAGGACTTTGAGCGAAAATCATCAAGTGAGGAAAACCCAAACCCAAACCCAAACACCTACAAACCCAAAGTGATTGAGCATCACTGAAGAGATTGATCCTGCGTGGATCCGACGCTTGTTACCTTTGAAGACTGTGCTTCTTTCAGACGGTTAGGCGTCATGGTCTAGAGCATCCAAGAGGAATTGTGGATCGCTGAGTGACCGAGTTTGTGAAGGTTCGAAAGTCACCTGAAGACTTACCACGAGTGATTGGGCGAGGACTGTGTGTCCTTATCTCAAGGAGAATACGGTGAGGACTGTGTGTCCGGGACTGTGTGTCCTTAGGTTTAAATACCTAGCCGCTCCAACCAGATGTACAACTGAGAAAGCAGTTGGAACTGGTCTACCAAATCATTGTCTTCACCAAGCCAACTGGTTCTATTTCCTCAACACTTTCGTTTCCTCATTACTGTGTTGTGTGTTTGTTCATATCTGTGTTTGAAGACTTTGACTGAAGACTTTCTCAATTTCCTTAGTTCAATTTCTTCAGTCTGCTTGTCTTCATCTTGTGCTATCCTATGTTTACGCTTTCTGTACTCTATGTTTGTCTTCATTTCATCATGATGACCATGCATGTATTCCGCTATGTTTACTTCTGAGTACTTATTCCGCTGCTAGTAGTTCTTCGCTAAGGAATTTCCTCACTAGCAAATTCCTCAGTGAAGAATTTCATAAAAATCGCCTATTCACCCCCTCTAGTCGATATAACGCACTTACAATTGGTACCAGAGCAAGGTACTCCCTTGTTCTGTGTGATTTTGGTTTAACCGCCTGGAGTTTTAGTTATGTCGACCGCAAGTATGATCAAGGTCTCTGCTGGGTGTCCTACCTTCGATGGGACGGACTACCCCTACTGGAAGAACAAGATGCGAATGCATCTTGAGGCAATTGATAACGATCTCTGGTACGTTGTGGAAAATGGTGTTCCCTCCGTCTCACCCTCACTAAACGCTACCGATGTGAAGAGTTCAAGCAACTCAATTCCCAAGTGAAGAATATCATATGTGGCCATCTGAGTAAAGGACAGTATGGCAGAGTGAGTGCTTTGGAAACTGCTAAGCTTATCTGGGATAGGCTGTCCAAAGTCAATGAAGGAGTTTCAACTCAGTGTGATTCTCGAGTTGATGTTCTTCGCAATCTCTTCAACCGCTTCAAAAGACTCGACAATGAAAATGTTCAGCAAACCTTCGATCGCCTCATTGACATCTCAAATGAGCTTCAAGCACTTGGTGCCACTTACATCACCGACCATGAGGTGGTGAAGAAATTGCTGAGATCGCTTGATTCCTCTTTTGATACTCTGGCATTGATGATACAAGAGCGTGCTGATTACAAGTCACTTGATCCTGCTGATATCCTCGAGAGGCTAAACACTCATGAGTTCCATCTTGCTGAAAAGAGAGATCTCTATGGTTCGAGCTATGGCAGATCACGTGCACTGAAGGCCAAGGCAGCATCAGAATCCGAAGATGAAGACTCTGGTAGCAGCCTTGGTGACCCTGAAGAACTGAGTCATGATCTAGCACTGCTTGTGAAGAAATTCCAGAAGTTCTCGAGACGTGGTCGCTTTGGAAAACCCTCAAGGAGCAATGATTCCTCATCCAGTGACTACAAGAAGAGGCTTTGTCACAAGTGCAAGAAACCAGGACATTACATTCAAGATTGTCCTCACTGGGAAAAGGAATCAAAGAAGAAGAAATACAAGGATTACAGTTCTGATGATGCGAAGAAAAAGAAGAAGTCATCAAAATCTTCATCGTCAAAATCCTCAAAGTCTTAATCTCACAAGAAGAGCAGCTCCAAGAAGGCTCGGGCATTCATTGGCAAGGAAATGGACTCTGAAGCTGAATCTGAGGAACAAAAATGAAGAGGAGGCTTCTGAGGACTCTGAATCAGGTGTGGCGAGCCTAGCCCTCGCTACCGCATTCGTCAGCAAGTCTATCTTCAACTCTGAAGAAAATGATCTCACCAACAAGGCTGATGAAGGCAACGATGACTACGCTCCCACCTATTGCTTCATGGCAAAGGGTGCCAAGGTACCTAGATATACCTCCTCTGAGTCTAGTGAAGATGAATCTGATGACAATCTTAAGCCTAGCTACTCTAAACTTGCTAAGATTGCTGTAAAACAACAAAAGGCTTTTGAAAAGGTTCAAAACATGCTATACAAAAGTGATGATATGTTGGGTGAAGAAATTGATCGCACTAAAGCCTTGACTGAAAATCTTCAAAGACTTCAGACCAGGTTTGACAACCTTCAAGGTCATCATAACACTCTCTTGTCTGATCATGAGAAGCTTTCTTATGAATTTCTTCAAGGAAAGAAAGATCTTGAGGAGCTAAGAGTGAGTTATGAAGATCTTCAGAAGGAGCGCGATTCATTACTTGCTCAACAAATCAGCGTTGCTCAGGAAGAATTTATTCCTCCATGTTTAAAATGCATTGAACGAGAATCTACTAATTCTTCACCTGAATGTTCAAATGCTTCTAATGTTACAAATTCTTCACCTGCCTCTGCTATCACTAATTCCTCATCTGAGGACATTGCTAGTATCACTGACGATGCAGGGCTGAAGGAATTGTACATGACAGGCATGTACAAAAGCCTCAAAGGGCATCAGACTCTTTGTGATGTGCTTAAAAAGCAGATCCTCAACAGGAACCCTAGGAAAGAGGGTATTGCCTTTGAGAGGAAACTCAATGCTGATGGTACATATTGGAAGCCTGAGCAGTACCCCAAAACCTCATGGGTTGCTGCAAAGGGACCTCCAGTTGACCCATCTAATTTATCTGGCTATACATGTGAATCTTCTCATTCTTCTGATGAGTCATTTGACTCCAACTATAAACTGTTCAAAAATCAGAATGGTGAAGTATTTGCTAGATATGTTGGCACTAACTGCAGGAACGGTTCCCCTATGAAGAAAATCTAGGTTCCCAAAAAGTGCCTTGAAAGTCTTCAGGTGAATGTCCTCATGACACCACCTGTGAATAATAGGAACCCCAGATCAAATTCTTCATATGGATCCAAGTCCTCATACAGACCAAATTCCTCACATGGATCAAATTTCTCATATGGATCAAAGTCCTCATATGAACATCATCGTGCTAACAACTCTGTTTCGCAGGGAAGAGCCAAGGGCTATGAATATGAGCATTATTCTTCTAATCATTATGTTCATAAGTCCTCGAAGAATTTCTCTGCTTATTCATATGCTTACCCTAACCCCTCTTCTGTGAAACGAAATGGTTTGGCCTCTATGCCACCGTTCTCATATGGAGCCCGCAGAGTGATGAAATCTTTGCCACCCCTTCAGATGTGGGTGGTGAAGAAAAAGAACTAATCTCTTCTGCAGGGTCAGGTCTCTAGACGTACTGTAGCGTCTGAAGAATTTTCTGGGGACCTGACAAAGTGCCTGAAAGGACGCAGGCTAATCATGAAGAAATGAATTTTCATTTCTCACGTCCTCACACTGTTTTATCTGTCTTACTGCTTGATGAAATTGATATGATGAATTGTGATATCATATTCTTCACTGCTGAAGTATATGAGGTTCGTAAGTTGCACTAATTCATCTGCAGGATGATCAACCCAAAGCCACTGAGTGGGTGCTTGATAGTGGATGTACAAATCACATGACTGGTGACAGGAATCTATTGATGGATGCTCCCTTATCGTCATCACATCTGAAGCATATCATCTTCGCTGACAAAAGCAAAAGTCAGGTATTGGGTCTAGGTAAAGTTGCTATCACAAAGGATTGACACATGGACAAAGTCATGCTTGTTGAGTCCTTAGGATACAACCTTATGTCTGTCTCAATGCTTTGTGATCTTGATATGGTTGTTGTCTTCGGCAAGTATCGTTGTGTTGTGATTATGGAAGGTGACAAGTCCAAAGTCTTCGAAGGCTTTAGGAGAGGAGACTTGTATATTGTTGATTTCTCTGCAGATTCACAACCAGCCGTGTGCCTACTTGCAAAAGCTTCAGAAGGATGGCTATGGCATCGACGACTTGGTCATGCAGGCATGAGGAATTTGCACACGCTTGCAAAGAAGAAGCATGTTATTGGCATTGAGAATGTCAAATTCCTCAAGGATCACTTATGCGGTGCCTGTGAAGCTGGAAAGATGACCAAGGCCAAGCATCCAGCGAAGACTATCATGACCACTACTCATCCATTTGAATTGCTTCACATGGATCTCTTCGGTCCTAATCACTATTCCTCTGTTTGAAATGAAGCATCTCAATATGGCTTTGTTATTGTTGATGATTACTCTCGTTACACATGGGTACACCTTGTTTCTTACAAACATGAAGTGCAGGAAGTCTTCAAATGATTTTCCTCGAGGGCTTCAACCAACTTTAGTGTGAAGATCAAGCACATCAGAAGTGACAATGGCATTGAGTTCAAGAATTTGGGTCTCGATGATTATCTTGATGAACTTGGTATTACTCATGAGTTATCTGCTTCTTATACTCCTCAACAGAATGGCGTCGTGGAGCGCAAGAACATGACTCTTGCTGAGATGGCTCACACTATGCTTGACGAGTACAAAACCCCTCGTCGTTTCTGGGTTGATGCAATTGATACTGCGTGCCATATCATCAACAGAGTATATCTTCACAAATTCTTCAAGAAGACTGCCTATGAACTCCTCACTGACAAGAAACCCAATGTGAGTTATTTCAAAGTCTTCGGTGCTAAATGCTAGATTAGAGACCCTTATCACAACTCTAAATTTGCACCGAAAGCACATGAAGGTTTTAAGCTTGGTTACGGAAAGGACTCGCACACCTACAGAGTCTTCAACAATGTTCTTCACAAGATTGTTGAAACTGTAGATGTGCGGTTCGATGAAACTAATGGCTCGCAAAGAGAGCACCTACCTTCTGTGTTAGATGAACCAGCACCTGAGGATTCTATCAAGCACAAGGCTACTGAAGATGTCATTCCTACTGAAGAATCTGCTGAAGAATTCATTCCAGAACGTGAAGAACGTCGAGTTGATGTACTTGAAGAAAATGCTGAGGAAATTGATGCTAAAGAAAATGCTGATCAAATTCCTCAATGACAACCAGCTCATCCTCGTGTTGCGAAAGAAGTGCAAGTGGAGAAGATCATCGATGACATTAGAGCACCAGGTCCTCTCACCCGCTCAAAAGCTTCACATCTATCTAACTTTTGTGGGCACTTTGCTTTTGTCTCTATCACAGAGCCCACTATGGTAGATGAGGCATTTCTGGAGCCTGAGTGGATTCAGGCCATGCAAGAAGAATTACATCAGTTCAAGCTCAACAATGTCTGGGAACTGGTCAATCGTCCAGATCCTCGCAAGCATAATATCCTTGGCACAAAGTGGATCTACCGCAACAAGCAAGATGAAAATGATGTTGTGGTGAGGAATAAGGCACATTTAGTAGCTCAAGGCTACACACAGGTTGAAGGAATTGATTTCGATTAAACTTTTGCACCTGTTGCTAGACTTGAGGCTATTCGCATATTACTTGCTTATGCTAACCATCATGATATCATCTTGTATCAAATGGATGTGAAAAGTGCATTCCTCAATGGTAAGCTTGAGGAAGAAGTATATGTTGCTCAACCCCCAGGTTTTGAAGATCCAAAACTTCCTGACAAAGTCTTCAGACTCAAGAAGGCCCTCTATGGTCTCAAGCAGGCCCCACGGGCGTGGTATGATACTTTGAAGGAATTATTCATGGTGAACTGTTTGTGTGTCAAATATATGTTGATGATATCATCTTTGGCTGTACTGACCAACGTTACAGTGATGAATTTGCCTATATGATGAGTGAAGAATATCAAATGTCTATGATGGGAGAGTTGAAATTCTTCTTAGGTCTTCAAATTCGTCAACAGCGCAATGGCATATCCATATCTCAGGAGAAATACCTCAAGGATGTCCTAAAGAAATTCGGCATGCAAGATTGCAAAGGCATCAAAATTCCTATGCCCACAAATGGTCATCTATGCACTGATGAAAATGGTATTGACTTTGATCATAAGGTATACCGCTCCATGATTGGCTCTTTATTGTACTTATGTGCATCTAGGCCAGATATAATGCTTAGTGTTTGCATGTGTGCCCGATTTCAAGCTGCACCGAAGGAATCACACCATAAGGCTGTGAAGCATATTCTTCGATATCTAGCTCACACACCAACACTAGGATTATGGTATCGCAAGGGCTCGGATTTTGATCTCATTGGATATTCTGACTCTGACTATGCTGGTGATCGTGTGGACCGCAAGTCAACATCTGGTACTTGTCATTTCCTCGGACGATCCTTGGTCTGTTGGTCCTCGAAGAAACAGAACTGCATATCACTGTCTACTGCTGAAGCTGAGTACATTGCTGCTAGTTCTTGCTGTGCTCAACTGCTATGGATGAAGCAAACACTCAAGGACTATGGCGTCTACATGAAGAATGTGCCTCTCCTCTGTGACAATGAGAGTGCCATCAAGATTGCTCACAACCCAGTTCAACTCTCGAAGACAAAGCACATTCAGATTCGTCATCATTTTCTTCGTGATCATGTGTTGAAGGGCGACATTTCTATTGAGCATGTGAAGACTGAAGAACAGCTAGCCGATATCTTCACTAAGCCCTTGAATGAGAAGAGATTTAGCAAGTTGCGGTGTGAGCTAAATATCTTAGAGTCTTCGAATGTACTTTGAATAGGCACTCATCCTAACACTTATGCAAAATTGATGACTTAGATGTGCAACACATGAAGAAATGTTTTTCTTCAATCAATGAAGAATAACACTCTAAGTGTGAAGAAATTAATGAAGAATTTGATTCTCAGAACCCTACGACAATTGTACACGGTGTCTGAAATCAACATTCTTATACGGTGGGTCACGCCACCACAAAAGTTGAAAATCTTCAATTTTAGTTTTTCCTCAGTTTTGAAATTCCTCAGTTTCTCAAATTCTTCAAGTATTCAAAATCTGCACTATTTCCGTTGTTTTTCTTCATTGGCTATATATATATGAGTTTATGTCCTCTACAGCATTCACTTATGGCTATTTCTTCAAGTTGGTTTTTCTGCTAAGTGAATGTGATCGGACCCTTCCCCCTCTATGCAATACTCAATCCAATCTATTCACAAATTCTTCATGTGCGTTCTATTTGAAACTCGTTCAAAATCTTCACCGTGTCCTTGTCAGCTGAAGAAATTGCGAACGGAACATTAAAACTAATCTTATCCAAATTTTCGGTTTTGCCGCTCAAACCGTTTCGCATCCCATGATGCATTATTCTATTCACCCATGATCTAACACGATCTCCACTACACAGTACGTGGGTGACACATGTCGTGCGAAGGAGAAAGGTCAGGGGCACGTTCGTCCCAAAATCTTCGGGCGAAAAGTTTTTCACTGCCACTATAAATACCCCCTCACCCCTTCCTCACTTCCTTTACTCTGCTCGATCTCTCTCTCCCGCTCGAGCTTCCCAAACCCTAGCGCCGCCGCTACTCCATCGTCGCCGGTGAGGAAGAGCTTCACTGCCTCGACCTCGTTGCCATCGTACTCGTGCCGACCGCGGAAATCTTCACCTCCGCCGCCGCCGTAGACGTCTTCCTCCGCCGAGTTAGGGCGTGGAAGGTCTGCACTGACGAACTTCACTGTTTCACCTCACTATTCGTCGTGTTCTTCATTCAGGGTAATTAAAAGTTACTTTTACTGCCCTCTTTGATTTGAAACTTTTCTACAAAATCTTCAAAAGGTGTTTTATTTCTCAAATCGTCACACACAAAACACCTCACAAATCTTCTGTTCTTGATTCATTTCTCTAAGCTTTATTTTCTTCAAGATTCCTCAATTGTGTGGATCTCCGATCTATACAACTCTGGAACCTAAGACAAAGCATGCTTAGTGAAATTCTTCAAGACGCATCTGGTCAAATTCCTCAAACTTGTCCTTTTTGAAAAACCTTTTGAGAACGCATATGACCTCTCCAAATTCCTCGCAACTATATTCTGTTCACAGGTACTCATGTCCGCTGCTGAATCACTAGGTTCTCATCAACTTAACTCATTTGCAGCGTTCCTCGAAGAAAAACTGCATACTTCTTCAGAGAATTTGATTGTTCAAATTCCTCAGCTGAAGAATATGGCAGATGGTAAGAAGCCACAGAAAGGAGGAAAGAAACCTGAGGTTATGATTGCGTTTGAAATCCCTGAGGATATATATGCTGAGTACTGCACACCTGATGAAGCCAAGTTTGGCAAAGAGAACAAAAATCAGCGCAAGGTGCGCATTCAGAGGATAGAACGGAGATGGGCACGTGAATGGAGGGAGTACAGATACGTTACTCCAAAGTACATGAAGAAATTAGCTCTCAACCCTCCATGCCCAAGACTTCCACTAGCACCTGGCCAAGTGGCTGATCCCACTAGCGTCAAACGCGGTGAGGACTTTCCTGAAGAATGGGCCAGGCGTCAAGCCAAGTTGGCAAGACAAGCCAGAGAAGCAGTGAGGAAATTCAATGAATATTCTGCTGCTGCTGCTGCCACTGAGGCCTCTGTCAAGCCGAGGAAATCAATGGCAAAGAAGCCCGCTCGAAAGCCAAGTGCTTCACCAACAGTGCCCTCACGGCCAAGTTCCTCAGCTGCGCCCTCACGGCCAGGAACGTCAAAATCTTCACGACCAATTCCTGAAGCTGCTCCTGCTCCTTCAAAATCCTCAGCACCTCCTCCAAAGTCCTCAGCTGTTCCGACAAAGTCCTCAGGACCTGTGCATCTGGCCTCGTGCCAAAGGACTCCAGGCATCTCTATTGCCTCTGGTGTCTCAGCAAGTTCCTCAGCTGCACCAAATTCTTCATCTGGCCCCACTCTGCTGAAGACTAAGGCAACTGCTGGACGAGGTCCTCGGCCAAGTCCCAAGAAGAAACAGGTCGCCTTCGAAGAGCCACCTGAAGATGATGAGGCTGATGATGATGAACTTGCGAAAATCATCAAAGATAGACAAGAAAGGGCCGCTAGAGCCAAAGGCACACCTGTGCCACTGCTTTTGGATCCAAGGGCGATTCTCGATTACATTGAGCTCTGGCATAAGGATCCAAATACGCCTATGCCTGACTTCAAGTTGACACCTGGTCAAAATCACATGTTGACTCACTTCATCCAAGAGGAGAAGTGGAAGTATGACCAGGCCAGGCAGATCAAGAAGGCCCAGTACAAGAAAGAGAAGTTTCTGAAGACCAACATGGTCAAAATGTCGACTGATGAACTCATCAAAGTCCAGTCTGACATCAAAGCCCTCAGTGACAAATTTGACTCATACTATGCTGATTGGAAAGGAGCCAAAGTCAGGTTTGTGAAACTGACTGAGAATTTCACCAATGTTGCTGCCCCATCGCAACAAGAAGTTCCTCAAGCTGAAGCTTCTACTCAGCCCACTGAAGAACATGCCAGCACCGCTAATGACTTTCAGGCTGCTGAAGAAAATGCTAGTTCCAGGGCTGATGACTCCATTCCAGCTGCTGAAGAAATTGCCAGGGCATTCACTAGTGGTGCGCCTGAAGAAACTGAAGAAGTCAGGGCAACTGCATCAGTTGCGCCTGAGGAAATTCAAACAGATTCCTCAGCTCCACCTGCGCCAACACCAACTCCTATCCTTCCATCTGCATCAGATGTGAAGAAGACCAAGGCTGCAGAGCAAGCTGCAGTGAAGAAAAGGAAAGCATCAAGTGCTTCAGAATCTTCAGCTCCAAAGAAGATGAAGCCTTTGACCAGCTCATACGAAAATCCGATTGATGCTGTTCCGATTTCTACCATGCCATCAAAGGACCTTGTTCCTTTTGATGAAGAATATGTGATCCCAAGTGGATCTGATGAAGAAACTCAATCTGCTGCTTCGTCAGAGCAGATTGATGAGGAAATTGAAGTGGATGCAATCCCTTCAACCCCAGTGGTATCATCACCAATGCCTCAGTTTACTGCTGAAGAGGCAAGTGTTGAAGAAATTGATGATGAAGATGTGGACATTGGAAGCACAACTCCAGTAATGAATGATGACTTTTGGGAAAGTCAGCATCCCAATTCTCCACTCTTCACCCCACTACAGCAAATCCCTCACTCCCCTGCACCAACAGTTCAATTGGGCTCTAAAGAAACTCATCCCACCTCATATGTCCGTGAAGACATTCCAGCCACTAGTGCTGAAGAAACTGCTGCTCCTGACAATGTGACTGCACCTGAGGAGGAACCAGAAATTCCTCAGACTGATGTGTTGGGGAACGTAGCAGAAATTCAAAATTTTCCTACGTGTCACCAAGATCTATCTATGGAGAGACCAGCAATGAGTAGAAAGAGAGTGCATCTACATACCCTTGTAGATCGCTAAGCGGAAGCGTTCAAGTGAACGGGGTTGATGGAGTCGTACTCGTCGTGATTCAAATCACCGATGACCAAGTGCCGAACGGACGGCACCTCCGCGTTCAACACACGTACAGCCCGGTGACGTCTCCCATGCCTTGATCCAGCAAGGAGAGAGGGAGAGGTTGAGGAAGACTCCATCCAGCAGCAGCACAACGGCGTGGTGGTGGTGGAGGAGCGTGGCTATCCTGCAGGGCTTCGCCAAGCACCGCGGGAGAGGAGGAGGACTTGGGAGAGGGGGAGGGCTGCGCCAGAAATTCGTGTATAGCTCCCATGCGCCTCCCCACTATATATAGGGGTGGAGAGGCTGGTTACTTGCCCTCCAAGTCCATTGGGGCGTTTGGCCAAGGTGGGAGGAAAGAAATCTCATTATTTCCTTCCCCACCGATTGTTATCCCCCCTTTTTAGGGATCTTGATCTTATCCCTTCGGGATATGATCTTATTCCTTCTAAGGGGGGATCTTGGTGCGCCTTGACCAGGGGTGTGGGGCCTTGCCCCCACTACCCATGTTCATGTGGGTCCCCCCATGCAGGTGGGCCCCACTCCGGAACCTTCTAGAACCTTCCCGGTATAATACCGAAAAATCCCGAACATTTTTCGGTGGCCAAAATAGGACTTCCCATATATAAATCTTTACCTCCGGACCATTCCAGAACTCCTCGTGACGTCCGGGATCTCATCCGGGACTCCGAACAACATTCGGTAACCACATACAAACTTCCTTTATAACCCTAGCATCATCGAACCTTAAGTGTGTAGACCCTACGGGTTCGGGAGACATGTAGACATGACCGAGACGTTCTCCGGTCAATAACCAACAGCGGGATCTGGATACCCATGATGGCTCCCACATGTTCCACGATGATCTCATCGGATGAACCACGATGTCAAGGACTTAATCAATCCCGTATTCAATTCCCTTTGTCTATCGGTATGTTACTTGCCCGAGATTCGATCGTCGGTATCCAATACCTTGTTCAATCTCGTTACCGGCAAGTTACTTTACTCGTTCCATAACACATCATCCCATGATCAACTCCTTGGTCACATTGCGCATATGATGATGTCCTACCGAGTGGGCCCAGAGATACCTCTCCGTTTACACGGAGTGACAAATCCCAGTCTCGATCCGCATAAAACAATAGATACTTTCGGAGATACCTGTAGTGCACCTTTATAGTCACCCAGTTACGTTGTGACGTTTGATACACACAAAGCACTCCTACGGTATCCAGGAGTTACACGCTCTCATGATCGAAGGAAGAGATACTTGACATTGGCAAAGCTCTAGCAAATGAACTACACGATCTTTTGTGCTAGTCTTAGGATTGGGTCTTGTCCATCACATCATTCTCCTAATGATGTGATCCCGTTATCAACGACATCCAATGTCCATAGCCAGGAAACCATGACTATCTGTTGATCACAACGAGCTAGTCAACTAGAGGCTCACTAGGGACATATTGTGGTCTATGTATTCACACGTGTATTACGATTTCCGGATAATACAGTTATAGCATGAATAAAAGACAATTATCATGAACAAGGAAATATAATAATAATACTTTTATTATTGCCTCTAGGGCACATTTCCAATAGTCTCCCACTTGCACTAGAGTCAATAATCTAGTTCACATCACCATGTGATTAACACTCACAGGTCACATCGCCATGTGACTAATACCCAAGAGTTTACTAGAGTCAGTAGTCTAGTTCACATCACTATGTGATTAACACTCAATGAGTTTTATGTTTGATCATGTTGCTTGTGAGAGAGGTTTTAGTCAACGGGTCTGAACCTTTCAGATCCGTGTGTGCTTTACAAATCTCTATGTCATCTCCTAGATGCAGCTACCACGCTCTATTTGGAGCTATTCCAAACAACTGTTCTACTTGGAGCTATTCTAAATTATTGCTCCATTATATGTATCCGGTCTCTCTACTCAGAGCTATCCGGATAGGTGTCAAGCTTGCATCGTCGTAACCTTTACGACGAACTCTTTTACCACCTCCATAATCGAGAAAATTCCTTAGTCCACTAGTTACTAAGGATAACTTTGACCGCTGTCCTGTGAGCCATTCTTGGACCACTCTTGTACCCCTTGACTGACTCATGGCAAGGCACACTTCAGGTGCGGTACACAGCATAGCATACTGAAGAGCCTACGTCTTAAGCATAGGGGACGACCTTCGTCCTTTCTCTCTATTCTGCCGTGGTCGAGCTTTAAGTCTTAACTTCATACCTTACAACTCAGGCAAGAACTCCTTCTTTGACTGGTCCATCTTGAACACCTTCAAGATCATGTCAAGGTATGTGCTCATTTGAAAGTATTATTAAGCATTTTGATCTATCCTTATAGATCTTGATGCTCAATGTTCAAGTAGCTTAATCCAGGCTTTCCATTGAAAAACACTTTCAAAATAACCCTATATGCTTTCCAGAAATTCTACGTCATTCTGATCAACAATATGTCAACAACATATACTCATCAGAAATTCTATAGTGCTCCCACTCACTTCTTTGGAAATACAAGTTTCTCATAAACTTTGTACAAACCCAAAATTTTTGATCATCATCAAAGCATACATTCCAACTCCGAGATGCTCACTCCAGTCCTTAGAAGGATTGCTGGAGCTTTGCATACTTATTAGCATCTTTCGGGATTGACAAAACCTTCCGGTTGTATCACATACAACCTTTCCTCATTAAAATCGTCGAGGAAACAATGTTTTGACATCCTATCTGCAAGATTTCATAAATAATGCAGTAATCACTAATATAATTCCAACAGACTCTTAGCATCACTACGAGTGAGAAAATCTCATCGTAGTCAACTCCTTGAACTTGTCGGAAAACATCTTAACGACAAGTCGAGCTTTCTTAATGGTGACATTTACCATCATTGTCCGTCTTCCTTTTGAAATCCATCTGTACTCATTAGCCTTACGACCATCGAGCCGTTCTGCCAAAGTCTACACTTTGTTTTCATACATGGATCCTCTCTCGGATTTTATGGCCTCAAGCCATTTATCGGAATCCGGGCCCACCATCGCTTCTCCATAGCTCGTAGGTTCATTGTTGTCTAGCAACATGACCTTCAAGACAGGATTATGTACCACTCTGAAGTAGTACGCATCCTTGTCATCCTTCGAGGTTTGGGAGTGACTTGATCCGAAGTTTCATGATCAATATCATAAGCTTCCACTTCAATTGGTGTAGGTGCCACAGGAACAACTCCCTGTGCCCTGTCACACACTAGTTGAAGAGACGGTTCAATAACCTCATCAAGTCTCCACCATCCTCCCACTCAATTCTTTCGAGAGAAACTTTTCCTCAAGAAAGGACCCGATTCTAGAAACAATCCATATTGCTTTCGGATCTGAATTAGGAGGTATACCCAACTGTTTTGGGTTTCCTATGAAGATGCATTTTATCCGCTCTGGTTTCGAGCTTATCAACCTGAAACTTTTTCATATAAGCGTCGCAGCCCCAAACTTTTAAGAAACGACAACTTAGGTTTCTCTAAACCATAATTCATACGGTGTCATCTCATCGGAATTACGTGGTGCCCTATTTAAAGTGAATGTGGTTGTCTCTAATGCCTAACCCATGAACGATAGTGGTAATTCGATAAGAGACATCATGGTACGCACCATATCCAATAGGGTGCAACTATGATGTTCGGACACACCATCACATTATGGTGTTCCAGGCGGTATTAATTGCGAAACAATTTCCACAATGTCTTAATTGTGTGCCAAAACTCGTAACTCAGATATTCATCTCTATGATCATATCATAGACATTTTATCCTCTTGTCACAATGATCTGCTACTTCACTCTGAAATTACTTGAACCATTCAATAATTCAGACTTGTGTTTCATCAAGTAAATATACTCAACATTTACTCGAATCATCTGTGAAGTAAGAACATAATGATATTCACTGCATGCGTCAGCACTCATTCGACTGCACACATCAAAATGTGTTACTTCCAACAAGTTGCTATCTTGTTCCATCTTACTGAAAATGAGGCTTTTCAGTCATCTTGCCCATGTGGTATGATTTGCATATCTCAAGTGATTCAAAATCAAGTGAGTCCGAACGATCCATTTGCATGGAGTTTCTTCATGCATATACACCAATAGACATGGTTCGCATGTCTCAAACTTTTCAAAAACGAGTGAGTCCAAAGATCCATCAACATGGAGCTTCTTCATGCGTTTTATACCATTATGACTTACATGGCAGTGCCACAAGTAAGTGGTACTATCATTACTATATTATATCTTTTGGCATGAAAATGTGTATCACTACGACCGAGATTCAATAAACCATTCCTTTAGGTGCAAGACCATTGAAGGTATTATTCAAAAATAGAGTAACCATTATTCTCCTTAAATGAATAACCGTATTGCGATAGACATAATCCAATCATGTCTATGCTCAACGCAAACACCAATCTCGGTGGTAGAGGGAGCGTGCGATGCTTGATCATATCAACCTTGGAAACACTTCCAACATATATCGTCAGCTCACCTTTAGCTAGTCTCCGTTTATTCCGTAGCTTTTATTTCGAGTTACTAACACTTAGCAACCGAACCGGTATCCAATACCCTGGTGCTACTAGGAGTACTAGTAAAGTACACATTAACATAATGTATATCCAATATACTTCTATCGACCTTGCCAGCCTTCTCATCTACCAAGTATCTAGGGTAATGCTGCTCCAGTGGTTGTTCCCCTTATTACAGAAACACTTAGTCTCGGGTTTGGGTTCAACCTTGGGTTTCTTGACTAGAGCAGCAGCTGAATTGCCGTTTCATGAAGTATCCCTTTGTTCCCTTGCCCTTCTTGAAACTAGTGGTTTCACCAACCATCAACAATTGATGCTCCTTCTTGATTTCTACTTTCGCGGTGTCAAACATCATGAATATTTCAAGGATCATCATATCTATCCCTGATATGTTATAGTTAATCACGAAGCTCTAGCAGCTTGGTGGCAATGACTTTGGGGAAACATCACTATCTCATCTGGAGGATCAACTCCCACTCGATTCAAGTGATTGTTGTGCTCAGACAATCTGAGCACAAGCTCAACGATTGAGCTTTTCTCCCTTAGTTTGCAGGCTAAGAAAATCATCGGAGGTCTTATACCTCTTGACGTGGGCACGAGCCTGAAATCCCAATTTCAGCCCTCGAAACATCTCATATGTTCCGCGACGTTTCGAAAACGTCTTTGGTGCCTCTACTTAAACCATTTAATTGAACTATCACGTAGTTATCAAAACGTGTATGTCCGATGTTCGCAACATCGACAAACGACGTTGGGGTTCAGCACACTGAGCGGTGCATTAAGGACATAAGCTTTCTACTGATCGCATAATCGCTACTATCAACTTTCAACTATATTTTCTCTAGGAACATATCTTAATAGTGGAACTAAAGCGCGAGCTTACGACATAATTTGCAAAAGGTCTTTTGACTATGTTCAGGATAATTAAGTTCATCTTATGAACTCCCACTTAGATAGACATCCCTCTGGTCATCTAAGTGATCACATGATCCGAGTCAACTAGGCCGTGTCCGATCATCACGTGAGACGGACTAGTCATCATCGGTGAACATCTTCATGTTGATCGTATCTACCATACGACTCATGCTCGACCTTTCGGTCTCCGTGTTCCGAGGCCATGTCTGCACATGCTAGGCTCGTCAAGTTAACCCTAAGTGTTTTCGCTGTGTAAAACTGTCTTACACCCGTTGTATGTGAACGTAAGAATCCATCACACCCGATCATCACGTGGTGCTTAGAAGCGACGAACTGTAGCAACGGTGCACAGTTAGGGGAGAACACTTCTTGAAATTTTGTAAGGGATCATCTTATTTACTACCGTCGTCCTAAGCAAACAAGATGCATAAACATGATAAACATCACATGCAATCAAATAGTGACATGATATGGCCAATATCATTTTGCTCCATTTGATCTTCATCTTCGGGGCTCCATGATCATCATCGTCACCGGCACGACACCATGATCTCCATCATCATGATCTCCATCATCGTGTCTTCATGAGGTTGTCACGCCAACGACTACTTCTACTTCTATGACTAACGCGTTTAGCAATAAAGTAAAGTAGTTTACATGGCGTTCTTCAATGACACGCAGGTCATACAATAAATAAAGACAACTCCTATGGCTCCTGCCGATTGTCATACTCATCGACATGCAAGTCGTGAATCCTATTACAAGAACATGATCAATCTCATACATCACATATCATTCATCACATTCTTCTTGGCCATATCACATCACATAGCATACCCTGCAAAAACAAGTTAGACGTCCTCTAATTGTTGTTGCATGTTTTACGTGGCTGCTATGGGTTTCTAGCAAGAACGTTTCTTACCTACGCAAGACCACAACGTGATATGCCAATTGCTATTTACCCTTCATAAGGACCCTTTTCATCGAATCCGTTCCGACTAAAGTGGGAGAGACTAGCACCCGCTAGCCACCTTATGCACCAAGTGCATGTCAATCGGTGGAACCTGTCTCACGTAAGAGTACGTGTAAGGTCGGTCCGGGCCGCTTCATCCCACAATACCGTCGAAACAAGATTGGACTAGTAATGGTAAGCATATTGAACAACATCAACGCCCACAACTACTTTGTGTTCTACTCGTGCAAAGAATCTACGCAATAGACCTAGCTCTGATACCACTGTTGGGGAACGTAGCAGAAATTCAAAATTTTCCTACGTGTCACCAAGATCTATCTATGGAGAGACCAGCAACGAGTAGAAAGAGAGTGCATCTACATACCCTTGTAGATCTCTAAGCGGAAGCGTTCAAGTGAACGGGGTTGATGGAGTCGTACTCGTCGTGATTCAAATCACCGATGACCAAGTGCCGAACGGACGGCACCTCCGCGTTCAACACACGTACAGCCCGGTGACGTCTCCCATGCCTTGATCCAGCAAGGAGAGAGGGAGAGGTTGAGGAAGACTCCATCCAGCAGCAGCACAACGGCGTGGTGGTGGTGGAGGAGCGTGGCTATCCTGCAGGGCTTCGCCAAGCACCGCGGGAGAGGAGGAGGACTTGGGAGAGGGGGAGGGCTGCGCCAGAAATTCGTGTATAGCTCCCATGCGCCTCCCCACTATATATAGTGGTGGAGGGGCTGGTTACTTGCCCTCCAAGTCCATTGGGGCGTTTGGCCAAGGTGGGAGGAAAGAAATCTCATTATTTCCTTCCCCACCGATTGTTATCCCCCCTTTTTAGGGATCTTGATCTTATCCCTTCGGGATATGATCTTATTCCTTCTAAGGGGGGATCTTGGTGCGCCTTGACCAGGGGTGTGGGGCCTTGCCCCCACTACCCACGTTCATGTGGGTCCCCCCATGCAGGTGGGCCCCACTCCGGAACCTTCTAGAACCTTCCCGGTACAATACCGAAAAATCCCGAACATTTTCCGGTGGCCAAAATAGGACTTCCCATATATAAATCTTTACCTCCGGACCATTCCGGAACTCCTCGTGACATCCGGGATCTCATCCGGGACTCCGAACAACATTCGGTAACCACATACAAACTTCCTTTATAACCCTAGCGTCATCGAACCTTAAGTGTGTAGACCCTACGGGTTCGGGAGACATGTAGACATGACCGAGACGTTCTCCGGTCAATAACCAACAGCGGGATCTGGATACCCATGATGGCTCCCACATGTTCCACGATGATCTCATCGGATGAACCACGATGTCAAGGACTTAATCAATCCCGTATTCAATTCCCTTTGTCTATCGGTATGTTACTTGCCCGAGATTCGATCGTCGGTATCCAATACCTTGTTCAATCTCGTTACCGGCAAGTTACTTTACTTGTTCCATAACACATCATCCCGTGATCAACTCCTTGGTCACATTGCGCATATGATGATGTCCTACCGAGTGGGCCCAGAGATACCTCTCCGTTTAAACGGAGTGACAAATCCCAGTCTCGATTCGCATAAAACAATAGATACTTTCGAAGATACCTGTAGTGCACCTTTATAGTCACCCAGTTACGTTGTGACGTTTGATACACCCAAAGCACTCCTACGGTATCCAGGAGTTACACGCTCTCATGATCGAAGGAAGAGATACTTGACATTGGCAAAGCTCTAGCAAATGAACTACACGATCTTTTGTGCTAGTCTTAGGATTGGGTCTTGTCCATTACATCATTCTCCTAATGATGTGATCCCGTTATCAACGACATCCAATGTCCATAGCCAGGAAACCATGACTATCTGTTGATCACAACGAGCTAGTCAACTAGAGGCTCACTAGGGACATATTGTGGTCTATGTATTCACACGTGTATTACGATTTCCGGATAATACAGTTATAGCATGAATAAAAGACAATTATCATGAACAAGGAAATATAATAATAATACTTTTATTATTGCCTCTAGGGCATATTTCCAACACGATGAACCTGAGATTGCGATTCCTGAGGTAGTGATGCAACTCACTGATACTCCTCTACCAAAACCAAAGGATCCATTCTCGCGCAAGCAAAAGTTCAAGGCTAAAGACTTCTTTGGTGAGCATGTATTCTTCACTCATTACAATCCATATGACTCTGCTCGCATAAGGAAGAGGCGTTTCTAGACTGCTAGTCAAGCCAACTTCTATTCCTCAGTGCTGTTCAACAAAGACAAAGTCTTCGACCATGCACATATTCCTCATGTAGACATGGAATCTCTGCCATGCTTCTAGCCAGTCCTTAGTGTTCTTCACGACGTTGGGCTGCTTAACTTCTGCACTGACATCTGTGATTGGAATGAAGAACTCATTCTTCAGTTCTATGGAACGCTGCACATCACAGGAGATTCTGAAGATGTGAATTCATGGGTGCTCGACTGGATGTCTGAAAATACTCATCACAAGGCACCAACGTCTGAATTGCTTCGTGCCCTACCACTCAGTCCTCCCTTTGAAGATGCACGTTGTGTCTATAGTGAACCTAAGCTTTCAAATCACTACACGCAAGTGCTGATGAAGCCTTTGAAGCCAGGGCAGGCCCCTCGAACCAATTTCCTCGTCAAGGAATTGTTGTATGTGCCTTGGACTGTCTATCGCATTCTGTCGAAGACGATGAGTCCTATCAAAGGCCACGACTCAAATGATGAAGAAGTCGTTGGCATCATGAAGAACATGCTTTTCAACATCTGTCATGGCGTTCCCGTCAACTTCCATGATTTCTTCATGAGGACTCTGGCCAATATTGCTATGTCACCATTTGAGCTGAAGCCTTATGCGCCATGGATTATGAGATTCATCAGGACAAGGTCTTCACTCAACTACAAAGCTGACACTCTGAACCACTGCAGCTACTTGCCTCTTATTGAAGTCCTCAAAAGGACATTTTCCTCAGCTGATGAAAAGGGCAAGGCAACTACTGTGATCGATGAAGGCATTCGTCCATTGGATGGTCAATTTCGCAAGGCTGCATCTTATTCCACCAATGATGACTCTGCCACACATGACTCTGCCGCCAACAATGCCAAGCAAAATCCCCAAGCCACATGACCCAGGGTGATGACTGATCGTGAGTTACTCTTCAGTCTTCATCAGAAGGTTGATCGCAATCATAAATGGGTCAAGCGTCAGTTTGGTTCAATTCTTCACAGCATGACTTCAACACACAATGCAGTGAAGAAAAACCACTACTACCTCCATGAAACCCTCAACCGAACATGGGCTGTTCTGTCTCAAGTTTACAACGCTGAAGATCTGAAGAAAATGGGTCTCAAGGAAGAGTTTGACTGGTCTGCACCTCCTCCAAAGAAGTACAAGAAGGTCAAAGTCCCTTCTTTGGTGGCCAGCTCCTATTCTTCATCACATGACACTGATGAAAATGAAGACTTGGACGACACTGCACCAGGCCCTACTACGACAAACGACCCCAACAACGCTGGCGCTCCTTCATCAACTTGATTATCTTCAGGGGCGCTAGTCCTCAGTTTCAAAACTTTTGGTCATTTGATGACAAAGGGGGAGAAATTTGAGTTAGTCTTCAAGCGGGTCTACTATATGGGCGCTTTTTTGCTTAGTTACAACTCTCGTTCTTCTGAAACTTTTATTTGATCAGGTTGTAAACTTAAATCCGATGGTGGTCTGATACTTCTGCTACGTTATTCTACATGCTTATTCCTCGTTAATATTATCGCACGCATGCTGAAATTCGTCAGTCACCATTTTTCATCATGCATTTCAAATTCTTCATATTATATATCAAATGCGTGTATGAATTACAAGATATAGGGGGAGATCTCCATGATTCAACTCTTCAAGTGTGCATTGCTTCAAAAGCAAATTCCTCACTATGCACATCTTCAGGGGGAGTTCTTCTATATCTTGCAATCAAATTCCTAAATATCAGTATTTACACTTCATATATTTATCCCCGTTGAAAACTTAACCTATATTGTCATCAATCACCAAAAGGGGGAGATTGTAAGTGCATCTAGTGCCCCTTAGTGATTTTGGTGTATTGAAGACTTATAGGTTAAGGATCTAATGTGTTTATGAGTGTACACAGGTCTATAAGTCTATGAGGAGTTTCATATTTACAGAGAAAGTCGACCCCTAAAAATGAAGTTCTTCGACTGAAGACTTTGATATTCTGAAGACTTTCTGAAGACTTTGAAAGTGAAGAAATTGGTGTAACCCTAAAGACTTGGTATTCATTCGAGGAACATGAAGCGTGAAGACTTTTGTTTTCGTAGTTTCATTTTCTCTTTCTTGAGACATAGGAAACACCGTACTGTTAAAGGGGGTCAAGGAAATACTAAGGAGAAATTTCCATGTGATGCTCAACTCAAATCCTACACCTACCAATCCCTTCGAGTGAAGCCATTGGAAATCTCATACAGTTCAGTCAATTTCTTCAGTGACAGAGACGCGGTTCTTCTGGTCACTGAGGACTTTGTTCTGACTGAGGAGTTAGGAATTCGCGAGTGCGGATTGCCTACACAGTGAGGAACATGATAGCCGTGAGGAATTTGTACCTCAAATTTCCGACCGTTGCTGTGCTGCACGCCAGCTGTCCCAAAATATCTTATCCATCCAACGGTCATATCATTGAAGGGCATTTATGTCTTATCATGTCAGGCTGCTCCCTAGGCTATAAATAGCCGCCCCCACAACCACTAGCTGGTTGGCTGCTCCGCTAGAAACTGACACTTGTCATTTGAGAGCATCCCATCCTCCGAGGACTTTGAGCGAAAATCATCAAGTGAGGAAAATCCAAACCCAAACCCAAACACCTACAAACCCAAAGTGATTGAGCATCACTGAAGAGATTGATCCTGCATGGATCCGACGCTTGTTACCTTTGAAGACTGTGCTTCTTCCAGACGGTTAGGCGTCATGGTCTAGAGCATCCAAGAGGAATTGTGGATCGCTGAGTGACCGAGTTTGTGAAGGTTCGGAAGTTACCTGAAGACTTACCACGAGTGATTGGGCGAGGACTATGTGTCGTTAGCTCAAGGAGAATGCGGTGACGACTGTGTGTCCGGGACTGTGTGTCCTCAGGTTTAAATACCTAGCCGCTCCAACCAGATGTACAACTGAGACAACAGTTGGAACTGGTCTACCAAATCATTGTCTTCACCAAGCCAACTGGTTCTATTTCCTCAACACTTTCATTTCCTCATTACTGTGTTGTGTGTTTGTTCATATCTGTATTTGAAGACTTTGACTGAAGACTTTCTCAATTTCCTTAGTTTAATTTCTTCAGTCTGCTTGTCTTCATCTTGTGCTATCCTGTGTTTACGCTTTCTGTACTCTGTGTTTGTCTTCATTTCATCATGATGACCATGCATGTATTCCGCTATGTTTACTTCTGAGTACTTATTCCGCTGCTAGTAGTTCTTCGCTAAGGAATTTCCTCACTAGCAAATTCCTAAGTGAAGAATTTCATAAAAATCGCCTATTCACCCCCCTCTAGTCGATATAACGCACTTTCAAGGGGTGTACGACTATTAAGCCTTTACCGAGTATATTTTTATGCCGGTCTTGTCTAGCCGTGTCCGTGGTTTTAATGACCTGTCTAGGTGTTTTGGCTGGTGAAGCCGTTTTATTGTGGGGCTGTTAAGGCAGCCGCACAATCTTCCGCGCGAGAGGCGCGCTCAATGCTTTCCCTTTAATGAGATGATGCCTCGTGGACCGGGCATCTTAAGCGTAAGAGATGCATAATGTGGAATTGCGTTAAAGCGGGCGAAAGCTTCGTGTCCCAATAGTGCTTGATAGCTACTTGAAAATGAGGCGATATGGAAGGTTAGCCTTTCGCGACGGAAGTTGTCGGAGGAGCCGAACATAACTTCTAGCCGGAGAGAACCCATGCAATGGGCATCCGGGCCTGGCATTACCCCTTGAAAGGAGGTTTTGCTATGGCAAATTTTTGTTGGGTCTATCCCCATGGGGCGGATTGTATCCAGATATATCAGGTTTAGGCCACTACCGCCATCCATCAGGACATTTGTAAAGTGGAACCCGCCGATTATTCGATCTAATACCAAGGCAGTCCATCCTGCTTTCCGGAAACTTCTAGAGTAATCCAGATTGTCGAAGGTTATCGGTTTTAACAACCAGTGGCGAGACTCCTTTGGGATAGGCCGTGTGGCGCGTATCTCTATGGGCGCTGCTCGCTTTGTTATGTGAAGTAAGTTTACTGTTTTAACTTCTTGTGGAAAATTCTTTTGTTTCCTGGTGCTCTGCTTTGGGGGTTCGTCGTCGTCTTCACTTGGTGTGTCGAGCCCCTTGTGTTCGGCGTTGAGTTTGCTGGATTGGTTGAAAACCCAACAATCTCTGTGGGTATGGTTCGCAGGCTTACCGAGAGTACTGTGTATTTGACATATCTTGTCCAAGATTTTGTTTAAGTTGGATAGCTCGTCCCTATTATCTTTGAGGGGCGGCTTTTTCTGATTCTGCCAAGAGCTTTTGAATCCGGCATTGACTGCCGTGCTCTTCGGACTGCTTCCCTTAGTCCGGCGCTGGTCCTTGTTGCATTGCGGTTTTCTGTTTCCATCCCTAATTTCGGATGTGCTTGGGTCGCTGGTGCTACATCTTGCCAACTAGCTGTCCTCTCCTGTGCAAAAGCGGGTCATTAGGCTTGTTAATGCGGCCATTGTTCTTGGATTTTCTTGGCCGAGGTGTCTGGCAAGCCATTCGTCTCGAACGTTATGCTTAAAAGCTGCTAGGGCTTCGGCGTCCGGACAGTCGACTATCTGATTCTTTTTAGTAAGGAATCTGTTCTAGAATTTCCGGGCTGACTCTCCGGGCTGTTGAGTTATGTGACTTAGATCGTCTGCATCCAGAGGGCGGACATAGGTCCCTTGAAAATTTGCCCGGAAAGCGTCTTCGAGCTCTCCCCAACTTCCAATAGTGTTTTCGGGAAGGCTTTTAAGCCAATGCCGAGCTGGCCCTTTAAACTTGAGGGGTAAGTATTTTATGGCGTGGAGGTCATCTCCTCTTGCCATGTGTATATGGAGGATATAATCCTTAATCCAGACTCCAGGGTCTGTTGTTCCGTCATACGCCTCTATGTTTACGGGCTTGAATCCCGCTGGAAATTCGTGGTCCAGAACCTCATCGGTGAAACATAGGGGGTGTGCGGCACCCCTGTATTTGGGTGTGCCGTGATGTTCGGATATTGGGTGTGTTGCATTGCTTACGAGAGCTTGCTTTCTTGGCCTATAGATAGATCTAGCTGGGCCATATTTTTGATTCGAATCCTTTAGTGGGTCGCGTGCCGGCTTGTGTGTGGCGCCACCTGGCGCTTTATGCTGGCCATGGGGTCGTCTATCCGACCGGGTGGCTTTCTTATTTTTTGATTGTGGGGGCTCTAAGGCCTCCTCGTCGAATTTAGGCAGTAGCTTTCGCTTCGGATAGCTTTTAGTGTGGCGACTACCGCCGTATTTGTCTGCGGTATTGAATACTTTGCTCCATTTGATTTTGAGTGCGTCTTCCGCAGTTTTAAGCTTCCGCTTCTGCTTTTTCAGGCTACACCCCAGTAGCAAAGAGCCTTTGGTGGAGGTTCTTCTGCTCCATGAGCTTGTCCGGCGTAAGGTTGTCCGGAATGCTGTTCTCGCCGGGGGCGGGTTGTTCGGTTTGTTTATCCAAGTTGCCCTGTTCGGATGTTTGCTCGAGGGCATGTTCATCGTCCGCCGGCTCGTCCTGCTCTATGGCTGGGTCTGTATTGCTTCTGTCTCTGTCGAGGCGGGGCTTGGACGACATTTACGTCGTCGCTTTGATTGCTTTTTGAGAGGGCGATCCCTCGTTGCATCCCTGTGTTCCTCGTCGTCGCTTCCTTTAGGTGTGTCCACCATGTACACATCATGAGATGAGCTGGCTGTCCAGTGCCCTATAGGCGTTGGTTCATGTTCGTCTCCTACATCGTCGTCCATACCGTCGATGGCTTCGGAGTTGAAGTCGAGCACGTCGTTTAAATTATCGACAGTGGCTACGAAGTGGGTGGTGGGTGGGCTTTGAATTTCTTCATCATCCGTATCTGTAGGATTGAAAGTATGTCTAGAGGGGGGGTGATTAGACTACTTGACCAAATAAAAACTTAACCTTTTCCCAATTTTAGTTCTTGGCAGATTTTAGCTATTTTAGGACAAGTCAAGTAATCATCACACAATTCAAGCAAGCATGCAAAGAGTATATTGGCAGCAGAAAGTAAAGCATGCAACTTGCAAGAATATAAAGGGAAGGGTTTGGAGAATTCAAACGCTATTGGAGACACAGATGTTTTTCCCGTGGTTCGGATAGGTGGTGCTATCCTACATCCACGTTGATGGAGACTTCAACCCACGAAGGGTAACGGTTGCGCGAGTCCACACAGGGCTCCACCCAAGGGCAACGGTTGCGCGAGTCCACGGAGGGCTCCACCCACGAAGGGTCCATGAAGAAGCAACCACCCACAAAGGTTCCACGAAGAAGCAACCTTGTCTATCCCACCATGGCCATCGCCCATGAAGGACTTGCCTCACTAGCGGTAGATCTTCATGAAGTAGGCGATCTCCTTGCCCTTACAAACTCCTTGGTTCAACTCCACAATCTTGTCGGAGGCTCCCAAGTGACACCTAGCCAATCTAGGAGACACCACTCTCCAAGAAGTAACAAATGGTGTGTAGGTAATGAACTCCTTGCTCTTGTGCTTCAAATGATAGTCTCCCCAACACTCAACTCTCTCTCATCGGATTTGGATTTGGTGGAAAGAAGATTTGAGTGGAAAGCAACTTGGGAAGGCTAGAGATCAAGATTCATATGGTAGGAATGGAATGTCTTGATCTCAACACATGAGTAGGTGGTTCTCTCTTAAAACAAATGAGTTGGAATGATGTGTGTGTTCTGATGGCTCTCTCACTAAGTGAGAAAGAGGTGGAGGGGTATATATAGCCTCCACACAAAATCCAACCGTTACACAGTTTTCCAATCTCAGTGGGACCGAATAAATAAACTCGGTCTGACCGAAATAGTAAACCTAGTGACCGTTAGGAATTTCGGTGGGACTGACATGCAACTCGGTAGGACCGATTCGGTTAGGGTTTGGGCATAACGTAATCTCGGTGAGACCGATTACACAAACTCGGTGCGACCGAATTTGGTAATTAGCTAACCAGAGAGTTGGTCAGGCAAACTCAGTGGGACCGATTTGCTCTTTCGGTGAGACCGAGTGTAACTCGGTGAGACCGAAAAGTTACAAAGGGGAAACACTGAGTTTACATTGTAATCTCGGTGGGACCGATTGCATATCTCGGTGGGACTGAGAATATTGCAATAGGTAATAGAGAGTTTGCAATCCCATCTCGGTGAGACCAAGATCCTTATCGGTAGAACCAAACTGTTAGGGTTTGGCAATGGCTAATGACAAGTGAAACTCGGTGGCGCCGGATAGGAAAAATCGGTAGGACCGAGTTTGGCTTAGAGTTTAGGTCATATGTGGATGTGGGAAAGTAGTTGAGGGTTTTGGAGCATATCACTAAGCACATGAAGCAAGAGGCTCATTAAGCAACATCTCATCCCTCCTTAATAGTATTGGCTTTTCCGATGGACTCAATGTGATCTTGGATCACTAAAATATAAAATGAAGAGTCTTGAGCTTTTGAGCTTGAGCCAATCCATTTTCCTTAGCATTTTGAGGGTTCCACTTTCACATCCATGCCATGCCAATTATTGAGCTTTTCCTGAAATAATCATCTTGGAATAGTATTAGCTCAATGAGCTATATGTTGTTATGAATTACCAAAACCACCTAGGGATAGTTGCACTTTCAATCTCCCCCTTTTTGGTAATTGATGACAACATATAGATCAAAGCTTCGACAAATGATAATAAGCATGAAGTGTATCGTCGCTTTGAGAAGTATGTGATAAGTAAGAGCTCCCCCTAAATTTGTGCATATTTAAAATTTGCTTTGGACTGCAAATGCACAAAGAGTTAGAGTCATGGGTTACTCTTCCATGTCAAATACATCTTGGTGGAGCGCTCAAAATGATAAGAATGAAATACATGCACTCATCACCAAGAATAGTGAATGATCACAAACGATAGATAGAATGATAATATTTAAGCAAGCATTAAGCAAACATTAAGTGTAGCTTATGATCAAACACATGATCATCGATGTCTCACAATCATAAGGACATAGCACACAAGCAAACAAGGTTCGAAAAGCCACCAAATAAAGCAAGAGAGAAAAGCAACACTCTCTCTCTCGAAGCCTATGATCTATACATCTTCTCCCCCTTTGGCAACAAGTTACCAAAAAGTTCCTAGAAAATGCATAGTGCTAAATTGACGCTCAGGCTTGATCTTCAGGTGGTGGTGGAGTCCGGATCACTCCAAGGACGAAGGCTTCTGTAGATGTTGAAGTAGTCGCTGGAGTTGGAGCTGAAGTAGACGCTGGAGCTGAGGCCGTAGCTGGTGCTGAAGTAGTGGCTCTGGTGTCAGCAACTGGCAGTGCAGACGACCTCGGACCTCGTGGCACTCTAGAAAATGCTTGAGTCGTGGTCCTGCCTCTCCTCTCATTCATGTCTTCCTGGAGCTGCTCCACTGCAGACTGTACTTCTGTTACCTTGACATCCAAGTCATAGAACTTCTGTTCCATGATCCTCTTTAGGCTCTGCTGATTTTTAGTGAGGTTTGCCAAACTTTGCTCAATTCTCAGCGTGGATGCAATCAAGTAACTGAGCTGCTCTTGCTTGGTCTTCAAGAAATAGTCAGATGCCTCCTCTTGAGTAGGCATCCTGGCAGCTTTTTCCTTCTTCGCCTTCTCCTTCTTTGCAAATGCTTGTGCAGACGATGGCTCATTCTCTGTCATCACAACTTCATTGTCCTCGAAACCTGGACGGATGGGCAGGTGTTCCTTATCCAACAAATATACGTCCGTGCCCATCTTGGAGTTGATGAGCTCCTGAATCTGAGGGGCATATCCACAGCTCCTCTTCTGATCTGCCGCAGTCCTTTTGATCGTTTCCACTATAAGGCTCATAACTTTGAATTTTTGAGGCACGTCAAAAACATGAAGCAAATTTATCGCGTGACCTCTGATCATCTTGTGATCTCCAGACTTGGGCAGAAGGGTGTGCCTAAGGATCCAGTTGATCGTAGGCAATCCTGAGAGCAGATAATGCACTGAGCCAAACTTGAATGTGTCAAGTGCTTCATTGGGGATCTCCTTGTACATGTTGGACATTGAGTTATGATCCATTTTCTTCTTGGCATAGATATCCAAGTCCTCATCTTGCTCTTCTGGGGCATTGATGATCTGTGCCCACTCAGCCACTGTAGATTGGTACCTTGTACCTTCTGACATCCAAGTAATCCTCCCATCTGGATAAAAGTGTGCTGTGGAGTAGAACTGCATGATAAGTTCCTCATTCCACTTTGTGAGCTTCTGCCCAACAAAGTCAGCTACTCCACAAGCACTAAAGCTGTCAAATACTCCAGGATAGTGCTCCTCATTCTCCTTGATATAGGTCCAGTCGACCCATCTCATGTCACAAACGATTGGCTTCTTGTCAAGCAAAACAGTCTCATAAAAATCTTGTTGCTCCTTTGTATGAAATCTGTAGTCCATGGCAGTCCTTCTCCTAGAAGCATATGGATCTCCTTCTCTCCATTTCCTGAGCCCTGAGTCTCTCCTGAGCTTCATATCCTCAGCCACAGGATGAGCATCGTTGTGGTCTGGGATCTTGGGCTTGAGCTTCCGAAGGACACTCTCTTCTTCTTCTTCTGCAACTATCTCAGGCACTGGGGCCTTGTTCTTTTCTGCAGCTGGGATGCTTCGTGTGTTTCTCTTTGGAGCTGTCTTAGGCTTTGATGCAGCCTTAGGAGCTTCCTTGGGCTTGGATGCAGCTGTACCTGACCTTATGGCATCTCCCATAAGTTTGGCTGCTTTGGGCGCTGGTGCAGCTGCCTCTTCTTCCTCCTCCTCTTCTACCATGATGGAGGCTTTCCCAAGCACTTTGGCTACAGTCTTCTTCACTCTTTCTTTCCTCTTTTTGCTCTCAGCAGCAATGGGCTCAATGGGAGCAGGTGCAGGCTTCTCAGTTGAAGCTCTAGCCTTTGACATTGGTTGCCTGCCTGCTGGCCTCTTGATTTTCAGGCCTGGCTTTGAGCCTTGAGCTGGCTCAGCTCTCTTGGAAGTGGCCTCTTCCTCTGCCACATAATCCTCATCTTCGGAATCAGATGTTCTCTTCTTCCTTTGACGTGTGGCAGCCTTAGGCAGATTGCTGGGTGTGCTCCTGCTGCCATCATCAGAAGACTTGAGGGGCTAGTGCCCTCACTCATCACAACTTGCTGCTCTGAGAGGTTCTGGCTGTCACTTTGATCAGACATGTTGCAAACTGACTGCTGACCCTGTGAATAGATTATAGAAGGATAGATTGGATGAGCATCACAAAAAGCAGAGATTTTTGCAAAAGATTAATTCAAAAACTTAGTTTTAGTTTTCCGCAGAAAGCATCTCGGATCTACTGATTTTCAAACTCGGTGACACCGAAGCAGTTTTTGGCACCAGAACTGGTGAACTCGGTCAGACCGAGGCACAGTTCGGTGGCACCGAGACTGCTAGGGTTTCACTGAATTCAAAAATCGGTCGCACCGATAAGTTATTCTCGGTCAGACCGAGTTTCACTTGTGCAATGGCAAAAGCCAGATCGGTGGGACCGAGTTTTTCAACTCGGTGGGTCCGAGATGGTTTTGGCGGAAACCTAACCCTAAAATTTTCGAATTAAACCTAATCTACGAGCGTTTTGACTGGATAGAAGTGTTTCAATCGTGGCAAGAATCATGATGATCACAATGTGCTAGGAATCAGATTGAGGAATAGCACAAAGATCAAGTCCATACCCTAGTTTGGCGTGGACTTGCTACGGCGGCAACGGCGGGGCAGAAATCCGTTGACAGCGGCGGAGACCAGCGACAGGAGGCTGCTGGCGGCGAGGAGGACGATCCGGAGACCCAGGAGGCAGAGCGAGCTATGCGCGGGCGAAGAGGTTTCGGAGAAATTTCCAAAATTCTGCCCGTGACTATATATAGCCTGACCCTGTCGGTGTGACCGAGTGGAACAACTCGGTGGCACCGAGATTCATAACTGCGTGCAGTTACTGAAACTCGGTGTGACCGAAATGTTCAAATCGGTTGCACCGAGATCGAAAACCTAGATCAACTTAATGATCTCGGTAGGACCGAAAGTGGAGTATCGGTTAGACCGAGATTCATAAAGAGGTTTTGGAAGTTTAAGTCTATGACGAATCGGGGACTCCGAGCGCTCCTCACACAGAGTGGTTCGAATCTGACTTGATCAAATTTTGTGATGCAGCATGAATAGAGTTTGAGACGAGAAAAGCATAGATAGCTAGAGGAGGTTCTTAGCCATTCTTGTCCATCCACTTGGCAAAAGAAGATAAAGACGAACAATCAAAACAACAAGTGGATGTCCTTGAATGAGTAAAATATGCAATCAGCATGCTCACACAATAAGATAGCAAATGAAATATGTGGCAAGGCATGCACAACCAATTCTAGCATCTATCAAGCAATTTGCGATGACTAGGTCATCTATATATGAGTATATTGACTTAGGAGTCAAGTGAGAACACTTGATCGTAGGTCATACTCATCGTTTAAGCTCAAGTGGGGTTACCACTTTTACATAAAGCATTGTTTTGTTCACATCTTTAGAGTTGCTTTAGCTCAAGTCTTAGAGTAAAGCTCCCCCTAGATGTGATATCCCCCCTAAGAGGGATGAACTAACCTTGGGTTTTGTCGATGATGACTTCATGTAGATATTGAAGATGTGGATGCTCAATGTTGATGTAGATCTCTTGGAGCTATCCATTTGAGTGAATTGCACTTTCAATACCTACATGGGTTAGTCCCACAAGGAACAAACAGGGATATCCATAGACATAGAGTGATGCACACAAAAGATGATGTCCATGAAAACTTTTAGGTTACCTTGTCCCTTGTCTTACCAACAAGAGGGTTTGTGACTCCTTGAACTAGTGCAAGATGTGGAAGTTGATTGCACTTGTTCTTGCCAAAGTGATAAGAGTGAAGTATGTTGGTGGAGTCACCCTCAAGAACTCTCTAGTTCTTCTTCTTTTGGATCCACATCATCTTGATGGGAATCCTTGGAGTTGTAGTCGTACTTGATGAAGTGGAACTTGAAGTAGTCTTGGGAATCCACTTGACTAAGGTCTTAGGAGCTTCTTCAAATGCATCAATTTCCTCTTGAAGCTTGTCCTTGCCTTTTTGCTCGTAGTCTTGTGGTGGAAGATCATCTTGAGCTTGTGTCCCCTTGAAGGAAGTATACTTCTCTTGTTGAGGGACAAACTTTGTCTTGGGGTATTGATCCTCTTCCCATTCAACTCCATTGGCATTGAACTTTCGTTCAAAACCAATACCTTGATTCTTCCGGTGCATTCCTTGCTTGCGCACAATTTCCTCGAATTGCTTACTCCCGGCAAGGCTTTTGTACACTCCTTTCTCTATAATTCCCTTCAATAAGCTATTTTCTTGCTCAAGTGTAACTTGGCTAAGAGAATCATTAGTGGAATCAAGAGAACTACTAGAAGCAACAATATTGGATTTAGCATGATCATTGTTACTACTAGCGGAAGAATCTTTCTTGTTAGATTTGACTTGAGGCATGTAAGTGGATAAGAGTAAACGCTTGGCACTGTAAGAAGAACTTTTCTTCCAGAGATCATCATTGATTGCCTTTAAGAACTCATGCTCTTGCTCAAGATTGAGCTTTTCAAAGCGTAGCTTCTCATGAGCTCTTAAAAGTTCTCGATGATCTTCGAAGATAGTGTCATGAGCTAACTTAAGAGTTTTTAGTTCTTTAGTTAGAGCCTCAATCTTCTCCTTATCATTGTCATTCGTTTTATCTTGATTAGCATGATTAATTGGTCTTTCATCGTAGTATTCATCACTAGAGTTGTCACCAAGCAAATCATCACCTAACAAGTCATCTTCATCACTATCGAAATCAACATACTCGGGGTGTGTTACCTTAGGACCTTTGGCCATGAAGCATCTTCCAATTCCTTCATTTGGTGAGTCAAATATGTCGTAGGAGTTGGTTGACACAATTGCTAGACCGGTAACACCTTCATCTTGAGTATCTTCGGAGTCGGAGTGATAACTTCTCTCGGAGTGGCTGTCGGAGTCGGAGCCGGATACCCATTCACCAACATGAGCTTGATGTCTTCGTCTTGTGTAGCTCCTTGATGATTGTTCCTTCCTTTCCGAATCCTTGCTTCTCTGTGAGTGTCTTTGTTCATAACGATCATCTTTACTCCTTCTCTCTCTTGGTGGTGATCCTTTGCTTCTTCTTTTTGGAGAATCTTCTCTTTTCTTGTAGGGAGCCGTACACTCATTGGAATAGTGTCCGGGTCTTCCACAATTGTAACAGTTTCGCTCTCGACTAGAAGATCTTTTGTCATTATAGGACCTTGACTTGGAGCTTCTATCTTTGCTTCTACTCTTGTAGAACTTGTTGAAGTTCTTCACCATTAAGCTCAATTCTTCATTGAAGTCTTGTTTCTCACTTGATGATGTAGGAGCTTCACATGAGGCTTTATAGGCACCACTTGACTTGTTGTGAAGTTCCTCTTTATCCTTAAGTGACATCTCATGAGCAACAATTCTTCCAATCACTTCCGTTGGCTTGAGATCTTTGTAATTGGGCATCATTTGGATCAATGTGCACACGGTATCATATTTTCCATCCAAGGCTCTTAGGATCTTCTTGATGATGAATTTATCGGTCATCTCTTCACTTCCTAAGCCGGCAATCTCATTTGTGATGAGAGCAAGCCTAGAGTACATTTTAGCGACACCTTCACCATCCTTCATCTTGAACTTGTCAAGTTGGCTTTGAAGCACATCCAACTTGGATTCCTTGACGGAGTCGGTACCTTCGTGCATATCAATCAAAGTGTCCCAAATTTCCTTTGCATTCTCAAGGCGGCTGATTTTGTTGAATTCTTCGGGGCATAATCCGTTGAAGAGAATATCACAAGCTTGAGCATTGTATTGCAACATCTTCAACTCTTCCGCGGTAGCTTCACGGTTTGGTTCTCTCCCATCAAAGAAGTCACCTTGCAAACCAACACACACAATAGCCCAAACAGCGGGGTTATGTCCAAGAATATGCATTTTCATTTTATGCTTCCAACTAGCAAAATTAGTACCATCAAAGTAAGGACCTCTACGGTGAAAATTTCCCTCGCTAGACGCCATACTCTCCTAGGTTGTGAAACCAAGGCTATGACCACCAAAAGCTATGGAGATCAATCAAATGGAGACCACAACTCTGATACCACTTGTAGGATCGAAAGTATGTCTAGAGGGGGGGGGTGATTAGACTACTTGACCAAATAAAAACATAACCTTTTCCCAATTTTAGTTCTTGGCAGATTTTAGCTATTTTAGGACAAGTCAAGTAATCATCACACAATTCAAGCAAGCATGCAAAGAGTATATTGGCAGCAGAAAGTAAAGCATGCAACTTGCAAGAATATAAAGGGAAGGGTTTGGAGAATTCAAACGCTATTGGAGACACAGATGTTTTTCCCGTGGTTCGGATAGGTGGTGCTATCCTACATCCACGTTGATGGAGACTTCAACCCACGAAGGGTAACGGTTGCGTGAGTCCACACAGGGCTCCACCCAAGGGCAACGGTTGCGCGAGTCCATGGAGGGCTCCACCCACGAAGGGTCCACGAAGAAGCAACCACCCACAAAGGGTCCACGAAGAAGCAACCTTGTCTATCCCACCATGGCCATCGCCCATGAAGGACTTGCCTCACTAGCGGTAGATCTTCACGAAGTAGGCGATCTCCTTGCCCTTACAAACTCCTTGGTTCAACTCCACAATCTTGTCGGAGGATCCCAAGTGACACCTAGCCAATCTAGGAGACACCACTCTCCAAGAAGTAACAAATGGTGTGTAGGTAATGAACTCCTTGCTCTTGTGCTTCAAATGATAGTCTCCCCAACACTCAACTCTCTCTCATCGGATTTGGATTTGGTGGAAAGAAGATTTGAGTGGAAAGCAACTTGGGAAGGCTAGAGATCAAGATTCATATGGTAGGAATGGAATGTCTTGATCTCAACACATGAGTAGGTGGTTCTCTCTCAGAAAAAATGAGTTGGAATGATGTGTGTGTTCTGATGGCTCTCTCACTAAATGAGAAAGAGGTGGAGGGGTATATATAGCCTCCACACAAAATCCAACCGTTACACAATTTTCCAATCTCGGTGGGACCGAATAAATAAACTCGGTCTGACCGAAATAGTAAACCTAGTGACCGTTAGGAATTTCGGTGGGACTAACATGCAACTCGGTAGGACCGATTCGGTTAGGGTTTGGGCATAACGTAATCTCGGTGATGCCGATTACACAAACTCGGTGCGACCGAATTTGGTAATCAGCTAACCAGAGAGTTGGTCAGGCAAACTCGGTGGGACCGATTTGCTCTTTCGGTGAGACCGAGTGTAACTCGGTGAGACCGAAAAGTTACAAAGGGGAAACACTGAGTTTACATTGCAATCTCGGTGGGACCGATTGCATATCTCGGTGGGACCGAGAATATTGCAATAGGTAACAGAGAGTTTGCAATCCCATCTCGGTGAGACCGAGATCCTTATCGGTAGAACCGAACTGCTAGGGTTTGGCAATGGCTAATGACAAGTGAAACTCGGTGGCGCCGGATAGGAAAAATCGGTAGGACCGAGTTTGGCTTAGAGTTTAGGTCATATGTGGATGTGGGAAAGTAGTTGAGGGTTTTGGAGCATATCACTAAGCACATGAAGCAAGAGGCTCATTAAGCAACAGCTCATCCCTCCTTAATAGTATTGGCTTTTCCTATGGACTCAATGTGATCTTGGATCACTAAAATATAAAATGAAGAGTCTTGAGCTTTTGAGCTTGAGCCAATCCATTTTCCTTAGCATTTTGAGGGTTCCACTTTCACATCCATTCCATGCCAATTATTGAGCTTTTCCTGAAATAATCATCTTGGAATAGTATTAGCTCAATGAGCTATATGTTGTTATGAATTACCAAAACCACCTAGGGATAGTTGCACTTTCAGTATCCCAACCTTGCTGGCCGTAATCCAGCCAGGGCTCTCTTAATAAAGAGAGAGACTTTAGTGACTTCAGAATATCGCCGAAGGGCGAATGCTGAAAGATGTCCGTGGCGGTGAACTCCATGATCGGCGCCCAATCGGATTCGATCGGCAGGGGCGCGGAGGGCTCGGAGTCCGGAGAGGAGTCCGGCTCCTTGGAGTCACGAGCCTCGCAGAGGACAGGGCTGGTGTTCGGCTCAATCGCCATAAAGATTGTAGCCCCCGAGGCGGTGTCCAACCACCCATCCTCGATCGGCGTAGTTGGCTTCGAATTAAGGATCAGAGCTGAAGCGGGTGCGGCCTCCAAGGCACTGTTCGGCGGCAGAGCTAGATCATGCCCATCGTGACAGTGCGGCGTGCTCGGCTGTGGCTCGAATCCGTCGAAGATCAAGTCCCGCGGATGTCAGCCGTGTAATTTAAACTTCCAAATCTGACCTGACGGCCAGGGGCATAGCTTTCGATCTGCTCCAGATGGCCAAGCAAATTGGCCCGCAGTGCGAAGCCGCCGAAGACGAAGATCTGTCCGGGAAGAAAAGTCTCACCCTGGACCGCATCGCTATTGATGATCGGAGGAGCCATCGGGCCTAAAAGTGACGACACAGAGGAACTCTCAATGAAAGCACCAATGTCGGTGTCAAAACCGGCGGATCTCGGGTAGGGGGTCCCGAACTGTGCGTCTAGGCGGATGGTAACATGAGACAAGGGACACGATGTTTTTACCCAGGTTCGGGCCCTCTCGATGGAGGTAAAACCCTACTCCTGCTTGATTAATATTGATGATATGGGTAGTACAAGAGTAGATCTACCACGAGATCAAGGAGGCTAAACCCTAGAATCTAGCCTATGGTATGATTGTTGTTCTGTCCTACGGACTAAAACCCTCCGGTTTATATAGACACCGGAGAGGGTTAGGGTTACACAGAGTCGGTTACAATGGTAGGAGATCTACATATCCGCACCGCCAAGCTTGCCTTCCACGCCAAGGAAAGTCCCCTCCGGACATGGGACGAAGGCTTCAATCTTGTATCTTCATAGTCCAGGAGTCCGGCTGAAGGTATAGTCCGGCTATCTGGACACCCCCTAATCCAGGACTCCCTCAGGCTCTCATATGCATTATTGTTGATTTAACCAAGAGCCCATATTAGCTTGTCTTCTCCCTTGAATTGAATGCTTGCAGATTCCAGCTTAGTCCCATGCACGTGCACTATTATTATTATTATCCACACTGTTCGGTCGTGCGAGTGAAAAGCAATAATGATGATATATTATGAAATGATTGAGATGAGAGAAGCTAGTATGAACTCGACCTATCTTGTTTTTTAAATATGATTAGTTCATCATTCCTGATTCAGCCTATTATGAATAACATGTTTGCAATGACAATTAGAGATTATAGTTGCTTATGCCATGCTTAATTAGTTAGGAGTTTATAATGGTTTACCTTGCGTGCCAACATGCTATTAAAATGGTTGTGATGTGGCATGATAGGGTGGTATCCTCCTTTGAACGGTTCGAGTGACTTGACTTGGCACATGTTCACGCATGTAGTTGAAATAAAATCAACATAGCCTCCATGATATTTATGTTCATGGTGGATTATATCCTACTCATGCTTGCACTCAATGTCTATTAATTTTAATGCATGTTCATGACTGTTGTTGCTCTCTAGTTGGTCGCTTCCCAGTCTCTTTCTAGCCTTCACTTGTACTAAGCGGAAATACTGCTTGTGCATCCAAAATCCATAAACCCCAAAGTTATTCCATATGAGTCCACCATACCTTCCTATATGCGGTATTTACCTGCCGTTTCAAGTAAATTTGTATGTGCCAAACTCCAAACCTTCAAATGAAATTCTGTTTTGTATGCTCGAACAGCTCATGTATCAAGTAGGGATGTCTGTATCTTCCATGCTAGGCGGGTTATTCTCAAGAGGAGTGGACTCCGCTCCTAACTCACGAGAAAATGGCTGGTCACCGGGATGCCCAGTCCCATACTCAAATCAAATCAAAATAACTGCAAACAAAACTCCCCCAGGATTGTTGTTAGTTGGAGGCACCCGTTGTTTCGGGCAAGCCATGGATTGATGATTCTTGGTGGAGGGGGAGTACAAACTTTACCATTCTGTTTGGGAACCGCCTATAATGTGTGTAGCATGGAAGATATCGAGATCTCTTGGTTGTTATGTTGATAATGAAAGTATGCCGCTCAAAATATTATTTATCTTTATTTCAAAATCGAGCTCTGGCACCTCTACAAATGCCTGCTTCCCTCTATGAAGGGCCTATCTATTTACTTTTATGTTGAGTCATCATCCTCTTATTTAAAAGCACCAGTTGGAGAGCACCGTTGTCATTTGCATGCATTAATATTAATTTATATTGAGTATGATTATGACTGGATCTCTTTTACCATGAATTACAATGTTTAGTCAGTCCTTGATCTTCACACGTGCTCTGCATTTTTGTTTTGTGGTCTCAGAAAGGGCTAGCGAGATACCATCTTGTTATATCATATTATGATTGTTTTGAGAAAGTGTTGTCATCCGAGATTTATTATTATTGCTCGCTAGATGATTATGCCATTGATATGAGTAAACATGAGACCTAAGTATTATTGTGAATATGGTTAGTTCATAATCTTTGCTGAAAACAAGAATGTTGGCTTTACATATTTGCAACAACAAGAGCAAACAGAGTTTGTAAAAGTTTTTCTTTATCACTTTCAGTTTATCAACTGAATTGCTTGAGGACAAGCAAAGGTTTAAGCTTGGGGGAGTTGATACGTCTATATCGTATCTACTTTTCCAAACACTTTTGCCCTTGTTTTGGACTCTAACTTGCATGATTTGAATGGAACTAACCCGGATTGACGCTGTTTTCAGCAGAATTGCCATGGTGTTATTTTTGTGCAGAAATCAAAGTTCTCGGAATGACCTGAAACTCCACGGAGAATATTTTTGGAATTAATAAAAAATACATGCGAAGGAATCAAGGCTAGGGGGCCCACACCCTGTCGACGAGGGTGGGAGGCACGCCCCTGCCTCGTGGGCCCCCTGATGCTCCACCGACCTCAACTCCAACTCTATATATTCACGTTTTGGGAGAAAAAAAATCAGAGAGAAGGATTCATCGCGTTTTACGATACGGAGCCGCCACCAAGCCCTAATCTCTCTCGGGAGGGCTGATCTGGAGTCCGTTCGGGGTTCCAGAGAGGGGAATCCGTCGCCGTCGTCATCATCAACCTTCCTCCATCACCAATTTCATGATGCTCACCGCCGTGCGTGAGTAATTCCATCGTAGGCTTGCTGGACGGTGATGGGTTGGATGAGATTTACCATGTAATCGAGTTAGTTTTGTTAGGGTTTGATCCCTAGTATCCATTATGTTCTAAGATTGATGTTGCTATGACTTTGCTATGCTTAATGCTTGTCACTAGGGCATGAGTGCCATGATTTCAGATCTGAACCTATTATGTTTTCATGAATATATGTGAGTTCTTGATCCTATCTTGCAAGTCAATAGTCACCTACTATGTGTTATGATCCGGCAACCCCCAAGTGACAATAATCGGGACCACTCCCGGTGATGACCGTAGTTTGAGGAGTTCATGTATTCACTAAGTGTTAATGCTTTGGTCCGGTACTCTATTAAAAAGGAGGCCTTAATATCCCTTAGTTTCCAATAGGACCCCGCTACCACCGGAGGGTAGGACAAAAGATGCCATGCAAGTTCTTTTCCATAAGCACATATGACTATATTCGGAATACATGCCTACATTACATTGATGAATTGGAGCTAGTTCTGTGTCACCCTACGTTATAACTATTGCATGAGGAATCACATCCGACATAATTATCCATCACTGATCCAATGCCTACGAGCTTTTCACATATTGATCTTTGCTTAGTTACTTTACCATTGCTGCTGTTACAATTACTACAAACCTGCTACTGTTACTTTTGCTACCGTTACCGTTACTTCCATACTACTTTGCTGCAGATATTAAGTTATCCAGGTGTGGTTGAATTGACAACTCAACTGCTAATACTTGAGAATATTCTTTGGCTCCCCTTGTGTCGAATCAATAAATTTGGGTTGAATACTCTACCTCGAAAACTGTTGCGATCCCCTATACTTGTGGGTTATCACATATCACTTGACTCAACTGGGAGTTAATCTTCCAGATGATTGTGTCATTGACAGAGTTCTTCAATCACTGCCTCCAAGCTACAAAGGCTTCGTGATGAACTAAAATATGCAAGGGATGGAAAAAACTATTCCTGAGCTCTTCGCGATGCTAAAGGCTGCAGAGTTAGAAATCAAGAAGGAGCATCAAGTGTTGATGGTTAAGAAGACCACTAGTTTCAAGAAGAAGGGCAAGGGTAAGAAGGGGAACTTCAAGAAGAATGACAAGCAAGTTGTCACTCCCGGGAAGAAACCCAAAGCTGGACCCATGCTTGAAACTAAGTGCTTCTACTGCAAAGGGACTGGTCACTAGAAGCGGAACTGCCCCAAGTATTTGGCGGATAAGAAGGATGGCAAAGTGAACAAAGGTATATTTGATATACATGTTATTGATGTGTACCTTACTAATTCTCGTAGTAGTGCCTGGGTATTTGATATCGGTTCGGTTGCTCATATTTGTAACTCGAAGCAGGGACTATGGATCAAATGAAGATTGGCTAAGGACGAGGTGACAATACGCGTCGGGAATGGTTCCAAGGTCGATGTGATCGCCGTCGGCATGCTACCTCTACATCTACCTTTGGGATTAGTTTTAGACCCGAATAATTGTTATTTGGTGCCAGCGTTGAGCATGAACATTATATCTTGATCTGTTTAGTGCGAGACAGATATTCATTTAAATTAGGGAATAATGGTTGTTCTATTTATATGAGTAATATCTTTTATGGTCATGCACCCTTGAAGAGTGGTCTATTTCTGTTGAATCTTGATCGTGATGATACACATATTCATAATATTGATGCTAAAAGATGCAAAGTTGATAATGATAGTACTACTTATTTGTGGCATGTCGGTGTACAAAAGAAGGGGCACACCTTTGTACCCCTTTACCTGTGCACGGACAGTCGGAGCCGTGCCCACGGCCACACCAAGCAGAGCAGGGGAAGTGAACCGAGGTAAAACCAAAGCCCGAGGCAGCCAGAGCAACACCAAGGCCAAGATCGCAAAGAGCAGAGGGACGAAGCAGGTTCCCCTGGCAAGACCCTTGCCGGGACAACCTCAGCGGCCCCGGCAAGACCCTTGCCGGGGCGACTCGTCCAACACTAGCAGAGCACGCCACCCTTGAGCTCGTGTTTTCCAACGCCATCAACTACGTTGGGCCAAGGTTCGGGAGGCGCCTCCATGGTGGCATGCAGATCTTTGTGAAGACAAGGAACACTCCAAATCAGAAGAGGATTAGAAGACGACGATCCTCGGCAAGATCCTTGCCGAGGAAAGCCACAAGACCCCCGGCAAGATCCTTGCCGGGGACGATAGTGCGCCACGGCAAGAGCCTTGCCGGGCCACCCGGCAAGGCCCTCGCTAAGGACGATAGCGGGGCCACTGCCAGGCCCGCACCAACCAAGTCTCCACCGTCGTTCGCATGCAGCTGCCAGCCCGACCAGCTGGGTAGGCGCCTGCGTGGCAACATGCAGCTTCCAGGCCAACTTAGCACACGCCCGCGTGGCGACATCCAGATCTTCGTGAAGACCCTACCACCGCTCCACCTCAGCTGCCTGCCTACCTACATGGCGCTGCATGTGTCGCTGGCCAGGGCGCGTGTTGAAGCGAGGGACGGGACCGGCCTCGTTCCCGTCCCCAATAAAGAAAGAGGACACCTCAGCAGCGCATTAAATGTGTCTTGTCCTGTAATACGAGCGATAAGCTTGCAATACTGTACGCCTTTCCACTTCCTGTATGCCATTGTGGCAGCCCCTTTTCGACTATAAAAGGAGGCCCATGGCATACTGGAGAAGGATTCGGCTCTTTCGAACCACGCACTCACCATAGCTAGTTCGAGAGCTCAAGAACTCTCTGAAATACACCCACCAAAGCAGGACTAGGGTTTTATGCATCCTCGCGCCACGAACCTGGGTAAATGATCCTTGTGCTGACTACTAATCCTGCTCTTCTCACAACCCTGCGCCCCCGCAACCGTAGTAGGGATTCCCGTGATCCCATAGGTTTCGTTCCACATTGACATGACACTACAATTTGGGTCATATCGGTGTAAAGCGCATGAAGAAACTTCATAAAGATGGCCTTTTGGAATCACTTGATTATGAATCATTTGATACTTGCGAAACGTGCCTTATGGGCAAGATGACTAAAACTCCGTTCTCTGGAACGATGGAACGAGCTAGTGTGTAACGCCCCAAGACCGACGCTCCAGATGTCTTCCTTGTTTTGCGAGTCAGCTGCGTTATTTATTTGTTTGTTGCATCTCATCTCATAGCATCATGTGCATTGCATTTGCATGTTTCATAAAGCTTGCATCGTTCGTAGTTGCCACTCCTCGCTTGTCTCCGTTGACCTCTTGACATGCCCCTTTGTCGTTATCGACCTGTCTCAGACCCCCTTGGGTGCGCGTCAAGTTGTCCCGAACCCGACCCACTCTGTCGTTACCAATGACTCGGATCATCACCAAACATCTATAAAACATTGTCGTTTTCTTTTTTGGACTCCATATCTATTTTCAAACCCTAGCCACTAGCTGTCTCATCCCCATTCCCGTAGCCGCCGCCACCCCTCTCATGTCTCCCTCGGGATCCCTCCCGATCCAAATCCCCGCCAACCGGACCGCTCCGACCAACTCCCTTGATTTCTGCCGACACCCAATTACAGCGAGCCACCACCTTCTCCTCGTCTCTGCAGCGAACCCAACCAGCCCCCCTCGACCGAGCTCCACCGGCGACCACTTCCAGCAGGACCCTCGCGTCCCTCTCCTCTGCTTCCTCCCGTTTTCCTTCTTCATGTCTCTCTCTCAGAGGACTGCCTCTCATCTTCTTCTATAGGAGCTCTCCGCCATGGCCGTCGAGAGGAGCTTGCATCCCCGCACCCAGATGCTCCTCCGCCGCTGCTGTTCCGCTGGAGCACCAGTGGCTCGGATCCGCCCCCTCGTTCACCTGTCTTCCCCATCTCCGGGGAGCCTCTTCAGCCTCCTGCAGACCGCCGCTGCCTCTGCTTCACGAAACCACGCCTTGCTGCCCTGGCAAGCACGGCCTCGCCTTTGCGCCTCCGACGACTGGCCTCGTTGTCGCCGGCAGCCCTAGGCAGGCCCCATCGTGCCCCTGCTATCTCCCTCGCCATCTCTTTCTTCTTCACTTCCCCGTTTTATTTTCTGAATTCCCTCTGTCTTCGTTCTTCAGGCAACAGCCAAAGTCGTGGACGCCAACCGCCAAGCCGTCGTCTTCCACCACTGCCATGGCCTCGGATCCGGCCGGTTCCTGCAGTCCCTCGCCCCGCCAAGTCCCTCTGCTGCTCCCTGCTTCGCGCCGATGCCTCCCCTACGTCCAGAGGAGGACGAACGCCTCCGTGCCCAGCAAACCCTAAACGGCGCCCTCTACGCCCGTTCCTTCGATCTATGCAAAAGGGCGCACACCCCCCACGCCGAGCTGTGCTGGCCCATATTTCCTTCCTTTTCTGTTTTAAACTGGAGCAAAAAGAGCGATCAGTAGGATTCAAACCCCCCACGTCCTCATGCAAGCTAGCTTCGATAGCCAACCACACCAATCCCATCGATGTGGTGATATGCAACCTTTTTATCATTTTGTTCTTTCTTCCGTTTTTTATTTTTTATTTTTCTCTTTCATTTTTCTAATTCAACGAAAAAAGTTCATCAAATTTGATGAACCTTTTATCAAATCTGAAGGCGCCGGTTAGTAGCTCCCTCCGCGCCCTGCTTCTCGTTCTGTCCATGAACGAGCGACTGCGCGTGTTGACCTGGCCTCGTGGGGCTCGTCCCTGCCCATCAGCCTCCAAGCCCAGCACCTCCACCGACTCAGGCCTTGGGCCTTGTTGAGTGCCCAGTCCGCCCAGATTCAGCCCGATGTGTTTTTTTTCCAGATCTGTGAATTTAGCTATTATCCTAGGAACGTCTATTTTACAGAAAACCCCTTGAGTTCATGCATATAATAACTAATTAACCATGCATCAGAATTAAATAAACTATATATGTAAAATGCTTAGATTTCATCTAGATTCACAATATGCCACTTTCATCTATGTTAAAATGTTTAAAATGTTACTTGATTAATTTTTGCTCAAATAGCATGTTAAAATGATTTATTTCATAACTAAATAACCGTAGCTCCAAATTTAATAAACTTTATATGTAAATGGGGTGGAAAAATGCGTAGATTAACATGGTGGCTTTACTTTGCATGTTTAACAACTCTAAAATATGATTTAGGGCAGAACAGTACCAAATTCGAATATTATTCATGGGGATTTTCCGGAATTGTTGTTTGTTGTTCCGGCCTCATTTAAACTTGCCTAAATAGTTAGTTTTCATATGCTTCACCTCTTGCCTTATTAATCAACATTTAATATAGTTGGGTACATAAACAAGAGCGAACTAAATAACTTGAATGTGGTGTTTCGTTAACATGCATCTTGTTACATGTTGAGCTCCACTTAACTTGTAGTTTTGTTTGTGCACTTTGCCATGCCATGCATCATTAAACCGGACATGCATCATACTTGCTTGTGCATCATGCCATGCTAGTTTGTTGGTTTACCATGTTGTTTTGCTTCTTTCTGGTTGCGCTTCTCCTTAATAGTTCCGGTTACTTTGCGATTGAGGGGATCTGTTCGACTACGTCCGTTTGTCTTCTTCATGGACTCGTTCTTCTTCCTTGCTGAATTTTAGGCAAGATGACCATTTACCCTCGATATCACTTCTATCTTTGCTTGCTAGTTGTTCACTCTGTTGCTATGTTGCGCTACCTACCTGTTTATCATGCCCCCCATATTGCCATGTCAAGCCTCTAACCCACCTTTCCTAGCAAACCGTTGTTTGGCTATGTTACCGCTTTTGCTCAGCCCCTCTTATAACATTGTTAGTTGCAGGTGAAGTTGAAGTTTGCTCCATGTTGGAACATGTTTATGTTGGGATATCACAATATCTCTTGTTTAATTAATGCATCTATATACTTGGTAAAGGGTGGAAGGCTCGGCCTTATGTCTGGTGTTTTGTTCCACTCTTGCCGCCCTAGTTTCCGTCATACCGGTGTTATGTTCCTTGATTTTGCGTTCGTTATGCGGTTGGGGATTTATGGGACCCCCTTGACAGTTCGCTTTGAATAAAACTCCTCCAGCAAGGCCCAACCTTGGTTTTAACATTTGCCATCTAAGCCTTTTTCCCTTGGGTTCTGCAGACTCAAGGGTCATCTTTATTTTAACCCCTCGGGCCAGTGCTCCTTCGAGTGCTGGTCCAACCTGGGCGCTGTCCGGAGCCCCCTGGGCAACCAGGGTCTATGCCAACCCGACGTCTTGCCCATCCAGTGTGCCCTAAGAATGAGATACGTGCGAATCCTATCGGGATTTGTCGGCACATCGGGTGGCTTTGCTGATCTTGTTTTACCATTGTCGAAAAGTCTTGTAACCAGGATTCCGAGACTGACCAGGTCTTCCCGGGAGAAGGAATATCCTTCGTTGACCGTGAGAGCTTGTGATGGGCTAAGTTGGGACACCCCTGTAGGGCATAAACTTTCGAGAGCCGTGCCCGCGGTTATGTGGCAGATGGGAATTTGTTAATGTCCGATTGTAGAGAACTTGACACTTGACTTAACTAAAATACATCAACCGCGTGTGTAGCCGTGATGGTCTCTTCTCGGCGGAGTCCGGGAAGTGAACACGGTCTTGTGTTATGTATGAACGTAAGCAGTTTCAGGATCACTTCTTGATCACTTCTAGCTTCTCGACCATTGCGTTGCTTCTCTTCTCGCTCTTATTTACGTTTGTTAGACACCATATTTGCTTAGTGCTTGCTGCAACTCCACCTCATTACCCCATCCTACCCATAAGCTTAAATAGTCTTGATCTCGCGGGTTTTGAGATTGGTGAGTCCTCGTGACTCACAGATACTACCAAAACAGTTGCAGGTGCCGATGATACCAGTGCAGGTGATGCTACCGAACTCAAGTGGGAGTTCCACGAGGAACTTGGTCATTACTACGTTTCCTTTCCCGATGATCAGTAGTGGTGCCCAGTTGGGACGATCGGGGATCTAGCATTTGGGGTTATCTTCTTTTCTTTTGGCTTTGACCGTTGTCAGTCTATGTGTGTACTCTGATGATGTATGAATTATTTCAGTACTGTGTGAAGTGGCAATTGTAAGCCAACCCTCTTTATCCCTTTCTTGTTCATTACATGGGATTGTGTGAAGATGACCCTTCTTGCGACAAAACCACCATGCGGTTATGCCTCCTGACATTTAGGGGTTGTGGCAGTGTCCCGAGGAGTTGAGCTCTGAGGTGTTGTCGTCACAATTTTATCGTTGCAGTTCTGAAATACCTGAGTTTTTCGCCGACATCGAAAATCTCTTTTATGCAGTTGTTGGTGAGATAACCTCGACGCCACCCAGTACTGGGGCGGGAGTTCAGGAGTATTGCCATAGCTCGTATAACGGATGCTTTTTGAAGGTTGAGGTACACGATTTCTGAAGGTTTCTTAGTTATGTGTTGACGGATGGATACAGCTGGATGTAGGGATTGTTAGTTTGGGTGAGATATTATGCTTCCCCTGTATCTCCAACACCAGATTGCATAACCAGAAACTTTCCGGAGTTAATAAGTGGGAATTCAAGTATCACGTAGGAATTCTTTCCAACAGACACATGATACGATATGGGATCTATCATATGTTTGTTTTCGGCTTATTTTGCAAGCCAATCCTTTGTTTTGTTTGAGTTGTGGTATTTGAGTTGCTTCAATGTCAAGTGTTGATTCCATACCTTTCCTAAGCGGTGTTCTCAAATTTCTATGGGAATACTAATCCTTCTTGATCAACGAGTTTGTCATCTCATTTTCTTCTCACCGGTGTGCTCCTCTTCAAGTGGATCCGATCATTTTCAACATCCACAAGATCAACTCTAAGTATTCTCAACGGTGTTTTTTTCATTCGTCCCAAGTTGTCTTTGTTTTTCCTGCCCCCACCCTTTTCTTCAAGGACTTAGATTTCTTAATCGAATATCCATTTTATTCATGTGAATTCTCTTCATTCTTTTCAATCAATGTTCTTACCGGTGGTTCTCATGAAGATGCTTTACAACTTTATCATTCTTCATTCTTGTATTATTTTCCGGTGGATTCAATTCAAGTTGTAGGTGTTGATCTTATCCCCTTCCTCGTTTCAAGTGCTTTCTTATGCCAGTGTATCTCTTAATCATTCACCTCTCGCTTTTCCATTTGTTCCGGTGTGTTGAAGATATCTGAGAAGATTCATGTTTCCATTCTTAATCCGTTCAAGCTATTTGGAGATTATTATCTCATTCAAGTCATTCAATTCAACCGGTGCAATCTCTCTTCAAGATCGCTCATTGGTGTATCTTTTGAGTGGGCCCTAACCTACAGGTCTTTTCCCGAGGATCTTACCTGACGCTTCTAATTTTTCTGGAGTTATTCCCAAATTCTTTTTGAAAGTTTGACGTAAGAATGAATTATCATTAGTCAAATGTTTTTCTTCAAGATCTTACAAATTCTTTTCATCGTGGTTCAACCTTTCTAATTTTCATTCTGGAGTGGCTCCTCAATTGTCCTGGTGGTTCTCATCATCATTCTCAACATTTGAAGACCGAAGAAGAGTTTTTTCCTCCAACTTATCCATTCTCTCAGAGATTCATGGTTCCAGCTTCATGCCATCCACTCATAATTTTTTTCAATTGTGAGAATTATTTTCACCCATCCAGAGCAATTCAGGAGTCTTTTCAGTTTGATTCTTCGGAGCCCATCATCTCAGAATTATTCATTCCAGCTTTCAGCTCTCGTTCTCCAAATCTTACTGGTGCATCATTGAAATATCCTCTAATCAGTTCATGATCTCTTCGTTCTCATATATCTAAATTTTGTCAAGTATCTTTATTCGTTTTCGAATTCTTCCCGGTGAATTGTGTCTTTGCTATTTTCATTTCCAATTCTTACGGTGGTTCATTCAAGAGTTCTCTTCCTTGGTTATCATATCAATTCATTTGTTCTCTCATAATCCTACTGGTGGTTTGTTCAACATTCCTATTCCTTTATTACCGTATCTTTCATTCATTCTTTCCAATCCTCCTGGTGGTTTGTTGAAGACCTTCCCAAGTTTACGCTATATCTCTCTTCAATCCTTTCAAAAGGATAAGTAGTGTGCCAAATCCGTTGCTTATCATCAATCTAAATTGGTGAAGGATACGCATAACATAATTCTTATTCTTGTTTCATCCAAGTGATTCATCTTTCTTTCCGGAGTTGTTCATCATATCACATTCTTGGTTCGAGACGCTTCATCTTTTGTTTCCGGAGTTCCAAGCTCTCTGAGTTAACTGGTGGCGAAGATCCATCTAAATCATTGCAAGGCTTCTCCTTGTGTTCTCAACTTCTCTTTCTTTTTATCATCCTTTTATTACCAGAGTTCTTCATGGAGGCTCTACATGGTGGTTCATCAAGGATTATTTTCATTCTTCAATTGTTCTTTAGAAATTTCTCTCGAAATTATGATCCGCCAAGCTATACTCAAAATTAAACAGGGTGCTTAACACATGTTTTGTTTTGAGGAGTTCAAGTATTCTTCATCTTGCATTCCGAAATGCAATTCTTTCTACCATATCTTTTGAAGTGGTGTTATATCATTCTTGACAACTTCTCTTCATGGTTCATGATTCACATGTTGTCAAGAATGAGTATTTTAAATCCACCAACCTCTTCGTTGGAGTTATCTTGTGTCATATTTCAACTAAAGCCTTCCATTGGAAATGTTGCTATTTGTGGTGCTAATTAATGATCCAAGTTTCTCCTTCTCTTCTCGGTGAAAGAGTTCTCATCTCCGTGTTGCTCTCAATCCAATCTATTGTTTCCGTTAGTGGCGGAATTTCACCTCATAATTTTGAGAAGTTTTCCAAAAGCCCACTACAAGCTTACTCGTTTCGTTGTTGGTTTTCCAACAACCCTGTTATAACCTTCTTGGAAGGGTGCTTTCCAAGCTCATTTGTGGCAGAAGTTGGCATTTTATTCTCCATTCTTTTATTCCAATGATCTATCTTCTATTCTCTCTTCCGGAGGCAATTTGATGTTGCTCTCTTCGCTCATCATCTCGAATTGTGAAGATCATGTTCTTTTCGTGCTTATCCATTTAACCGGAGTGTTGTGTCATCTCTTCAAGTTCTTTTCATCTTATCAAGTCTTGCATCTCTTTTCAACCGGAGTGCTGTCCGAATTTGTTCTTCCTTATTCCTTGTTTATCTTGTTTCAACCAGAGTGGTTCCGATTGCTTCTTATCCATTGTACTCATCATTCATAGCTTTGCAACCTCCAAGGTTCATATGGTTTTCCTTGTTTCTATTTTCTACCGTAGTGCTCTCAATTGCGTTCATTTCCGTTGTGTTCTTTCTTTCAACCTTTCAACCTCTTAAGGTTCTTTGGTTTCACTCGTTTGTCCAAGAAGCAACTTAGTTTTACCTCTTCCTCTTCCGCTTCTTTTGGTGCCAGCCTTAGATCTCGGGACGAGATCCTCTTGTAGTGGTGGAGTGTTGTAACGCCCCAAGACCGACGCTCCAGATGTCTTCCTTGTTTTGCGAGTCAGCTGCGTTATTTACTTGTTTGTTGCATCTCATCTCATAGCATCATGCGCATTGCATTTTCATGTTTCATAAAGCTTGCATAGTTCATAGTTGCCGCTCCTCGCTTGTCTCTGTTGACCTCTTGACATGCCCCTTTGTCGTTGTCGACCTCTCTCAGACCCCCTTGGGTGCGCGTCAAGTTATCCCGAACCCGACCCGCTCTGTCGTTACCAATGGATTCGGATCATCACCAAACATCTATAAAACATCTCTGTTTTCTTTTTTGGACTCCATATCAATTTATTTCTCGAGCGTCCAATTACGATCGGAGGGTCCAATTAACCCCTAACCAAATTCCACATGCTATTTAAACAGATCAAACCCTAGCCACTAGTTGTCCCATCCCCATTCCCGCAGCCGCCGCCACCCCTCTCATGTCTCCCTCGGGATCCCTCCCGATCCAAATCCCCGCCGATCGGATCGCTACGACCAGCTCCCTTGATTTTTGCCGCCACCCAATTACAGCAAGCCACCACCTTCTCCTCGTCTCTGTAGCGAACCCAACCAGCCCCCCTCGACCGAGCTCCACCGGCGACCACTTCCAGCAGGACCCTCGCGTCCCTCTCCTCTGCTTCCTCCCGTTTCCCTTCTTCATGTCTCTCTCTCAGAGGACTGCCTCTCATCTTCTTCTACAGGAGCTCTCTGCCACGGCCGTCGAGAGGAGCTTGCGTCCCCATGCCCAGATGCTCCTCCGCCGCTGCTGTTCCGCCGGAGCACCAGTGGCTCGGATCCGCCCCCTCGTCCACCTGTCCTCCCCATCTCCGGGGCTCCCTCTTCAGCCTCCTGCAGACCGCCGCTGCCTCTGCTTCATGAAATCACGCCTTGCCGCCCTGGCAAGCATGGCCTCGCCTTCGCGCCTCCGATAACTGGCCTCGTCGTCGCCGGCAACCCCAGGCAGGCCCCGTCGCGCCCCTGCCATCTCCCTCGCCGTCTCTTTCTTCTTCACTTCCCCGTTTTCTTCTCTGAATTCCCTCTGTCTTCGTTCTTCAGGCAACAGCCGACGTCGTGGACGCCAACCGCCAAGCCGTCGCCTTCCACCGTCGCCATGGCCTCGGATCCGGCCGGTTCCCGCGGTCCCTCGCCCCGCCAAGTCCCTTTGCTGCTCCCTGCTTCGCGCCGCTGCCTACCCTGCGTCCAGAGGAGGACGAATGCCTCCGCGCCCGGCAAACCCTAAACGGCGCCCTCTGCGCCCGTTCCTTCGATCTATGCAAACGGGCGCACACCCCCCACGTCGAGCTGGGCTGGCCCATATTCCGTTTCTTTTCTGTTTTAAACTGGCGCAAAAAAGAGCGATCGGCAGGATTCGAACCCCCCACGTCCTCGTGCAAGCTAGCTTCGATAGCCAACCACACCAATCCCACTAATGTGGTGATATGCAACCTTTTTATCATTTTGTTCTTTCTTCTGTTTTTTTCTGTTTTCCTTTTCTCTTTCATTTTTCTAATTCAACGGAAAAAGTTCATCGAATTTGATGAACCTTTTTTCAAATCTGTTAAACTTTGTCAAAACTCAATGAACCTTTTCATTTTCGATGCACTTTTTTCAAACCCGATATCGGTGAACTCTTTTTTTTTTAAATTGGTGAACTATTTTTTAGATGTGAACGTTTTCTAAAAATCTATGAATTTTTTTCAAAATCGGTGAACTTTTTTTCAAAATCGATGAACTTTTTTCAAATTTGATGAACTATTTAGAAAACCGATGATTTTTTTACTTGTGAAGTTTTTTGAAAATCGATGAACTTTTTTCAAAATCAGTGAACTTTTTTTCAAAATTGATGAACTTTTTTCAAATTTTATGAACTATTTTAGAAAACCGATGATTTTTTACTTGTGAACGTTTTTTGAAAATTGATGAACCTTTTCAAAATCGGTGAACTTTTTTTCAAAATTGATGAACTTTTTTCAAATTTGATGAACTATTTTAGGAAACCGATGATTTTTTTTACTTGTGAATGTTTTTTGAAGATCGATGAACTTTTTTCAAAATTGGTGATTTTTTTTTCAGAATCGATGAACTTTTTTCAAATTTGATGAACTATTATAAAAATCGATGAACTTATTTTTGAATATGGATGAACTTTTTTTTCGTACGTTTTTTTGAGTGGAGGACGAAGTCTACGTTTTTTTTAGTGAAAGAACTAAGCATAGTTTTTTTAAAGAGAACAAAGCGTGAGCTGGCGAGCGATTCACTGAATTGTCTCGTGATGGGCTGGCCCATACCTGGTGCTACGTGGGCGCCAGAAACTCCATCCGGCGCTGAAGGCGCCGGTTAGTGGGAGCAACTAGTTAACGAGCGCTCCTTCGGGAGCCTCGCAACGATCAGCGCCACTTGGCGCGCTCTCAGCCATTCGCCACGTGTCGCGCTCTGGACGCTCTCTTCGGATTTTATTTTTTTATTTTTCCGCACGCATTTTCGGCTTTTTAAACGTTTTTTTTTCTGATTTTTTTCGACGTTTTGGTTTTTCCCTGGTCTTTCTTAGCTTTTCGATCACAAAAAATTTCGATTTTTTTTTGCGGAAAAACGTGTTTTCTTTTTTTGTCCTTTCGCGAAAGTCACGGTTTTTCTTCCGCGAGAGGCACGGTTGTGCTTTAGCGAGAGTCACGGCCGTGCCTTTCGGAAACGAAAAAAAAACATGTTTTCTGTTTTTTTTCTTTCGCGAGAGTCACGGTTTTGCTTCCGCGAGAGGCATGGTTGTGCTTTCGCGAGAGTCACGGCCATGCCTCTCGGAAAGTGTCGGGGATATATCCCACGGTATGACCCGGCTGGATGTATAACCCAGGCGGACTTAGCGACTCACTAATGACCCGCCCTGACTGGATGACACACTAAGTGACTCGCCCGATCCTGGCGACTTATGGGTGACCTGGCAAGCGGATCAGAGGAGCGACAAGACCCGGGGGCTTAGGAGGCTCAAGGCCCAGAAGGTCGGCTTACGTTATGGTAGGCCGGCTTAAGAGGAAAGGCGTGAGGAATATCTCCCTTACAAGGAATCAAGAACCGGACTTGTATCTGGCTTATAGTAGAAGATAGGCTAGTCCTAATCCTATTTGGACTCCATATGTAACCCGCCCCGCTAATTTATATAAGGAGGGGCAGGGCTCCCCAAAGAGGAAGGGGAACAAGAAACAAGATCTAGGGCTAGACACAAAGAGCCGGCTTACCGGCAACTCTCTCGTGCTCATAATGAGACCTAGCCACAAACAACATGTAGGGTTATTACCGGATGATGTTTCCCGGGGCCCGAAGCTGTCTAAATCCTCGTCTTGTGTGTTGCGTCTCTCAATTCCGCTCGACCCCTTCAAGCTACCACGTAGATGTGTTGGCCTCGCGACTAAGTCCTTTCATGAGGATATCTGCCGTGACAATTCCATGATAGTTGGCGCCCACCATGGGGCCTGCGCACAATGGTGATGAGTTCTTGAAGGGATCTCTACATGGATTGAGAAGCTTGTGATGTGCTGGATGAAAAAAAGCCGACGCAGAAGGATACAAATCGTCTCTGTGGTAAGCAGTCGGAGCAACATACAATATTGAGATTAAAGAAATTAGGGTTTGCGTTCTGTGAACGCCGCCGCCAACGCAAGACAATCTGTTCAAACCGACGGGAGATTGGTTTCACCGAATCCTGCAATCTGTCGAGTAGCAGTTTCCGTCGGGACGGATAACAGAAAGTTTCCGAGGTGGATCCGCCGGGTTCTATCAATCAGCGAGGGGACTGCTAGTACAAACTGGGTCAAAGAAATAGTCAAAGGAAAAGAAAGCCACAAGCTCGGATTCCTCCTGCGATTCACTTCGTTCAAACGCCGCGCCGCCGCTGTCCTGTCGCGGCCTTGTCTCTGCCGCGAGGCCATCCTGTTTGAAACACCTCGTCACTGTAAGTCACCGGTGCCGCCTCGTCTTGCTTTGGATTTGAAGCCGTCGTCCCCGCGGCCTTACCAACCGCCTGATGCATTCACTTGTAACGTGATCTACCGCCGACGGTCGTTGACCAACTGCTGCTGTGAGCCGCCAAGCGCCACGGCCTCACCTGCGAGTCGCTGCTCCCGCTGTCGTGATGAGCTGCCGCTGACCGAGGGCCCCGACTGCGCCTGTGAGCTGCTGTCCATCTCAACTACGATGGTGAACCGCCATGCTTGTCCAGAAACCAAAGCTGGTCATGTTCCAACTGCAAGTTGATCAAAGCTAAAAGAAATCAGATCTAGTACTGTCTCCCTCCGATGGGATACGACTTCAAGTGCTTAAAAAGGAAGAAAAAGGGGTTTGGACGGGGCAACATCCCTCAAGCCCTGGACGTAGAGCCGCCGGACTCCGCCTGTGAACCACCTCGTTTGGGCCGCCTTGAGCCACCACACCGCACCGCTAGCTCGCCACCACTGCTGGGTCTGCGTCGGTCGCTGCCGGGTCTCCTCCGAGCCGCCACCAGTCGTTGTGCCTGCGTGCCTGGCTAAGAAGGAAAAGACAACAAGGATTTCAGTGGACACATGGATCAAGGAAGTAACCAAGTAATCTGAATATTTCTTCTGTAAATGCCTGTGCAGGCTACTGGTCAAAAGTGGTCTGTCATCGCCATTGTTTTAACACTATATGGACATGAGTTCTACAAACTGACTGCGAACCGGAGAAGAAGACTCGAGCCAGACGCTATTTCGCCAGGGTGTTCTGCTCTGCCTCCTCTATGACCGCAGCGACCGCCATGGACATCTCACCTTTGCTGCTGTCGTGGTTCACCCGCGCTGAGTAGCCGACCTTCTGTTCCAGGCCTGCTTCAACTGCCTGTCGCGACCCAAACCTCGTTCAGTTTGATGATCCGCCATCACCATGGAGCTGCACTAAGCCGCCCCGTCGAGTCCCCCGCGCCGTGAGCCACCCGGCCTACGCTGCTACTCCGGGCTGCCGGCAGCCCGTCTTGGCCTCGTCCTTTGAAAAACATATACTGGAGCTTGTGGAACAGTCAGTGAATCAATACATACACGGGCAAATGGTTTCAGAAAACAAAACGCCTCAGAGTTGCAAAGAAAACTATTTATTCCACGTGAAGACTACAGTCAATGCATCTATCAAGCATTACCTTTGCCCTGTGCTCTTGAGCTGCCACTGTTTCAACCGAACCGGCCGCGCTGGCTTATAACTGTCAAAATACGCTCCGCGATAAGTCGCTGGCTTTTGTTGAACCGCTGCCTCTGATACATGTTACCGCGGCCCTGAGTCCGTTGTCTCCGTTGTCACAGCTTCGTCATTGCTATTAATTGAAAGAAAGGGATAAGAAGAGACTGGCTGAAAGACAAGTCAAAGTTGCCAGATGTTTAATGACCTAGAGAATGACCCGGAGGGTCTCTGCCTGAATCGCCGGGATTATATTGAGTAGCCGGCCTACCTGAACAACCTCTGTCGCGATAAACGGATCATCCATCGTCCAAACAAATCAGGTAATATCCATCCAAGTTTGTTTTATTAACACATGTTGTTTTTGTCAAAGAACAAGTTTATCTTTACCTTGGTCTGCAATATTGTTTATGCAGGGCAATTATTTATGACAAAAAGTGATATTATACCGAGGAGATGGAGGCATGCCAACATCTTTTGGCACAGGTGGTCGTCGTTACTCAACGGACTCCCGCACCGGCTTACAACGTTGTGGCCGTCTCTCGCGACCACGCCGGCTTACAACATCGTGGCCGTCTCTCGCAACCACGCCGGCTTACAACGCCGTGGCCGTCTCTCGCGACCACGTTGGCTTACAACAAGGAGGACAACTTGCCTGTCCGCACCGGCTTATAATGCCACCACCGATTCATCTGTCTGTGCCGCCTTAGATCTTGCGGCCGTCTTCACCGTCCGTCTCTCGCAGCCTGGTCTACAACAACACACTGGGCCGCACCTGTCTGCATGAGCTGTTTATTGAGTATGAGCAAGTCATTACTTGGGAAGCCCGGTTTTCTTCCAACAAATTGGAGGCAAATTATCATGTATTATCAGCCGCCGTCTGCACTGGATGGCTCAATGGGCAGGCACATATGTCGCCGCCACTACGGTTCGGTTAACTTCAAAACAGCCAGTTGGAAGGAACCATTGGCCGAGTTGCTGACACGGCTCATACGGGATTCATTTATAACCTGCCGCAGTCGCCTCAAACTTCTGTGGATTCACATCGCGTTATCAACGCCAATGATATACGCCTTCTGCTATGGTCAAATATGGAGAATCTCAAGCCAACTCTTCGAGTCATCTTGAGACTCGGGGGCTACAATGGTATGGCTCGGCAAAATTAACTGGTTTCAATGAATTCAAGAACTCCGGGTTATTGAAGGGAAGATAACCCGGCCCCGGAGGCTATTCTTTATTGGCGAATATTTAAAGGCCGTCAGAAAAATTTCCGGCTCAAAATGAAGATTCCGGTTTAAAATATAGCTCAAGAGACATCTCTCTCCCGCAAAGTTTTGAAGCTATCAAATCCGGTTCAAAATCCGGCTCAAGGTAAATTTGTCTCTTACAAAGTTTTGAAGCTTTAAAATCCGGGTTAAAGTTCCCGTTCAAAAAGATTTAATCTCTTGCAAGTTCAAGTTCTCAGAAAAATTAAAGGGTGCCAAAAGAACTTGCTGCCATGATGCGCGGTTCAAACTTGGATATCCTGCTTTACGGCTTATCTTATTATGATCACTTGGGGGCTTCCTGCTCATCGAGCATAGCTAGCAGTACCCTCTTGATCGGCGCAATGCCAAAATTTATATGGTCACTTGGGGGCTTCCTGTTCAAACATAGGTCGTATTCGAACCAAAGAGAACATAGCTGTCGAAACCCTTTTGATTGGCAAACTGCCGAACCTACTTGGGGGCTTCTTGATCGTATCCGAATCATAGCTCAACCCCTTTGGGAATCGACGTGGATCGTATTTGAATCAGCATCGCTAAACAACTCTTAATGGTCACTTGGGGGCTTCCTGTTCAAACATAGGTTGTATTCGAACCAAAGAGAACATAGCTGTCGATACCCACTTGATCGGCATCGCCAAAGCCACTGGGGGCTATATGATCGTATTCGAATCTTAGCTTAACCCCTTTGGAATGGTTTACTGATCGTATCCGAATCAGAAGCCTCAAAAAGTTTTATTCTGTCTCTGGTAAAGTTTATTGCAGCCACAATTACTTAACTTGAGACCTTTTTGGGATTATATGCTTAACCCGGCTTGACTTTTGACTATAAGTCGCCAGTTTATGACAATCATCATCTATATGGAAGCATTGGCTTCTAAGGATTGGGTTATCACCCTTACTGCACAGGTTATGTAAGCCGGCAGTACAAATTCAATATCACAGTGGTTATATGTGAGATATTATGACCCGCCATGGTGTTGACGCTAAGTCGCCAGGGCATATGTTGTTTAAACTCTCTGCAGGATTTGCAGAAATGTGACATATAAATGATTAAGTTCAAGCTCATTACCAAAGTTGATGCTTCAAAATGATTATCCGTTCTGGATTTTTCTCAAAAGGCTATAGCCGCCGGGTTATAAAAAATCCAGTCTACAATGAAGGCGTATTGAATCGCCATTGGCCAAAAGCCGCCGGGTATTTAAACTTCGGATTTACTTGTCAACAAATAAGGTATTTGAAATCTTTAAATAGCCAAACATGGCTGGATTTTCATGATGATATTGAATGAATGAGGTTTTCATACCGGATTATATTATTCAAATCTTGAATAGCCAACATGGCTGGATTTCTATTATGATTATCAATAACCAGTATTATGATTGAGGGTTTCAAAGTCGCTTTAGCGCAACAACTATTATCTTTATCAATGGGCATGATTTATTTTACAATGGAGGAAATAGTCCCGAGTCGTTGCAGGCTTACGACCCGGCACTTGGGGGCTACATTATTCAAGTTGAGGTTACATCAAATATGCAAGTCTCATGTCGCTGCAAGCATGCACCATGACACTTGGGGGCTAATGCAAAGTCATTTTTATCGGCCTTATTGAAGACCCGACTCATCCCATTGTAATGAGCCGGCCCTTGGGGGCTACCAATTGCTCCTGTTAAAATTCAAAATACACAAGCCTTATTCCATTATATATTGAAGGATCCACTCCTTAGTTGGTAAAGCATAAAGCTCTTAACCTTGTGGACGTGGGTTCAAGCCCAGGATGGGGGTAACATCATATGATATTATTTTCAATGAAAAGTCCCAGCTCAGTATTATCTTACTAAGCCGGCCCTTGGGGGCTACACGTTACTGCTCAAATTAACATCATCATATTTACAATGTCCCTGCTCATTATTACATAATGATCCGACACTTGGGGGCTAATGCATATTGCTCTTTGCTGAAGACAATTCTAGGATGACCCGGCTACACTACTATGACTATAGCCGACTCATGGGGGCTACACAGCTGGATTTTATTTAAAGCCATGGTGATAAGTCCCGGCTTATTCATGCTGATTAAACCGGACCTTGGGGGCTACATGTAATGTGGATATAAGGGAGAAATATGTTCAAATTCTCAGTTTTGAGCAGATCGGATTGACCCGGGGTTTACAACAATCATGATCCGGTGTCACCAATAATTATGACCCGGCGTCGCCTATAGTTATGACCTAGTGCTATCAATATTTACAAGGCGACAATTTTGGTTATGATAAACCGGCAAGTTTTACCTCTTCAAGCCAGCTGAAAGTCAGATGAGTATTTCAAGACCAATATGTTTTAAGCCGGCGCTTTGGAAGCCGATTCAAGTGGATTATTTCTTACAATATTTCTCTACAAGAGACCAATGCCAGCAAATTAACTCTGAAGCTGGCCTATTTACCCGGATTTCTCAAAAGAAGTATCTGGATTTTTTGCATTCACAAAAGTTTGAACATATCTACTAAAGGAGATTTGCTATGAGTACATGGGCATGTATCAAGAAGGAAATGACAATGATTTAAAAATGATCAGGTGCCGGCTTACAAGAATATTTAACCCGGAGTACAACCTGTCAGTTTGTTCTTGTGTTTATGTTGCAGATCAGTTTAACATGGATAAATCCAAATTAAACTTGGGGGCTAATGTCGGGGATATACCCCGCGGTATGACCCGGCTGGATGTATAACCCAGTCGGACTTGGCGACTCACTAATGACCCGCCCTGACTGGATGATACACTAAGTGACCCGCCCGATCCTGGCGACTTATGGGTGACCTGGCAAGCGGATCAGAGGAGCGACAAGACCCGGGGGCTCAGGAGGCTCAAGGCCCAGAAGGTCGGCTTACGTTATGGTAGGCCGGCTTAAGAGGAAAGGCGTGAGGAATATCTTCCTTACAAGGAATCAAGAACCGGACTTGTATCCGGCTTGTAGTAGAAGATAGGCTAGTCCTAATCCTATTTGGACTCCACATGTAACCCGCCCCTCTAACTTATATAAGGAGGGGCAGGGCTCCCCAAAGAGGAGGGGGAACAAGAAACAAGATCTAGGGCTAGACACAAAGAGCCGGCTTACCGGCAACTCTCTCGTGATCATAATGAGACCTAGCCACAAACATCGTATAGGGTTATTACCGGATGATGTTTCCCGGGGCCCGAAGCTGTCTAAATCCTCGTCTTATGTGTTGCATCTCTCAGTTCCGCTCGACCCCTTCAAGCTACCACATAGATGCGTTGGCCTCGCGACTAAGTCCTTTCATGAGAACATCTGCCGTGACAATTCCACGACAGAAAGGGAAAAACAAAACGCGTTTTCTGTTTTTTTTCTTTTGTGAGAGTCACGGTTTTTATTCCGCGAGAGGCACGGTTGTGCTTACGCGAAAGTCACGGCCGTGCCTCTCGGAAAGGGAAAAAATACGCATTTTCTGTTTTTTTTCTTTCACAAGAGTCATGGTTTTGCTTTCGCAAGAGACACGGTTGTGCTTTCACGAGAGTCACGGCCGTGCCTCTCGAAAACGAAAAAAATGCGTTTTCTATTTTTTTTTCCTTCCACGAGAGTCACGGTTTTGCTTCCATGAGAGGCACGGTCGTGATTTCGCGAGAGGCACGGGTGTGCCTCTTTCGGAAAGAAAAAAAAACCGTGCTCACGGTTCGGTTTTTTCGCTCGGTTTTTTTTGTCCGATTTTTTTGTAAAAAAAAGTTCGTCAAAACCTATCAACATGGGATCTAGTTTTGAAGATATCGACGCGAAGAATCCAATGGTGAAAACGGTTCGAGATTTGGTCACACGATTTAAGAGATAAAACGTTTTGAATAAATGGATCTACGAAAAAAAGGGAAAACTTCCAGGTTGCGACAAGTGGCGCGCTGCATGTGCGCCACTTGTCGCGACTTGGGAAAGTGGAGTGTTCTTTGCAACGACTACTCCTTAATTAGTGATTTCGCCGGTTAGGAGCTCCCTCCGCGCCCTGCTTCTCGTTTTGTCCAGGAACGAGAGAGTGCGCCTGTTGACCTGGCCTCGTGGGCCTTGTCCCTGCCCATCAGCCTCCAAGCCCAGCACCTCCACCGACTTAGGCCTTGGGCCTTGGTGAGCGCCCAGTCCGCCCAGATTCAGCCAAATGTGTTTTTTTCCAGATCTGTGAATTTAGCTATTATCCGAGGAACGTCTGTTTTACAGAAAACCCCCTGAGTTCATGCATATAATAACTAATTAACCATGCATCAGAATTAAATAAACTATATATGTAAAATGCTTAGATTTCATCTAGATTCACAATATGCCACTTTCATCTATGTTTAAAATGTTTAAAATGCTGCATGATTAAATTTTGCTCAAATAGCATGTGAAAATGATTTATTTCATAACTAAATAACCGTAGCTTCAAATTTAATAAACTTTATATGTAAATGGGGTGAAAAAATGCGTAGATTAACATGGTGGCTTTACTTTGCATGTTTAACAACTCTAAAATATGATTTAGGGGAAGAACAGTACCAAATTCGAATATTATTCAAGGGGATCTTCCGGAATTGTTGTTTGTTGTTCCGGCCTCATTTAAACTTGCCTAAATAGTTAGTTTTCATATGCTTCACCTCTTGCCTTGTTAATCAACATTTAATATTGTTGGGTACATAAACGAGAGCGAACTAAATAACTTGAATGTGGTGTTTCATCAACATGCATCTTGTTACATGTTGAGCTTCACTTAACTTGTAGTTTTGTTTGTGCACTTTGCCATGCTATGCATCATTAAACCGAACATGCATCATACTTGCTTGTGCATCATGCCATGCTTATGCTTGTTGGTTTACCATGTTGTTTTGCTTCTTTCCGGTTGCGCTTCTCCTTGATAGCTCCGGTTACGTTGCGATTGTGGGGATCCGTTCGACTACGTCCGTTTGTCTTCTTCATGGACTCGTTCTTCTTCCTTGCGGAATTTCAGGCAAGATAACCATTTACCCTCGATATCACTTCTATCTTTGCTTGCTAGTTGTTCGCTCTGTCACTATGTTGCGCTACCTACCACCTGTTTATCATGCCTCCCATATTGCCATGTCAAGCCTCTAACCCATCTTTCCTAGCAAACCGTTGTTTGGCTATGTTACCGCTTTTGCTCAGCCTCTCTTATAGCGTTGTTAGTTGCAGGTGAATTTGAAGTTTGCTCCATGTTGGAACATGTTTATGTTGGGATATCACAATATCTCTTATTTAATTAATGCATCTATATACTTGGTAAAGGGTGGAAGGCTCGACCTTATGCCTGGTGTTTTGTTCCACTCTTGCCGCCTAAGTTTCCGTCATACCGGTGTTATGTTCCTTGATTTTGCGTTACTTACGCGGTTGGGGATTTATGGGACCCCCTTTACAGTTCGCTTTGAATAAAACTCCTCTAGCAAGGCCCAACCTCGGTTTTAACATTTTCCACCTAAGCCTTTTCCCTTGGGTTCTGCAGACTCAAGGGTCATCTTTATTTTAACCCCCCGGGGCCAGTGCTCCTCCGAGTGCTGGTCCAACCTGGGCGATGTCCAGGGCCCCCCTGGGCAACCAGGGTGTATGCCAACCCGACGTCTTGCCCATCCGGTGTGCCCTGAGAATGAGATACGTGCGACTCCTATAGGGATTTGTCGGCACATCGGGTGGCTTTGCTGGTCTTGTTTTACCATTGTCGAATAGTCTTGTAACCAGGATTCCGACACTGATCGGGTCTTCCCGGGAGAAGGAATATCCTTCGTTGACCGTGAGAGCTTGTGATGGGCTAAGTTGGGACACCCCTGCAGGGTTTAAACTTTCGAGAGCCGTGCCCGCGGTTATTGGCAGATGGGAATTTGTTAATGTCCGGTTGTAGAGAACTTGACACTTGACTTTATTAAAATACATCAACCGCGTGTGTCGCCGTGATGGTCTCTTCTCGGTGGAGTCCGGGAAGTGAACACGGTCTTGTGCTATGTATGAACGTAAGTAGTTTCAGGATCACTTCTTGATCACTTCTAGCTTCTCAACCGCTGCGTTGCTTCTCTTCTCGCTCTTATTTGCGTATGTTAGCCACCATATTTTCTTAGTGCTTGCTGCAACTCCACCTCATTACCCCATCCTACCCATAAGCTTAAATAGTCTTGATCTCGCGGGTTTTGAGATTACTGAGTCCTCGTGACTCACAGATACTACCAAAACAGTTGGAAGTGCCGATGATACCAGTGCAGGTGATGCTACTGAACTCAAGTGGGAGTTCGACGAGGAACTTGGTCGTTACTATGTTTCGTTTCCTGATGATCAGTAGTGGTGCCTAGTTGGGACGATCGGGGATCTAGCATTTGGGGTTATCTTCTTTTCTTTTGGCTTTGGCCGTAGTCGGTCTATGTGTGTACTCTGATGATGTATGAATTATTTAAGTATTGTGTGAAGTGGGATTGTGTGAAGATGACCCTTCTTGCGACAAAACCACCATGCGGTTATGCCTCCAAGTCGTGCCTCGACACGTGGGAGATATAGCCGCATCGTGGGTGTTACATAATGACTTATTGGAAATAATACATATCGATGTATGCGGCCCAATGAGTGTTGAGGCTCGTGGCGGGTATCGTTATTTTATGACCTTCACATATGATTTGAGTAGATATGGGTATATCTACTTAATGAAACACAAGTCTGGAACATTTGAAAAGTTCAAAAAAAATTAGAGTGAAGTGGAGAATCATCGTAACAAGAAAATAAAGTTTCTACGATCTGACCGTGGAGGAGAATATTTGAGCTATGAGTTTGGCCTTCATTTAATGAACACCACAGCGTAATGGTGTGTCTAAACGCTGTAACCTCACTTTATTAGATATGGTGCGATCTATGATGTCTCTGAAGGAAATATGCCCTAGAGGCAATAATAAAGTTATTATTTATTTCCTTATATCATGATAAATGTTTATTATTCATGCTAGAATTGTATTAACCGGAAACATAATACATGTGTGAATACATAGACAAACAGAGTGTCACTAGTATGCCTCTACTTGACTAGCTCGTTAATCAAAGATGGTTATGTTTCCTAACCATAGACAAAAGAGTTGTTATTTGAGTAACGAGGTCACATCATTAGTTGAATGATCTGATTGACATGACCCATTCCATTAGCTTAGCACCTGATCGTTTAGTATGTTGCTATTGCTTTCTTCATGACTTATACATGTTCCTATAACTATGAGATTATGCAACTCCCGTTTGCCGGAGGAACACCTTGGGTGCTACCAAACGTCACAACGTAACTGGGTGATTATAAAGGAGCATTACAGGTGTCTCCAAAAGTAGATGTTGGGTTGGCGTATTTCGAGATTAGGATTTGTCACTCCGATTGTCAGAGAGGTATCTCTGGGCCCTCTCGGTAATGCACATCACATAAGCCTTGCAAGCACTGCAACTAATATGTTAGTTGTGAGATGATGTATTACGGAATGAGTAAAGAGACTTGCCAGTAACGAGATTGAACTAGGTATTGGATACCGACGATCGAATCTCGGGCAAGTAACATATCGATGACAAAGGGAACAGCGTATGTTGTTATGCGGTCTGACTGATAAAGATCTTCGTAGAATATGTAGGAGCCAATATGGGCATCCAGGTCCCGCTATTGGTTATTGACCGGAGATGTGTCTCGGTCATGTCTACATTGTTCTCGAACCCGTAGGGTCCGCACGCTTAAGGTTACAATGACAGTTATATTATGAGTTTACATGTTTTGATGAACCGAAGGAGTTCGGAGTCCCGGATGAGATCGGGGACATGACGAGGAGTCTCGAAATGGTCGAGACGTAAAGATTCATATATTGGATGATATGGTTAGGCCAAGGGGTCAAGCCCATGAGGCTTTAGATCGGTGCAAAAAGGAGTTTTGCGGAGGCCAGGGGGCCAAACGCCGGAGACCCTGGCGTCTGGCCCAGGGCCAGACGCCGAGGCCCATGGCGTCTGGGCCAGACGCCAAGGATTGTGGCGTTTGGTCCTGGAGTCCGAGTGGGACTCTTGCCTTTCGGGCAAAACCGACTTTGAGGAGGCTTTTGCTCCAAGTTTCGACCCCGGGGCTCAACATATAAATAGAGGGGCAGGGCTAGCACCAAGGACACAACAAGTTGATCCACGTGATCTATTCCTTAGCCGTGTGCGGTGCCCCCTGCCACCATATACCTCGATAATACTGTAGCGGAGTTTAGGCGAAGCCCTGCTGCTGTAGTTCATCAAGATCGTCACCACGCCGTCGTGCTGACGGAACTCTTCCCCGACACTTTGCTGGATCGGAGTCCGCGAATCGTCATCGAGCTGAACGTGTGCTCGAACTCGGAGGTGCCGTAGTCTCGGTACTTGATCGGTTGGATCGTGAAGACGTACGACTACTTCCTCTATGTCGTGTCATCGCTTCCGCAGTCGGTCTGCGTTGGGTACGTAGACAACACTCTCCCCTCGTTGCTATGCATCACATGATCTTGCGTGTGCGTAGGAAATTTTTTGAAATTACTACGAAACCCAACAGTGGTATCAGAGCCTAGGTTACTTATGTTGATGTTATATGCACGAGTAGAACACAAGTGAGTTGTGGACGATACAAGTCATACTGCCTACCAGCATGTCATACTTTGGTTCGGCGGTATTGTTGGACGAGACGACCCGGACCAACCTTACGCGTACGCTTACGCGAGACCGGTTCCCTCGACGTGCTTTGCACATAGATGGCTTGCGGGCGACTGTCTCTCCAACTTTAGTTGAACCGAGTATGGTTACGCCCGGTCCTTGAGAATGTTAAAACGGAGTCTATTTGACAAACTATCGTTGTGGTTTTGATGCGTAGGTGAGATTGGTTCTTACTTAAGCCCGTAGCAGCCACGTAAAACATGCAACAACAAAGTAGAGGACGTCTAACTTGTTTTTGCAGGGCATGTTGTGATGTGATATGGTCAAGGCATGATGCTGAATTTTATTGTATGAGATGATCATGTTTTGTAACCGAGTTATCGGCAACTGGCAGGAGCCATATGGTTGTCGCTTTATTGTATGCAGTGCAATCGCGATGTAATGCTTTACTTTATTACTAAACGGTAGTGATAGTCGTGGAAGCATAAGATTGGCGAGACGATAACGATGCTACGATGGAGATCAAGGTGTCGCGCCGGTGACGATGGTGATCATGACGGTGCTTCGGAGATGGAGATCACAAGCACAAGATGATGATGGCCATATCATATCACTTATATTGATTGCATGTGATGTTTATCTTTTTATGCATCTTATCTTGCTTTGATTGACGGTAGCATTATAAGATGATCTCTCACTAAATTATCAAGAAGTGTTCTCCCTGAGTATGCACCGTTGCCAAAGTTCGTCGTGCCCAGACACCACGTGATGATCGGGTGTGATAAGCTCTACGTCCATCTACAACGGGTGCAAGCCAGTTTTGCACACGCAGAATACTCAGGTTAAACTTGACGAGCCTAGCATATACAGATATGGCCTCGAAACACGGAGACCGAAAGGTCGAGCGTGAATCATATAGTAGATATGATCAACATAACGATGTTCACCATTGAAAACTACTCCATCTCACGTGATGATCGGTCATGGTTTAGTTGATTTGGATCACGTAATCACTTAGAGGATTAGAGGGATGTCTATCTAAGTGGGAGTTCTTAAATAATATGATTAATTGAACTTTAATTTATCATGAACTTAGTCCTGGTAGTATTTTGCAAATTATGTTGTAGATCAATAGCTCGCGTTGTTGCTTCCCTGTGTTTATTTTGATATGTTCCTAGAGAAAATCATGTTGAAAAATGTTAGTAGCAATGATGCGGATTGGATCCGTGATCTGAGGTTTATCCTCATTACTGCACAGAAGAATTATGTCCTTGATGCACCGCTAGGTGACGGACCTATTGCAGGAGCAGATGCAGACGTTATGAACGTTTGGCTAGCTCAATATGATGACTACTTGATAGTTTTAGTGCACCATGCTTAATGGCTTAGAATCGGGACTTCAACGACGTTTTGAACGTCATGGAGCATATGAGATGTTCCAGGAGTTGAAGTTAATATTTCAAGCAAATACCCGAGTTGAGAGATATGTAGTCTCCAACAAGTTCTATAGCTAAAAGATGGAGGAGAATCGCTCAACTAGTGAGCATGTGCCCAGATTGTCTGAGTACAACAATCGCTTGAATCAAGTGGGAGTTAATCTTCCAGATAAGATAGTGATTGACAGAATTCTCTAGTCACCATCACCAAGTTAGTAGAACTTCGTGATGAACTATGATATGCAAGGGATAACGGAAACAATTCCCAAGCTCTTCGTAATGCGGAAATTGACGAAGGTAGAAATCGATAAAAACATCAAGTGTTGATGGTAGACAAGACCACTAGTTTCAAGAAAAGGGCAGAGGGAAGAAGGGGAACTTCAAATAGAATGGCAAGCAAGTTGCTGCTCAAGTGAAGAAGCCCAAGTCTGGTCCTAAGCCTGAGACTAAGTGTTTCTACTGCAAAGGGACTGGTCACTGGAAGCGGAACTACCCCAAGTGATTTTCAGATAAGAAGGATGGCAAAGTGAACATAAGTATATTTTATATACATGTTATTGATGTGTACTTTACTAGTGTTTATGGCAACCCCTCAGTATTTGATACTAGTTCAGTTGCTAAGATTAGTAACTCGAAACGGGAGTTGCAGAATAAATAGAGACTAGTTAAGGGTGAAGTGATGATGTGTGTTGGAAGTGGTTCCAAGATTGATATGATCATCATCGCACACTCCCTATACTTTCGGGATTAGTGTTGAACCTGAATAAGTGTTATTTGGTGTTTGCGTTGAGCATGAATATGATTTGATCATGTTTATTGTAATACGGTTATTCATTTAAGTAAGAGAATAAATTGTTGTTCTGTTTACATGAATAAAACCTTATATGGTTACACACCCAATGAATATAGTTCGTTGGATCTCGATCGTAGTGATACACATAATCATAATATTGAAACCAAAAGATGCAAAGTTAATAATGATAGTGCAACTTATTTGTAGCACTGCCGTTTAGGTCATATTGGTGTAAAGCGCATGAAGAAACTCCATGCTGATGGGATTTTGGAATCACTTGATTATGAATCACTTGATGCTTGCGAACCATGCCTTTTGGGCAAGATGACTAAAACGCCGTTCTCCGGAACAATGAAGCAAGCAACAGATTTGTTGGAGATCATACATACTGATGTATGTGGTCCGGTGAATATTAAAGCTTGCAGCAGGTATCATTATTTTCTGACCTTCACAGATGATTTGAGCAGATATGGGGATATCTACTTGATGAAACATAAGTTTGAAACATTTGAACAGTTCAAAGAATTTCAGAGTGAAGTGGAAAATCATCGTGACAAGAAAATAAAGTTTCTACGATCTGATCGCGGAGACAAATATTTGAGTTACGAGTTTGGTCTTCAATTAAAACAATGTGGAATAGTTTCACAAACTCATGCCACATGGAACACCACAGCATAATGGTGTGTCCGAACGTCATAACCGTACTTTATTAGATATATAGTGCAATCTATGATGTCTCTTACGGATCTACCACTATCGTTTTGGGGTTATGCATGAAAGACAGCTACATTCACATTAAATAGGGCACCATCTAAATCCATTGAGGCGACACCATATGAACTATGGTTTGGCAAGAAACCCAAGTTGTCGTTTCTTAAAGTTTGGGGCTGCGATGCTTATGTGAAAAAGCTTCAACCTGATAAGCTCGAACCCAAATCGGAGAAATGTGTCTTCATAGGATACCCAAAGGAAACTGTAGGGTACACCTTCTATCACAGATCCGAAGGCAAGACATTCGTTGCTAAGAATGGATCATTTCTAGAGAAGGAGTTTCTCTCGAAAGAAGTGAGTGGGAGGAAAGTAGAACTTGACGAGGTAATTGTACCTGCTCCCTTATTGGAAAGTAGTACATCACAGAAAACTGTTTTTGTGACACCTACACCAGTTAGTGAGGAAGCTAATGATGATGATCATGAAACTTCAGAACAAGATACTACTGAACCTCGTAGATCAACCAGAGTAAGATCCGCGCCAGAGTGGTACGGTAATCCTGTTCTGAAAGTCATGCTACTAGATCATGATGAAACCTACGAACTATGAAGAAGCGATGATGAGCCCAGATTCCGCAAAGTGGCTTGAAGCCATGAAATCTGAGATGGGATTCATGTATGAGAACAAAGTATGGACTTTGGTTGACTTGCCCGATGATCGGCAAGCAATTGAGAATAAATGGATCTTTAAGAAGAAGACTGACGCTGATGGTAATGTTACTGTCTACAAAGCTCGACTTGTCGCAAAAGGTTTTCGGCAAGTTCAAGGGATTGACTATGATGAGACCTTCTCACCCGTAGCGATGCTTAAGTCCGTCCGAATCATGTTAGAAATTGCCGCATTTTATGATTATGAAATTTGGCAGATGGATGTCAAAACTGCATTCCTGAATGGATTTCTGGAAGAAGAGTTGTATATGATGCAACCGGAAGGTTTTGTCGATCCAAAGGGAGCTAACAAAGTGTGCAAGCTCCAGCGATCCATTTATGGACTGGTGCAAGCCTCTCGGAGTTGGAATAAATGTTTTGATAGTGTGATCAAAGCATTTGGTTTTATACAGACTTTCAGAGAAGCCTGTATTTACAAGAAAGTGAGTGGGAGCTCTACAACATTTCTGATAAGTATATGTGAATGACATATTGTTGATCGGAAATAATGTAGAATTATTCTGTAAAGCATAAAAGGAGTGTTTGAAAAGAGTTTTTCAAAGAAAGACTTCGGTGAAGCTGCTTACATATTGAGTTTCAAGATCTATAGAGATAGATCAAGACGCTTGATAAGTTTTTTCAATGAGTACATACCTTGACAAGATTTTGAATTAGTTCAAAATGGAACAGTCAAAGAAAGAGTTCTTGCCTGTGTTACAAGGTGTGAAGTTGAGTAAGACTCAAAGCCCGACCACGGCAAAAATAGAAAGAGAATGAAAGTCATTTCCTATGCCTCAGTCATAGGTTCTATAAAGTATGCCATGCTGTGTACCAGATCTATTGTATACCCTGCACTGAGTTTGGCAAGGGAGTACAATAGTGATCTAGGAGTAGATCACTGGACAGCGGTCAAAATTGTCCTTAGTCGAATAAGGATATGTTTCTCTATTATGGAAGTGAAAAAAGGTTCGTCGTAAAGGGTTACGCCGATGCAAGTTTGACACTAATCTAGATGACTCTAAGTCTCGATCTAGATACATATTGAAAGTGGGAGCAATTAGCTAGAGTAGCTCCATGCAGAGCATTGTTGACATAGAAATTTGCAAAATACATGAGGATCTGAATGTGGCAGACCCGTTGACTAAGATTCTCTCACAAGCAAAACATGATCACACCTTAGTACTCCTTGGGTGTTAATCACATAGCGATGTGAACTAGATTACTGAATCTAGTAAACCCTTTGGGTGTTGGTCACATAGCGATGTGAACTATGGGTGTTAATCACATGGTGATGTGAACTATTGCTGTTAAATCACATGGCGATGTGAACTAGATTATTGACTCTAGTGCAAGTGGGAGACTGAAGGAAATATGCCCTAGAGGCAATAATAAAGTTATTATTTATTTCCTTATATCATGATAAATGTTTATTATTCATGCTAGAATTGTATTAACCGGAAACATAATACATGTGTGAATACATAGACAAACAGAGTGTCACTAGTATGCCTCTACTTGACTAGCTCGTTAATCAAAGATGGTTATGTTTCCTAACCATAGACAAAAGAGTTTTTATTTGAGTAACGAGGTCACATCATTAGTTGAATGATCTGATTGACATGACCCATTCCATTAGCTTAGCACCTGATCGTTTAGTATGTTGCTATTGCTTTCTTCATGACTTATACATGTTCCTATAACTATGAGATTATGCAACTCCCGTTTGCCGGAGGAACACCTTGGGTGCTACCAAACGTCACAACGTAACTGGGTGATTATAAAGGAGCATTACAGGTGTCTCCAAAAGTAGATGTTGGGTTGGCGTATTTCGAGATTAGGATTTGTCACTCCGATTGTCAGAGAGGTATCTCTGGGCCCTCTCGGTAATGCACATCACATAAGCCTTGCAAGCACTGCAACTAATATGTTAGTTGTGAGATGATGTATTACGGAACGAGTAAAGAGACTTGCCAGTAACGAGATTGAACTAGGTATTGGATACCGACGATCGAATCTCGGGCAAGTAACATATCGATGACAAAGGGAACAGCGTATGTTGTTATGCGGTCTGACCGATAAAGATCTTCGTAGAATATGTAGGAGCCAATATGGGCATCCAGGTCCCGCTATTGGTTATTGACCGGAGACATGTCTCGGTCATGTCTACATTGTTCTCGAACCCGTAGGATCCGCACGCTTAAGGTTATGATGACAGTTATATTATGAGTTTACATGTTTTGATGAACCGAAGGAGTTCGGAGTCCCGGATGAGATCGGGGACATGACGAGGAGTCTCGAAATGGTCGAGACATAAAGATTCATATATTGGATGATATGGTTAGGCCAAGGGGTCAAGCCCATGAGGCTTTAGATCGGTGCAAAAAGGAGTTTTGCGGAGGCCAGGGGGCCAAACGCCGGAGACCCTGGCGTCTGGCCCTGGGCCAGACGCCGAGGCCCATGGCGTCTGGGCCAGACGCCAAGGATTGTGGCGTTTGGTCCTGGAGTCCGAGTGGGACTCTTGCCTTTCGGGCAAAACCGACTTTGAGGAGGCTTTTGCTCCAAGTTTCGACCCCGGGGCTCAACATATAAATAGAGGGGCAGGGCTAGCACCAAGGACACAACAAGTTGATCCACGTGATCTATTCCTTAGCCGTGTGCGGTGCCCCCTGCCACCATATACCTCGATAATACTGTAGCGGAGTTTAGGCGAAGCCCTGCTGCTGTAGTTCATCAAGATCGTCACCACGCCGTCGTGCTGACGGAACTCTTCCCCGACACTTTGCTGGATCGGAGTCCGGGGATCGTCATCGAGCTGAACGTGTGCTCGAACTCGGAGGTGCCGTAGTTTCGGTACTTGATCGGTTGGATCGTGAAGACGTACGACTACTTCCTCTACGTCGTGTCATCGCTTCCGCAGTCGGTCTGCGTTGGGTACGTAGACAACACTCTCCCCTCGTTGCTATGCATCACATGATCTTGCGTGTGCGTAGGAATTTTTTTGAAATTACTACGAAACCCAACAGTCTCTTACCGATTTACCACTATCGTTTTGGGGTTATGCATTAGAGGCAGCTGCATTCACTTTAAACAGGGCACCGTCAAAGACCGTTGAGATGACACCGTATGAACTATGATTTGGCAACAAACCTAAGCTGTCGTTTCTTAAAGTTTGGGGATGCGATGCTTATGTCAAAAGGCTTCAGCCTAATAAGCTCGAACCCAAATCGGAGAAGTGCGTCTTCATAGCATACCCTAAGGAAACAATTGGGCACAGCTTCTACCACAAGTCTGAAGGTAAGATTTTTGTTGCTAAGAATGGAATCTTTCTAGAGAAGGAGTTTCTCTCGAAAGAAGTGAGTGGGAGGAAACTAGAACTTGATGAGGTAATTGTACCTACTCTCAATTTGGAAAGTAGCTCATCCGAGAAATCTGTTCCCATGACGCCTACACCAAGTAGAGAGGAAGCTAATGATAAAGATCATGAAACTTCAGATCAAGTTGCTACAGAACCTCGTAGGTCAAACAGAGCATGATCCTCACCAGAGTGGTATGGTAATCCTATTCTGGAGGTCATGTTACTTGACCATGACGAACCTACGAACTATGAAGAAGCTATGATGAGCCCAAATTCCGATAAATGGCTTGAGGCCATGAAATCTGAGATAGGATCCATGTATGAGAACAAAGTGTGGACTTTGGTGGATCTGCCCGATGATCAGCGACCCATAGAGAATAAATGGATCTTCAAGAAGAAGACTAACGCTGATGGTAATGTTACTGTCTATAAAGCTCGACTTGTTGCAAAAGGTTTTCGACAAGTTCAAGGAGTTGACTACGATGAGACTTTCTCACCCGTAGCGATGCTTAAGTCTGTCCGAATCATGTTAGCAGTTGCCACATTTTATGACTATGAAATCTGGCAAATGGATGTCAAAACTGCATTCCTTAATGGATTTCTTAAAGAAGAGTTGTATATGATGCAACCAGAAGGTTTTGTCAATCCTAAAGGTGCTAACAAAGTGTGCAAGCTCCAGCGATCCATTTATGGACTGGTGCAATCATCTCGGAGTTGGAATATATGCTTTGATGAGGTGATCAAAGCATATGGTTTTATACAGACTTTTGGAGAATCCTGTATTTACAAGAAACTGAGTGGGATCTCTATAGTATTTCTAATATTATATGTGGATGACATATTGTTGATTGGAAATGATGTAGAATTTTTGAATAGCATGAAAGGATACTTGAATAAGAGTTTTTCAATGAAAGACCTTGGTGAAGCTGCTTATATATTGGGCATCAAGATCTATTGAAATATATCAAGACGCTTGATAGGACTTTCACAAAGCACATACCTTGATAAAGTTTTGAAGAAGTTCAAAATGGATCAGTCAAAGAAAGGGTTCTTGCCTGTGTTACAAGGTGTGAAGTTGAGTCAGACTCAATGCCCGACCACTGCAGAAGATAGAGAGAAAATGAAAGTCATTCCCTATGCTTCAGCCATAGGTTCTATCATGTATGCTATGCTGTGTACCAGACCTGATGTGTGCCTTGCTATAAGTTTAGCAGGGAGGTACCAAAGTAATCCAAAAGTGGGTCACTGGACATCGGTCAAGAACATCCCAAAGTACCTGAAAAGGACCAAGGATATGTTTCTTGTTTATGGAGGTGACAAAGAGCTTGTCGTAAGTGGTTACGTAGATGCTAGCTTTGACACTGATCCGGATGACTCTAAGTCATAATCCGGATACATATTTTTATTGAATGGTGGAGCTATCAGTTGGTGCAATTCCAAGTAGAGCGTCATGGCATGATCTACATGTGAAGCGGAGTACTTAACTATTTCGGAAGCAGCAAATGAAGGAGTATGGATGAAGGAGTTCATATCCAATCTAGGTGTAATACCTAGTGCATCAGGTTCAATGAAAATCTTTTGTGGCGATACTGGAGCAATTGCCTTTGCGAAGGAATCCAGATTTCACAAAAGACCAAACACATCAAGAGACGCTTCAACTCCATTCGAGATTTGGTCATGAAGGGAGACATAGAGATTTTCAAAATACATACGGATCTGAATGTGGTAGACCTGTTAACTAAGCCTCTTCCACGAGCAAAACATGATCAACACCAAGACTCCATGGGTGTTAGATAGTAATCTAGATTATTGACTCTAGTGGAAGTGGGAGATTGAAGGAAATATGCCCTAGAGGCAATAATAAAGTTGTTATTTTATATTTCCTTATATCATGATAAATGTTTATTATTCATGCTAAAATTGTATTAACCGGAAACTTGATACATGTGTGAATACATAGACAAAACACCGTGTCCCTAGTATGCCTCTACTAGACTAGCTCGTTGATCAAAGATGGTTAAGTTTCCTAGCCATGGACATGTGTTGTCATTTGATGAACGGGATCACATCATTAGTGAAATGATGTGATGGACAAGACCCATCCGTTAGCTTAGCATAATGATCATTCACTTTTATTGCTACTGCTTTCTTCCTGTCAAATACATATTCCTCCGACTATGAGATTGTGCAATTCCTGGACATCGAAGGAATTCCTTGTATGCTATCAAACATCACAATGTAACTGGGTGATTATAAAGATGCTCTATAGGTATCTCCGAAGGTGTTTGTTGGGTTGGCATAGATCGAGATTATGATTTTTCACTCCGAGTACCGAAAAGGTATCTCTGGGCCCTCTCGGTAATGCACATCATATGATGCCTTGCAAGCAATGTGACTAATGAGTTATTTGTGGGATGATGCATTACAGAACGAGTAAAGAGACTTTCCGGTAACGAGATTGAACTTGGTATGAAGATACCGACGATCGAATCTCGGGCAAGTAACATACCAATGACAAAGGGAATAACGTATGTTGACATTGCGGTTCGACCGATAAAGATCTTTGTAGAATATGTGGGAACCAATATGAGCATCTAGGTTCCGCTATTGGTTATTTACCGGAGAGGTGTCTCAGTCATGTCTACATAGTTCTCGAACCCGTAGGGTCCGCATGCTTAACGTTCGATGACGATATGTATTATATGAGTTATGTGTTTTGGTGACCGAAGGTTGTTCGGAGTCCTGGATGAGATCACGGACATGACGAGGAGTCTCGAATTTGTCGATAGGTAAAGATTGATATACTGGAAGGTGGTATTCGGACATCGGAATAGTTTCGGAGTGTTTCGGGTATTTATTGGAGTACCGAGGTGTTACCGGAACCCCCTAGGCGAAGTAATGGGCCACATGGGCCATAGGAGAGAGGCAAGGCAGCCCGCAAGGGGGTGGCGCCCCCCCCCCCCATGGGGAGTCCGAATTGGACAAGGGGAGGGGGCACGACCCTCCTTTCCTTCTCCCTCTCCCTCTTCTTCCCTCTTTCCCTCTCCGTTAGAATGAAAGGGGGCCAAATAGGACTAGGAGTCCTAGTAGGACTTACCCCCATAGGGTGCGCCCTAGGAAAGCCTCTCCCCCTCTCCCTCCTTTATATACGGGGGCGGGGGGGGCACCTCTAGGCACATCAATTGTTCTTAGCCGTGTGTGGTGCCCCCTCCACCATTTACTCCTCAGGTCAGATTGTTGTAGTGCTCAGGCGAAGCCCTGCACGAATCACATCACCATGACCGTCACCACGACATCGTGCTGACGGAACTCATCTACTCCTTCGACCCTCTACTAGATCAAGAGCTCGAGGGACGTCATCGTGCTGAACGTTTGCAGAACTCGTAGGTACCGTACGTTCGGTGCTTGATCGGTTGAATCGAGAAGATGTTCGACTGCATCAACCGTGTTAAGCTAACACTTCCGCTTTCGGTCTTCGATGGTACGTGGACATACTCTCCCCCTCTCGTTGCTATGCATCTCCTAGATAGATCTTGCATGAGCGTAGGAATTTTTTTGAAATTGCATGCTATGTTTCCCAACATATAGGTCACCAAACCCCATATCTCCTTCACTCATAGCAATACGAAGTTTCCACCATGCCATCCAGTGCATCCTCTTATGATATTCATCGTCACCCCACCAAAACCGAGCAATAATATCCATAGTTTCCTTGTGTATCCCCTTAGGTATAATAAACACTGACAATGCAAAAATGGAATAGTTTGTGCGAAAACTTTATCAATATTTCTTTGCCCCGGTGGAAAATTGTTTCTCCATCATCCCTAATAATCTCACCTCAATTCTTTCAACAAAGTGTCTGAAACAATCACTCTTATCTGCCCCACCATAGCTGGCAGCCCAAGATATTTATCTGATAAGGCCTCTGTGTCAACATGAAGGATTTGACTAATTTATGCTTTTGACACCACACTATTATTGGGACTGAAAAATATGCTTGATTTTGCCAGACTCACCAATTTTCCTGAGCCTACACAATAGGTGTCCAGTACTTGCTGTAAGGAAGTTGCATTCAACACATCTACTCTCATGATAATTAGAGAATCATCAACAAATAAAAGGTGTGAAACTGATGGTGCATTTCTGGACACCCTAATCCCATTCATGCCACCAACTTCTTCTTCATACTGCAACATACTAGACAGACCTTCTGCACATATAAGGAACAAATATGGAGAGAGGGGGTCTCCGTGCCAAATTCCCCTAGAAGGGTAAACATGTCAGTTTCATGGGAATTAAATCTTACTTTGTATCTTACAGATGAAATACACGCCATGATCATATGAATCCAAAGGCTATGAAATCCAAGTTTCTCCATCATACTTCTCAAGAAAATCCACTCCACTCGGCCGTAGGCCTTATGCATATCCAACTTGACTGCACAAAGTCCTGCTTGGGGATGGCAATGGGTACCCATTACCCAAGTACCCTGTGGGTAAAAACCCTATTATGGTGAGGGTGTGGGACAAAAAATACCCATGGGTATATAAACAGGGAAATGTTAAACCCATCGGGTGGAGTGGGTATGGGTATGGGATCATATAACCCATACCCGCATACCCATGGACCCTTATAAAATCTATATGAACTCAAAATTATCTCTACACTTTGTCATGAATTTGTGAACTCAAAATGTATGACTATTATATAATGTTTTGATGTATTGTTGTTTACGAGAAAGTGAATGTTGTTTATGATGTGTGTTGTTTTTATAATCTGTTGTTGTTTATAGAATATAATTATATGTTATTGTTTATGATTATGAGTTGTTCAAACTGATGCTTTGCAAACATGGATAATTTTACCCGTGGATACTGTCGTGGAATTGTCACGGCAGATGTCCTAGTGAAAGGACTTAGTCGTGGAGCCATCGCAACTAGGAAGCTTAAAGGGGTTAAAACGGGACAAAGGACACGGGAGTTTATACTGGTTTGGCCCCTTGCGGTGAAGGTAATGGCTTAATCCAGTTTGAGGTGGGATTACTTATGTCTCGATTACCAGGGAGCGAATCCGCTTGACCTAGCTCTCGATCTGATGTTACTTGTCCTGAACCGCCGCCGGGTCGTCCCTTTATATATAGAGGTCGACGCCCAGCGGCTCTTAGAGTCTCGGCCAGCTCATAAACAGTGTCCGGCTCGGTCTCTGTCTATTCCTATCTTACAACACAAGTCATACACACATATGTCGGTTTATCTCTACGGGCTTTAAGTCGCCTTTGGGCCTTGGGCCCTTAACTGAACCGCCATCTTCAAGTGTTGTCTTGGGCTAGATGAATCTCCATAGGTATAACCCGGCCCCTCCTGGGCGGGTCATACCTAATAGTTATATCCCCAACATTAGGCCCTAGATTGATTTGAACTGGTTCATCTCAATCTTCAACACTTAGAAAAAATCTTCTGCTCTTCATTGTGCGAGAATTTGTAACCGGCCTTGACATCATCTTCTGAATTTGCGATAACCCCCATGACGTCATCTGCCATTAATTCACGCTTTATCCAGCATATCTCAATGGATCCTTATCTTTAATGACCATCCCGAGAATCGAGGCGTCCTGGCAGCCGGATAACCATATTTTCGGCCTCCTCGTTTTTCGCGCCCACTTATCAGGCTTTCCTTATAAATAGGCACGACTGGTCTTTCCTCATTCTCCCCCTTTCCAGCGTCTTCTTCCTCTCGCGACCTCTGCCGCTCGAGCTCCACCGCCGCCGCAGAGCACACCGTCGTCTTTATCCCAGGCCGCTGCATCACCCTGAATTGATCTAGAGAACGGCGGCGACCTTCCAAAGTAGATCTGCACCTGTAAGTTCTTGCCTTCCCGAACCTCAGATCCGCATTAGGGTTTCTGCACTTCCCTGTGTTCTTCGTAGTTCATCGTGAATGCTCACCGTGAAACTCTTTGATCTGAAAATGGCGTATAACCAATGCGGTAGTTGTTTTACTTTCACCTTTCATACCAGCAGATCCCCTATCCTAAAGAAAAGATCCTTTTAGAGCTGATGAACTCATCTGTACTGGTTTTTAGGTCTAGATTTATTTCCTTTTCCTGAATAGCCGTTGATCCAAAATAATAGCGGCAACTTGTGAAACTTGTTTGTGTAACACTTAGCCAAAAACTGCATTTTGTTAGATCCACCTAGCCATGGCGGCTCAAACTGCCGGCTTAAAAGCAATGCTCAATAGATAACACCAACCACTCATGGTGGCTTAAATAATTTGACTGCTCATGGAAATTTAGATAACCTGACATAATTAGCCCTATACCATTAGGCCCCTTCATAAGCCGCCACTCTCAACATGTGCTATAATACTTTTCCTCCGGCTTAAATTTGAACCGACAATTTTTACTCTTTGTTAGGCTTCCTTCTTCACAATGCCGCCCAAACCACCCACTTCATGCAATTGGTCAAATCCATCGTCACGGATAGCACACTTGATGACTTCGTGAAGACCGGCTATCTGCCAAAGAAGGAAGTCATGTCATACCGTGCTCCTGATCCAACAGAGGAAAAGCCTCAGCCCAAAGAGGGGGAAGTCATCGTCTTCACTGATCACATGAACCGGGGCTTTTCACCACCCGACTCAAAGTCCTTCAGAGACGTCCTGCACTTTTTTGACCTTCGTCCTCAAGACATCGGACCCAACTCCGTGTCTAATATCTGCAACTTTCAAGTATTCTGCAAGGTGTATCTTGAAGAAGAACCCAGCTTGCTACTCTTCATAGAGTTATTTTATTTGAACCGCCAGAATGAATGTGCCAACGGACCTAGTTTGGAGCTCGACAGGGTCTCAATCCAACGACGGAGAGACGCCATTTTCCCTTACGCGAATCCACCAAGTCACCCCAAAGACTGGAACCAGACATGGTTCTACTATCAAGACACTTCTCCGGCTGATGAGAACCCTCTGCTCGGCTTTCGCGCCCTGCGCCTCGAGTCTAATCAGCCTCTTCCACACAAGTTGTTAGCTGCTGATCGCCAGAAACTCGCCCCCACCATGGCTAAAGTCAACGCTCTTTCGGGGAACGGTTTAAGTGGTATTGACCTGGTCCGGGTTTGGGTTGCCTGGCGGATCATTCTGTTGAGCCGCCACTCCGGTTTGATGTGCACCTATACGGGCGAGAAGAATGATCCTCTGCGGCACAGCCCTGACGATTTGCCTGACGATGTCATCGATGATATGACCAAGTCACTCTTGAACGAAAGCCTAGCAGATTGTGGCAAGGTGGGCCTAAGCCCTTTTTGCAAAGCTAACCCGGCTGCAGCGGTAAGCCGCCAAACTGAGTAAATTTACCTTCATCCTTGATGTTTTGTCTTTACTCAAACCTTTGCTGATTTTCACAGGCTGACGACAAATTTTGGAAGAAAAAGTTGTTGGGGAACGTAGTAATTTCAAAAAAATTCCTACGCAAACGCAAGATCATGGTGATGCATAGCAACGAGAGGGGAGAGTGTGTCCACGTACCCTCGTAGACCGAAAGCGGAAGCGTTAGCACAACGCGGCTGATGTAGTCGTACGTCTTCATGATCCGACCGATCAAGTACCGAACGCACGGCACCTTCGAGTTCAGCACACGTTCAGTCCGATGACGTCCCTCGAACTCCGATCCATCCGAGTGTTGAGGGGGAATTTTGTCAGCACGACGGCGTGGTGACGATGATGATGTTCTACCGATGTAGTGCTTCGCCTAAGCACCGCTACGATATTATCGAGGTGGACTATGGTGGAGGGGGGCACCGCACACGGCTAAAAGATCAATGATCAACTGTTGTGTCTTTGGGGTGCCCCCTTCCCCCGTATATAAAGGAGCAAGGGGGGAGAGGCGGCTGGCCAGGAGAGGGGCGCGCCAGGAGGAGTCCTACTCCCATCGGGAGTAGAACTCCCTCCCTTCCTTGTTGGATTAGGAGAAGGGGGGAAGGAGGAGGAGGAGAAGAAGGAAAGGGGGCGCCGCCCCCCTCCTTGTCCAATTCAGACTAGAGGGGGAGGGGGGGCGCGGCCTGCCCTGGCTGCCCCTCCTCTTCTCCACTAAGGCCC
>NC_041384.1:494379726-494479076 GCF_002162155.2 Triticum dicoccoides | reverse complement strand
GTAATCCCCGGTACTCCAGTATATATCCGATAACCCCCGGAACCATTCCGGTGTCCGAATATAGTCGTCCAATATATCAATCTTCATGTCTCGACCATTTCAAGACTCCTCGTCATGTCCGTGATCACATCCGGGACTCCGAACTACCTTTGGTACATCAAAACATATAAACTCATAATATAAATGTCATTGAAACTTTAAGCGTGCAGACCCTACGGGTTCGAGAACTATTTAGATATGACCAAGACACGTCTCCGGTCAATAACCAATAGCGGAACCTGGATGCTCATATTGGCTCCCACATATTCTACGAAGATCTTTATCGGTCAAACCGCATAACAACATACGTTGTTCCCTTTGTCATCGGTATGTTACTTGCCCGAGATTCGATCGTCGGTATCTCAATACCTAGTTCAATCTCGTTACCAGCAAGTCTCTTTACTCGTTCCGTAATACATCATCTCGCAACTAACTCATTAGTTGCAATGCTTGCAAGGCTTAAGTGATGTGCATTACCGAGTGGGCCCAGAGATACCTCTACGACAATCGGAGTGACAAATCCTAATCTCAAAATACGCCAACCCAACAAGTACCTTTGGAGACACCTGTAGAGCACCTTTATAATCACCCAGTTACGTTGTGACGTTTGGTAGCACACAAAGTGTTCCTCCGATAAACGGGAGTTGCATAATCTCATAGTCATAGGAACATGTATAAGTCATGAAAAAAGCAATAGCATAATACTAAACGATCGTGTGCTAAGCTAATGGAATGGGTCAAGTCAATCACATCATTCTCCTAATGATGTGATCATGTTAATCAAATGACAACTCATGTCTATGGCTGAGAAACATAACCATCTTTGATCAACAAGCTAGTCAAGTAGAGGCATACTAGTGACACTCTGTTTGTCTATGTATTCGCACATGTATCATGTTTCCGGTTAATACAATTCTAGCATGAATAATAAACATTTATCATGATATAAGGAAATAAATAATAAATTTATTATTGCCTCTAGGGCACATTTTCTTCAAAAGTATGATCATGAGGCTGCAAAGAGATCCAGGAAGGCCAAGAGAGCCACCAGGAAAGCCGCCGCCAAGAAGAAAGGAAAGAAGAGCATCGCCTCTAACTTTCTTCGACTAGAAGATACCTCTGAGTCGGAGGTAGCTCTTGACTCTCTTGGCTCCTTTTTAACCACCTTATTGACACCGATTATCATTAGGATGACACTGGAACGAGTCGCGGAGTGGATGAAGAGGTAACTATAATTTCCTCCGACTCTGAGCCTTTGCTAAGACAGAAAATCCAAAGAGTAACCCGGAAAGTAAGATTTTCACATCCCTTAGCTTATCAGGATCCTCAATTTCTTTTGAAGCGACAGATTCATGAGAGGCGGAGGCAGACTCGGACCGGCAAGGATGCGGAACTCTCCTCCGGCTTACCAAATACACCAAGGAAGCACCGAAATGAGGTCACCTCCGAGTTGCATCCTTTTTATCCTTTGGCGGGTCTCATTCGTCAACCACTCAACTCTTCTGATTCAAATTATCGGGAAACTTCACCTTCTTCTGGCGACTCAATCTAGTCCAACATGCCGGCTTTTAAGACCGCTCCAGGGTAATGATGATTTACTTATCCTGTATTCATTACAATTCTTTATATTTGTACTGACCTTTTTGAACTTATGCAGCGGAAAAGCCAAGGCCAGCAAGAGGGTGAAGAAGAACAAGTCGGCCGAAGAACCAAACGTTAATGAGCCGGAACTCCAGACGGCCGCGCCTGAGGCCTCTGTTCCTGAGCCGCCGCTTGAACCGGCTCATGATACACCAACATCAACTGCTGACCCGCCTGCCGATCAAGCCGCCGACGGCTTTGTAAACCCTGAAGTCTCTAGCCCAGCCAAAACAGCTGACCCACAAGATATTGATGTGGAGATTACCAAGACCGGCTATACTGAGCCGGGGAGACCTACTATGCTAGCCAAGTGCTGTGCCAAGGAGGAGCACATGGAACGCCGTAAGGTCAGATTTGATGTTGCTGACTATACTCACATGAGCATTGGGGAAGTTTTTTCTAGCTATCTTAGCCAAGTGCATAGCAGCCGTGACCTCAAAGTTGATATGGTGAAGCAAATGCACCAGAAATTTGAGGTATAAACTCTTCCCTTTGCTAAATTATCCTTACTATGCCAGCCCCCAAGTCTATTGCTTATGATGAATATGCTGTAGACTTAGAGCAAACTTATAAGCATCAGTAATATCCTTTGGTCAAACCTGTAAAAAATCCGGCTTAATCCGCAGTCCCCAAGGGCCGGTTTAATCAACATGAATGAGCCGGTCCTTCACATGCTTATATAGAATATAATACTGGTGTAGCTTTTAACAGCAATATGCATTAGCCCCTAAGTGCCAAATACTCTTGCTTGCAAAGTGCTTGGGACTTACTCTCATGAATCGCCACTTAGATTGAACTTTCGGTAGACATTAGCCCCCAAGTGCCAAGTGTTGTTGCTTGCAAAAGGCTTGGGACTTAATATTGTATGCTAATATTCATGATTTTGACCTGGTATTTGTACAGGCCACCACTACTCAACTTCAATCAGAGCTGTCTGAATTGAAGAACCGACTGGAGTCACAGGAGACTGAAACCCAAAGGGCAAATTCCAAATTTGAATTTAGTGTATCTGAACAGGAGAAACTAAAGTCTGAGTTTGAGGTTGAGAAAAAGGCCTGGGCTGAAGAAAAAATTGCCTTAACCCAACGAGCTGAAACAACAGAGGCGGCTCTTGAAGAGGTGACCACTGAATTGTCCGACTTAAAATGCCATGTGTCTCAAATGGTCGCAGCAATCTTTGGTAAGCCACCCTACAAATGCCAAGTATTGAATCTTTCTGGTGACCATATGAATTGCCATTAACTCACCTGATATTGCTATGCAGGCGCCAGGAACACCAATCTCAACCAGGACATGCTGATAAAGCTGAAGGCTATTTACACGCTCGTGGAACAACTTTACACTAGATCTCAGCGTGCCTTAGCTACAATTGCCCTGTCAAACGAAGTCCCCACAGTCCTGGTGGATGTGCTAAAGAAGCTTTATGTGCCGCCTCAACGATTCAATGAATTAAGGCGATCATCTGCAAGAGCCGGAGCCGTGGCTGCCTTAAGCCAGGCCAAAGCTTGGCTTCCGGAATTAGACCCAGCCGACATCGCCATTGGATATCCAAGTCTTAAGGAGGATGGCAGTTCAGTTGAACAGGAGGACTTTGCTGCTTGTGTAAAGGAAATATGCCCTGTGGCCACCCTGATTGCCAATGAGGCGGGCCTCACCAAGTACCATCCGGGTTATGACGCGAGGAATCAGAGGATGCCGACGCCGCGCTATAAAGTGACAAGCATGATCCCCCCAATCCGTAAGCATACCTTCGCCCCTGAAGTTGACCCGGCCGGGCTAATTGATGATGAAGCTGAATTTGACGCTTTGAATGGCATTGACTGGTCGTCATCAACCTTCCAGGACAGGGAACATGACGAAGGAGCGGAGAGGGTTGATCCGGAAGCTTCATGCCAACAAGAGAATTGATCTGTCGGGCGGCTCATATTTGTAGCCTTCTGAAAAACAATTTAATCATTTGGAGTCGGGGAGTCATATAACAGGGTAGAAATGACTTTGCTCTGTCGTTCCATCGCTCACGTGTTGGTGCTTAACACTGTTAAGCCGCCATCTTATATTCACCCTTATTATACTTATCATCTGTTTTCCTTATGCATAAGAAAGTCCTTAAACTGTCCTGCACACAGAAATAGATCACAAGAACCCTTGGCGGCTTACCGCAGGGCGGGTCATAATATCTTACATACAACCACTAATGTGGAAAAAAGGAGTCACAGATAAGCCTGTTATGAATCATAGCTTTGAAACACAACTTTAATATCATACCCGTGATTTTGAATTTGCACTTCCGATTTATGTGACCTGAACAGTAAGGGTGATAACCCAATCTTTAGAAGCCAATTCTTCCAAATGTTTGATGATTGTCATATGCTGGCGACTTATCATCCAAAGCCAAGCCGGGTTAAATGGAAACCACACATATACTTAGATCTGAAAAAAAAGTCTCAAGACAAAAACCAAAAATTGTTTTCAAAAAACTTAAGCCGAACAGAAAAAATCGAGGTTTCTGATTCGAATATGATCAGTAAACCGGACCAAAAGGGGTTAGTCTAAGATTTGAATACGATCATGAAGCCCCCTAGTGGTTTTGGCGTTGCGCCGATCAAGAGGGTACCGATAGCTATGTTCTCTTTGGTTCGAATACGACCTATGTTTGAACAGGAAGCCCCCAAATGACCTTGAGGGTTTTTTAACGACTCTGATTCGAATACGATCAAAGTCGGACCCAAAAGGGGTTAAGCTATGATTCAAAGACGATCAAGAAGCCCCCTAGTGGGTTTGGCATTGTGCCAATCAAAAGGGTATCGACAGCTATGTTCTCTTTGGTTCGAATACGACCTATGTTTGAACAGGAGGCCCACAGGTGATCATGAGGTTTAACGGCTATGATTCGAATACGATCATGAGCCGGACCAAGAGGGTTTAAGCTAGATTCGAATACGATCAGCCACCAATTGGTCTTTGGAATTATGATGATGAAGACACATGAACATTGAGGATGAAAAGGACAGAGGTCCTGCTTTATTACTTATCATAATATATACATCGTCAAAATATGTACATCATGAGAGCCGGTGCCTCAAGTGTAGTAAGGCCGAAGATGAGCGATATTCCACAGTCGGCGGGTCTCCTCCTCCGACTTACGTGAGTATTTGTGCTCTCGAACATCGATAAGGTAGTATGACCTGTTGTTCAAGTTCTTGCTAACCACAAAGGGCCCTTCCCAAGGTGGGGATAACTTGTGTGCATCAGTTTGATCCTGGATGAGTCGAAGCACCAAATCACCTTCTTGAAAGGTTCTGGACTTAACCCGGCGGCTGTGATAATGGCGCAGGTCCTGCTGGTAAATCGCCGAGTGGGCTGCTGCCAAATCACGCTTTTCATCTAACAGGTCAAGTGCATCCTGGCGTGCTTGTTCATTATCAGCCTCAACGTAAGCCGCCACGCGGCACGAGTCATGAGGGATGTCACTAGGGAGAACCGCCTCTTCTCTGTAAACCATGAAGAAAGGCATGTAACCCATAGACCTGTTGGGAGTAGTATTGATGCTCCATATCACAATAAGTAACTCATCCACCCAGCAACCTGACGTTCGTTGCAAAGGAACCATAAGCCGGGGCTTGATGCCTTTCAAGATTTCCTGATTGGCTCTTTCAGCTTGACCATTGGATTGGGGGTGAGCTACTGATGAAACGTCAAGCCGAATATGCTCACGTTGACAAAACTCCTCCATGGCACCCTTGGACAGATTAGTACCATTGTCAGTTATAATGCTGTGTGGAAAGCCAAAACGAAATATCACCTTTTTCATGAATTGAACCGCCGTGGCTGTGTCACACTTACTAACTGGCTCTGCCTCAACCCACTTTGTGAATTTGTCAACCGCCACCAAGAGGTGGGTCTTTTTATCTTTGGACCTTTTGAAAGGCCCAACCATGTCAAGTCCCCAGACTGCAAACGGCCAAGTAATTGGAATCATCCTCAATTCTTGAGCCGGCACATGAGCTCGTCATGAGAGTTTTTGACAACCATCACATTTACTGACCATATCCTCTACATCAGCGTGAGCCATCAGCCAATAAAACCCATGACGAAAAGCTTTGTCCACATGGGACTTTGAAACGGCATGATGGCCACAATCTCCTTCATGAATCTCATGAAGAATTTCTTGACCTTCCTCAGGAGAGACACAACGCTGAAACGCCCCAGTGACACTGCGATGATGCAACTCACCATTGGCAATTGTCATTGACTTAGATCGCCGGGTTATCTGCCTGTCCAAGGTTTCATCCTCAGGCAACTCGCCCTGGGTCATGTAAGCCAAATATGGCACTGTCCAATCTGGGATGACGTGAAGAGCCGCCACCAATTGTGCTTCCGGGTCAGGAACAACCAAGTCTTCCTTTGTGGGTAACTTGACAGAAGGGTTATGCAGAACATCCAAGAAAGTGTTAGGTGGCACCAGCTTACGCTGAGATCCCAACTGGCTTAAAGCATCAGCCGCCTCATTCTTCCTGCGATCGATGTGTTCCACCTAACAACCCTTGAAGAGTGTGGCAATGGCATCAACTTCACGGCGATAAGCCGCCACGAGGGGATCCTTGGAATCCCACTTGCCTGAGACTTGTTGAGCCACCAAATCCGAGTCGCCAAAGCTCCTTACCTGGGTTAAGCTCATCTCCTTGGCCATCCGAAGACCATGGAGCAAAGCTTCATACACAGCCACATTGTTAGTACAAGGAAACATCAACCTTAGCACATAACAAAATTTGTCACCTCGAGGGGAAGCTAAAACAACTCCAGCCCCCGAGCCCTCCAATTGCCTGGACCCATCGAAGTGAATAGTCCAATATGTATTGTCCGGCTTCTCTTCAGGCATCTGCAGCTCTGTCCAATCGTTGATGAAATCCACCAGTGCTTGAGAGTTGATAGCAGTGCGTGGCACATACTTTAAACCATGAGGCCCAAGCTCAATGCCCACTTGGCGACTCATCCTGTGGCCTCTCTATTTTGGATGATATCTCCTAAAGGAGCAGAACTAAACACAGTGATGAGATGACCCAGAAAATACCGCTTAAGCTTCGGACTAGCCATGAACACCCCATAAACAAGCTTCTGCCAATGCGGATATCTCTGCTGGACTCAATAAGCACCTCGCTGATGTAGTAAACCATCTGTTGAACCGGATATTCCTTGTTAGCCTCCTTGCGCTCCGCCACAATGGCCACACTGACAGCACGTGTGATAGCAGCCACATATAACAATGGCGGCTCCTTATCAATGTGAGCAGCAAGGACCGGCGGCTCTGCTAGCTGTCTCTTCAAATCTTCAAAGGCAGCATTAGCAGCATCACTCCAGACAAAATCGTCTGTTTTCTTCATCATCTGATACAGCGGTATGGCCTTCTCACCTAACCGGCTTATGAACCGGCTTAAGGAAGCAATACGACCCGCCAAACGCTGAACATCATTGACACACACCGGTTTAGCCAAAGAGGTGATGGCCTTGATCTTCTCTGGGTTAGCCTCAATGCCTCTGTTAGAAACCAAAAAACCCAAAAGCTTGCATGCCGGCACACCAAAAACGCACTTGGCCGGGTTAAGCATCATCTTGTAGACCCGGAGATTATCAAAGGTTTCCTTCAAATCGTCTATCAAGGTCTCCTTCTCTCTTGACTTCACCACAATGTCGTCCACATAAGCATGAACATTGCGCCCAATCTGACTGTGAAGACAGTTCTGCACACATCGCTGATAAGTCGCCTGGGCACTCTTAAGCCCAAAAGGCATAGACACATAACAGAAGGCTCCAAACGGAGTAATAAAAGCCGTCTTCTCCTGGTCCTTAACTGCCATCTTGATCCGATGATAACCAGAATAAGCATCCAAGAAGCTCAAACGCTCACAACCCACCATAGCATCAATGATTTGATCAATACGAGGGAGAGCAAAAGGATCAGCCGGACAAGCCTTGTTTAAGTCCGTGTAATCCACACACATACGCCAGGTGCCGTTCTTTTTAAGCACTAGCACCGGGTTAGCCAACCACTCTGGATGAAAAACTTCAACAATGAACCCGGCCGCTAAGAGCCGGTCCACTTCCTCACCAATGGCCTTACGCCTCTCCTCATTGAACCGTCAAAGAAATTGTTTGACCGGCTTAAATTTTGGATCAATATTGAGAGTGTGCTCAGCGAGTTCTCTCGGAACACCTGGCATATCCGAAGGTTTCCATGCAAAGATGTCCCGGTTCTCACAGATGAACTCGATGAGCGCGCTTTTCTATTTGGGATCTAGGTTAGCACTAATACTGAACTGCTTAGATGAGTCACCAAGAACAAAATCAACCATCTTGGTATCATCGGCCAATTTAAACTTCATCACCGGCTCATGCTCTGTGGTTGGCTTCTTCAAAGACGTCATGTCCGCCGGGTCAACATTGTCCTTGTAAAACTTCAACTCCTCTGTTGCACAGACAGACTCAGCGTAAGAAGCATCGCCTTCCTCACATTCCAGGGCTATCTTCCGACTCCCATGCACTGTGATGGTACCCTTATGACCCGGGATCTTGAGCTGCAGATAAACATAACGGTCGTGCCATGAACTTTGCATAAGCCAGCCATCCAAACAGAGTGTGATACAGGATTTTGATTTTGACCACCTTAAAAGTTAACTTCTCAGCTGTGGAGTCATGCTCATCTCCAAAGGCCACTTCCAGCTCAATCTTACCCACTGGGTACGCCGACTTACCAGGCACCAGTCCATGGAAAACAATGTTGGACGTCTTAAGATTTTTACCAATCAAGCCCATGGGACGAAAAGTCTCATAATAAAGGATGTTGATGCTACTGCCTCCATCCATGAGCACTTTAGTGAATTTATATCCACCAACCTGAGGTGCCACCACCAAGGCCAAGTGACCTGGATTGTCAACCCGGGGAGGGTGATCCTCCCTACTCCACAGAATAGGCTGCTCAGACCATTGCACGGACAGTCGAAGCCGTGCCCACGGCCACACCAAGCAGAGCAGGGGAAGTGAACCGAGGTAAAACCAAAGCCCGAGGCAGCCAGAGCAACACCAAGGCCAAGACCACAAAGAGCAGAGGGACGAAGCAGGTTCCCCTGGCAAGACCCTTGCCGGGACAACCTCAGCGGCCCCGGCAAGACCCTTGCCAGGGCGACTCGTCCAACACCAGCGGAGCACGCCACCCTTGAGCTCGTGTTTTCCAACGCCATCAACTACGTTGGGCCAAGGTTCGGGAGGCGCCTCCATGGTGGCATGCAGATCTTTGTGAAGACAAGGAACACTCCAAATCAGAAGAGGATTAGAAGACGACGATCCTCGGCAAGATCCTTGCCGAGGAAAGCCACAAGACCCCCGGCAAGATCCTTGCCGGGGACGACAGTGCGCCACGACAAGACCCTTGCCGGGCCACCCGACAAGGCCCTCGCCAAGGACGACAGCGGGGCCACTGCCAGGCCTGCACCAACCAAGTCTCCACCCTCGTTCGCATGCAGCTGCCAGCCCGACCAGCTGGGCAGGCGCCTGCGTGGGAACATGCAGCTTCCAGGCCAACTTAGCACATGCCCGCGTGGCGACATCTAGATCTTCATGAAGACCCTACCACCGCGCCACCTTAGTTGCCTGCCTACCTACATGGCACCACATGCGTCGCTGGCCAGGACGCGTGTTGAAGCGAGGGATGGGACGGGCCTCGTTCCCGTCCCCAATAAAGCAAGAGGACACCTCAACAGCGCATTAAATGCGTCTTGTCCTGTAATACGAGCGATAAGCTCGCAATACTGTACGCCTTTCCACTTCCTGTATGCCACTGTGGCAGCCCCTTTTCGACTATAAAAGGAGGCCCATGGAATACTGGAGAAGGATTCGGCTCTTTCGAACCACGCACTCACCATAGCAAGTTCGAGAGCTCAAGAACTCTCTGAAATACACCCACCAAAGCAGGACTAGGGTTTTACGCATCCTCGCGCCACGAACCTGGGTAAATGATCCTTGTGTTGACTACTAATCCTGCTGTTCTGACAACCCTGCGCCCCCGCAACCGTAGTAGGGATTCCTGTGATCCCATAGGTTTCGTTCCACACCGACATGACACTACAATTTGGGTCATATCAGTGTAAAGCGCATGAAGAAACTTCATAAAGATGGCCTTTTGGAATCACTTGATTATGAATCATTTGATACTTGCGAAACGTGCCTTATGGGCAAGATGACTAAAACTTCGTTCTCTGGAACGATGGAACGAGCTAGTGTGTAACGCCCCAAGACCGACGCTCCAGATGTCTTCCTTGTTTTGCGAGTCAGCTGCGTTATTTATTTGTTTGTTGCATCTCATCTCATAGCATCATGTGCATTGCATTTGCATGTTTCATAAAGCTTGCATCGTTCGTAGTTGCCACTCCTCGCTTGTCTCCGTTGACCTCTTGACATGCCCCTTTGTCGTTATCGACCTGTCTCAGACCCCCTTGGGTGCGCGTCAAGTTGTCCCGAACCCAACCCGCTCTGTCGTTACCAATGACTCGGATCATCACCAAACATCTATAAAACATTGTCGTTTTCTTTTTTGGACTCCATATCTATTTTCAAACCCTAGCGACTAGCTGTCTCATCCCCATTCCTGTAGCCGCCGCCACCCCTCTCATGTCTCCCTCGGTATCCCTCCTGATCCAAATCCCCGCCAACCGGACCGCTCCGACCAGCTCCCTTGATTTCTGCCGCCACCCAATTACAGCAAGCCACCACCTTCTCCTCGTCTCTGCAGCGAACCCAACCAGCCCCCCTCGACCGAGCTCCACCGGCGACCACTTCCAGCAGGACCCTCGCGTCCCTCTCCTCTTCTTCCTCCCGTTTGCCTTCCTCATGTCTCTCTCTCAGAGGACTGCCTCTCATCTTCTTCTACAGGAGCTCTCCGCCATGGCCGTCGAGAGGAGCTTGTGTCCCCGCACCCAGATGCTCCTCTGCCGCTGCTGTTCCGCTGGAGCACCAGTGACTCGGATCCGCCCCCTCGTCCACCTGTCTTCCCCATTTCCGGGGAGCCTCTTCAGCCTCCTGCAGACCGCCGCTGCCTCTGCTTCACGAAACCACGCCTTGCTGCCCTGGCAAGCATGGCCTTGCCTTTGCGCCTCCGACGACTGGTCTCGTCGTCGCCGGCAACCCCAGGCAGGCCCCATCGCGCCCCTGCCATCTCCCTCGCCGACTCTTTCTTCTTCACTTCCCCGTTTTATTCTCTGAATTCCCTCTGTCTTCGTTCTTCAGGCAACAGCCGAAGTCGTGGACGCCAACCGCCAAGCCGTCGCCTTCCACCGCTGCCATGGCCTCGGATCCGGCCGGTTCCCGCGGTCCCTCGCCCCGCTAAGTCCCTCTGCTGCTCCCTGCTTCGCGCCGATGCCTCCCCTACGTCCAGAGGAGGACGAACGCCTCCGCGCCCGGCAAACCCTAAATGGCGCCCTCTACGCCCATTCCTTCGATCTATGCAAACGGGCGCACACCCCCCACGCCGAGCTGTGCTGGCCCATATTTCCTTCCTTTTCTATTTTAAACTGGCGCAAAAAAGAGCGATCAGCAGGATTCGAACCCCCCACGTCCTCATGCAAGCTAGCTTTGATAGCCAACCACACCAATCCCATCGATGTGGTGATATGCAACCTTTTTATCATTTTGTTCTTTCTTCTGTTTCTTCTTTTTTTTCTTTTTCTCTTTCATTTTTCTAATTCAATCAAAAAAGTTCATCAAATTTGATGAACCTTTTATCAAATCTGAAGGCGCCGGTTAGTAGCTCCCTCCACGCCCTGCTTCTCGTTCTGTCCATGAACGAGCGACTGCGCCTGTTGACCTGGCCTCGTGGGGCTCATCCCTGCCCATCAGCCTCCAAGCCCAGCACCTCCACCGACTCGGGCCTTGGGCCTTGGTGAGCGCCCAGTCCGCCCAGATTCAGCCCGATGTGTTTTTTTCCAGATCTGAATTTAGCTATTATCCCAGGAACATCTATTTTACAGAAAACCCCTTGAGTTCATGCATATAATAACTAATTAACCATGCATCAGAATTAAATAAACTATATATGTAAAATGCTTAGATTTCATCTAGATTCACAATATGCCACTTTCATCCATTTTAAAATGTTTAAAATGTTGCTTGATTAAATTTTGCTCAAATAGCATGTTAAAATGATTTATTTCATAACTAAATAACCGTAGCTCCAAATTTAATAAACTTTATATGTAAATGGGGTGGAAAAATGCGTAGATTAACATGGTGGCTTTACTTTGCATGTTTAACAACTCTAAAATATGATTTAGGGCAGAACAGTACCAAATTCGAATATTATTCATGGGGATTTTCCGGAATTGTTGTTTGTTGTTCCGGCCTCATTTAAACTTGCCTAAATAGTTAGTTTTCATATGCTTAACCTCTTGCCTTATTAATCAACATTTAATATTGTTGGGTACATAAACGAGAGCGAACTAAATAACTTGAATGTGGTGTTTCATCAACATGCATCTTGTTACATGTTGAGCTCCACTTAACTTGTAGTTTTGTTTGTGCACTTTGCCATGCCATGCATCATTAAACCGGACATGCATCATACTTGCTTGTGCATCATGCCATGCTAGTTTGTTGGTTTACCATGTTGTTTTGCTTCTTTCTGGTTGCGCTTCTCCTTAATAGTTCTGGTTACTTTGCGATTGTGGGGATCTGTTCGACTACGTCCGTTTGTCTTCTTCATGGACTCGTTCTTCTTCCTTGCCGAATTTCACGCAAGATGACCATTTACCCTCGATATCACTTCTATCTTTGCTTGCTAGTTGTTTGCTCTGTCGCTATGTTGCGCTACCTACCTATTTATCATGCCTCCCATATTGCCATGTCAAGCCTCTAACCCACCTTTCCTAGCAAACCGTTGTTTGGCTATGTTACCGCTTTTGCTCAGCCCCTCTTATAGCATTGTTAGTTGCAGGTGAAGTTGAAGTTTGCTCCATGTTGGAACATGTTTATGTTGGGATATCACAATATCTCTTGTTTAATTAATGCATCTATATACTTGGTAAAGGGTGGAAGGCTCGGCCTTATGCCTGGTGTTTTGTTCCACTCTTGCCGCCCTAGTTTCCGTCATACCGGTGTTATGTTCCTTGATTTTCCGTTCCTTACGCGGTTGGGGATTTATGGGACCCCCTTGACAGTTCGCTTTGAATAAAACTCCTCCAGCAAGGCCCAACCTTGGTTTTAGCATTTGCCACCTAAGCCTTTTTCCCTTGGGTTCTGCAGACTCAAGGGTCATCTTTATTTTAACCCCTCGGGCCAGTGCTCCTCCGAGTGCTGGTCCAACCTGGGCGCTGTCCGGCGCCCCCTGGGCAACCAGGGTCTATGCCAACCCGACGTCTTGCCCATCCAGTGTGCCCTAAGAATGAGATACGTGCGAATCCTATCGGGATTTGTCGGCACATCGGGTGGCTTTGCTGATCTTGTTTTACCATTGTCGAAAAGTCTTGTAACCAGGATTCCGAGACTGATCAGGTCTTCCCGGGAGAAGGAATATCCTTCGTTAACCGTGAGAGCTTGTGATGGGCTAAGTTGGGACACCCCTGTAGGGCATAAACTTTCGAGAGTCGTGCCCGCGGTTATGTGGCAGATGGGAATTTGTTAATGTCCGGTTGTAGAGAACTTGACACTTGACTTAACTAAAATACATCAACCGCGTGTGTAGCCGTGATGGTCTCTTCTTGGCGGAGTCCGGGAAGTGAACACGGTCTTATGTTATGTATGAACGTAAGCAGTTTTAGGATCACTTCTTGATCACTTCTAGCTTCTCGACCATTGCGTTGCTTCTCTTGTCGCTCTTATTTGCGTATGTTAGACACCATATTTGCTTAGTGCTTGCTGCAACTCCACCTCATTACCCCATCCTACCCATAAGCTTAAATAGTCTTGATCTCGCGGGTTTTGAGATTGCTGAGTCCTCGTGACTCACAGATACTACCAAAACAGTTGCAGGTGCTGATGATACCAGTGCAGGTGATGCTACCGAACTCAAGTGGGAGTTCGATGAGGAACTTGGTCATTACTACGTTTCCTTTCCCGATGATCAGTAGTGGTGCCCAGTTGGGACGATCGGGGATCTAGCATTTGGGGTTATCTTCTTTTCTTTTGGCTTTGACCGTTGTCAGTCTATGTGTGTACTCTGATGATGTATGAATTATTTAAGTACTGTGTGAAGTGGCGATTGTAAGCCAACCCTCTTTATCCCTTTCTTGTTCATTACATGGGATTGTGTGAAGATGACCCTTCTTGCGACAAAACCACCATGCGGTTATGCCTCCAAGTCATGCCTCGACACGTGGGAGATATAGCGACATAGTGGATGTTACAAGTTGGTAATCAGAGCCAGCCCCGACTTAGGAGCCCCCTGCTTGATCGAATCGCTGACGTTGTTGAGTCTAGAACAAAAATGTTTTGAGTCTTAGGATTATATATATCGGAGAGTAGGATTGTTTTTACTCCTCAGTCCCCTCATCGCTCAGGTGAGGTCTCCTGACGTAGATGTTTTGACTTTCCTCTCCTCAAATTTCACTAATTTTTTTAGGATCACGCGGGTATCTTGGGATCGTTCCGATATTATTGTGACGAGAACATTGTTCTTGGTGCCTCCTGACATTTAGGGGTTGTGGCAGTGTCCCGAGGAGTTGAGCTCTGAGGTGTTGTCATCACAATTTTATCGTTGCAGTTCTGAAATACCTGAGTTTTTCGCCGACATCGAAAATCTCTTTTATGCAGTTGTTGGTGAGATAACCTCGACGCCACCCAGTACTGGGGCGGGAGTTCAGGAGTATTGCCATAGCTCGTATAACGGATGCTTTTTGAAGGTTGAGGTACACGATTTCTGAAGGTTTCTTGGTTATGTGTTGATGGATGGATACAGCTCGATGTAGGGATTGTTAGTTTGGGTGAGATATTATGCTTCCCCTGTATCCCCAACACCAGATTGCATAACCAGAAAGTTTCGGGAGTTAATAAGTGGGAATTCAAGTATCGCGTAGGAATTCTTTCCAACAGACACATCATACGATATGGGATCTATCATATGTTTGTTTCCGGCTTATTTTGCAAGCCAATCCTTTGTTTTGTTTGAGTTATGGTATTTGAGTTGCTTCAATGTCAAGTGTTGATTCCATACCTTTCCTAAGCGGTGTTCTCAAATTTCTATGGGAATAATAATCCTTCTTGATCATCGAGTTTGTCATCTCAATTTCTTCTCACCGGTGTGCTCCTCTTCAAGTGGATCCAATCATTTTCAACATCCACAAGATCAACTCTAAATATTCTCAACGGTGTTTGTTTCATTCGTCCCAAGTTGTCTTTGTTTTTCCTGCCCCCACCCTTTTCTTTAAGGACTCAGATTTCTTAATCGAATATCCATTTTATTCATGTGAATTCTCTTCATTCTTTTCAATCAATGTTCTTACCGGTGGTTCTCATGAAGATGCTTTACAACTTTATCATTCTTCATTCTCGTATTATTTTCCGGTGGATTCAATTCAAGTTGTAGGTGTTGATCTTATCCCCTTCCTCGTTTCAAGTGCTTTCTTATGCCGGTGTATCTCTTAATCATTCACCTCTCGCTTTTCCATTTGTTTCGGTGTGTTGAAGATATCTCAGAAGATTCATGTTTCCATTCTTAATCCGTTCAAGCTATTTGGAGATTATTATCTCATTCAAGTCATTCAATTCAACCGGTGAAATCTCTCTTCAAAATCGCTCAACGGTGTATCTTTTGAGTGGGCCCTAACCCATAGGTCTTTTCCCAGGATCTTACCTGACGCTTCTAATTTTTCTGGAGTTATTCCCAAATTCTTTTTGAAAGTTTGACGTAAGAATGAATTATCATTAGTCAAATGTTTTTCTTCAAGATCTTACAAATTCTTTTCATCGTGGTTCAACCTTTCTAGTTTTCATTCCGGAGTGGCTCCTCAATTGTCATGGTGGTTCTCATCATCATTCTCAACATTTGAAAACCGAAGAAGAGTTTTTTCCTCCAACTTATCCGTTCTCTCAGAGATTCATGGTTCCAGCTTCATGCCATCCACTCATAATTTTTTTCAATTGTGAGAATTATTTTCACCCATTTGGAGCAATTCAGGAGTCTTTTCAGTTTGATTCTTTGGATCCCATCATCTCAGAATTATTCATTCCAGATTTCAGCTCTCGTTCTCCAAATCTTACCGGTGCATTGTTGAAATATCCTCTAATCAGTTCATGATCTCTTCGTTCTCATATATCTAAATTTTGTCAAGTATCTTTATTCGTTTTCGAATTCTTCCCGGTGAATTGTGCCTTTGCTATTTTCATTTCCAATTCTTACGGTGGTTCATTCAAGAGTTCTCTTCCTTGGTTATCATATCAATTCATTTGTTCTCTCATAATCCTACCGGTGGTTTGTTCAACATTCCTATTCCTTTATTGCCGTATCTTTCATTCATTCTTTCCAATCCTCCTGGTGGTTCGTTGAAGACCTTCCCAAGTTTACGCTATATCTCTCTTCAATCCTTGCAAAAGGATAAGTAGTGTGCCAAATCCGTTGCTTATCATCAATCTAAATTGGTGAAGGATACGCATAACATAATTCTTATTCTTGTTTCATCCAAGTGATTCATCTTTCTTTCCGGAGTTGTTCATCATATCACATTCTTGGTTCGAGACGCTTCATCTTTTGTTTCCGGAGTTCCAAGCTCTCTCAGTTAACTGGTGGCGAAGATCCATCTAAATCATTGCAAGGCTTCTCCTTGTGTTCTCAACTTCTCTTTCTTTTTATCATCCTTTTATTACCAGAGTTCTTCATGGAGGCTCTACATGGTGGTTCATCAAGGATTATTTTCATTCTTCAATTGTTCTTTAGAAATTTCTCTCGAAGTTATGTTCCGCCAAGCTATACTCAAAATTAAACAGGGTGCTTAACACATGTTTTGTTTTGAGGAGTTCAAGTATTCTTCACTTGCATTCCGAAATGCAATTCTTTCTACCATATCTTTTGAAGTGGTGTAATATCATTCTTGACAACTTCTCTTCGTGGTTCATGATTCACATGTTGTCAAGAATGAGTATTTTAAATCCACCAACCTCTTCGTTGGAGTTATCTTGTGTCATATTTCAACTAAAGCCTTCCATTGGAAATGTTGCTATTTGTGGTGCTAATTAATGATCCAAGTTTCTCCTTCTCTTCTCGGTGAAAGAGTTCTCATCTCCGTGTTGCTCTCAATCCAATCTATTGTTTCTGTTAGTGGCGGAATTTCACCTCATAATTTTGAGAAGTTTTCCAAAAGCCCACTACAAGCTTACTCGTTTCGTTGTTGGTTTTCCAACAACCCTGTTATAACCTTCTTGGAAGGGTGCTTTCCAAGCTCATTTGTGGCAGAAGTTGGCATTTTCTTCTCCATTCTTTTATTCCAATGATCTATCTTCTATTCTCTCTTCCGGAGGCAATTTGATGTTGCTCTCTTCGCTCATCATCTCGAATTGTGAAGATCATGTTCTTTTCGTGCTTATCCATTTAACCGGAGTGTTGTGTCATCTCTTCAAGTTCTTTTCATCTTATCAAGTCTTGCATCTCTTTTCAACCGGAGTGCTGTCCGAATTTGTTCTTCCTTATTCCTTGTTTATCTTGTTTCAACTAGAGTGGTTCCGATTGCTTCTTGTCCATTGTACTCATCATTCATAGCTTTGCAACCTCCAAGGTTCATATGGTGTTCCTTGTTTCTATTTTCTACCGTAGTGCTCTCAATTGCGTTCATTTCCGTTGTGTTCTTTCTTTCAACCTTTCAACCTCTCAAGGTTCCTTGGTTTCACTCGTTTGTCCAAGAAGCAACTTAGTTTTACCTCTTCCTCTTCCGCTTCTCTTTGGTGCCAGCCTTAGATCTCGGGACGAGATCCTCTTGTAGTGGTGGAGTGTTGTATCGCCCCAAGACCGACGCTCCAGATGTCTTCCTTGTTTTGCGAGTCAGCTGCGTTATTTATTTGTTTGTTGCATCTCATCTCATAGCATCATGCGCATTGCATTTTCATGTTTCATAAAGCTTGCATAGTTCATAGTTGCCGCTCCTCGCTTGTCTCTGTTGACCTCTTGACATGCCCCTTTGTCGTTGTTGACCTCTCTCAGACCCCCTTGGGTGTGCGTCAAGTTGTCCCGAACCCGACCCGCTCTGTCGTTACCAATGGATTCGGATCATCACCAAACATCTATAAAACATCTTCGTTTTCTTTTTTGGACTCCATATCAATTTATTTCTCGAGCGTCCAATTACGATCGGAGGGTCCGATTAACCCCTAACCAAATTCCACATGCTATTTAAACAGATCAAACCCTAGCCACTAGCTGTCCCATCCCCATTCCCGCAGCCGCCGCCACCCCTCTCATGTCTCCCTCGGGATCCCTCCCGATCCAAATCCCCGCCAACCGGATCGCTACGACCAGCTCCCTTGATTTCTGCTGCCACCCAATTATAGCAAGCCACCACCTTCTCCTCGTCTCTGCAGCGAACCCAACCAGCCCCCCTCGACCGAGCTCCACCGGTGACCACTTCCAGCAGGACCCTCGCGTCCCTCTCCTCTGCTTACTCCCATTTCCCTTCTTCATGTCTCTCTCTCTCAGAGGACTGCCTCTCATCTTCTTCTACAGGAGCTCTCTGCCATGGCCGTCGAGAGGAGCTTGCGTCCCCATGCCCAGATGCTCCTCCGCCGCTGCTGTTCCGCCGGAGCACCAGTGGCTCGGATCCGCCCCCTCGTCCACCTATCGTCCCCATCTCCGGGGCTCCCTCTTCAGCCTCTTGCAGACCGCCGCTGCCTCTGCTTCACGAAACCACGCCTTGCCGCACTGGCAAGCATGGCCTCGCCTTCGCGCCTCTGATGACTGGCCTCGTCGTCGCCGGCAACCCCAGGCAGGCCCCGTCGCGCCCCTGCCATCTCCCTCGCCGTCTCTTTCTTCTTCACTTCCCCGTTTTCTTCTCTGAATTCCCTCTGTCTTCGTTCTTCAGGCAACAGCCGACGTCGTGGACGCCAACCGCCAAGCTGTCGCCTTCCACCGTCGTCATGGCCTCGGATCCGGCCGGTTCCCGCGATCCCTCGCCCCGCCAAGTCCCTCTGCTGCTCCCTGCTTCGCGCCGCTGCCTACCCTGCGTCCAGAGGAGGACGAACGCCTCCGCGCCCGGCAAACCCTAAACGGCGCCCTCTGCGCCCGTTCCTTCGATCTATGCAAACGGGCGCACACCCCCCACGTCGAGCTGGGCTAGCCCATATTCCCTTTCTTTTCTGTTTTAAATTGGCGCAAAAAAGAGCGATTGGCAGGATTCGAACCCCCCACGTCCTCGTGCAAGCTAGCTTCGATAGCCAACCACACCAATCCCACTGATGTGGTGATATGCAACCTTTTTATCATTTTGTTCTTTCTTCTTTTTTTCTGTTTTCTTTTTCTCTTTCATTTTTCTAATTCAACGGAAAAAGTTCATTGAATTTGATGAACCTTTTTTCAAATCTGTTAAACTTTGTCAAAACTCAATGAACCTTTTCATTTTCGATGCACTTTTTTCAAACACGATATCGGTGAACACTTTTTTTTTAATTTGGTGAACTATTTTTTAGATGTGAACATTTTCTAAAAATCGATGAATTTTTTTCAAAATCGGTGAACTTTTTTTCAAAATCGATGAACTTTTTTCAAATTTGATGAACTATTTAGAAAACCGATGATTTTTTTACTTGTGAAGTTTTTTGAAAATCGATGAACTTTTTTCAAAATCAGTGAACTTTTTTTCAAAATTGATGAACTTTTTTCAAATTTGATGAACTATTTTAGAAAACCGATGATTTTTTTTACTTGTGAACGTTTTTTGAAAATCGATGAACTTTTTCAAAATCGATGAACTTTTTTTCAAAATTGATGAACTTTTTTCAAATTTGATGAACTATTTTAGGAAACCGATGATTTTTTTTACTTGTGAATGATTTTTGAAGATCGATGAACTTTTTTCAAAATTGGTGATTTTTTTTTCAAAATCAATGAACTTTTTTCAAATTTGATGAACTATTATAAAAATCGATGAACTTATTTTTGAATATGGATGAACTTTTTTTTCGTACGTTTTTTGAGTGGAGGACGAAGCGTACGTTTTTTTAGTGAAAGAACGAAGCATAGTTTTTTTAAAGAGAACAAAGCGTGAGCTGGCGAGCGATTCACTGAATTGTCTCGTGATGGGCTGGCCCATACCAGGTGCTACGTGGGCGCCAGAAACTCCATCCGGCGCTGAAGGCGCCGGTTAGTGGGAGCAACTAGTTAACGAGCGCTCCTTCGGGAGCCTCGCAACGATCAGCGCCACTTGGCGCGCTCTCAGCCATTCACCACGTGTCGCGCTCTGGACGCTCTCTTCGGATTTTATTTTTTTATTTTACCGCATGCATTTTCGGCTTTTTAAACAGTTTTTTTTATTTTTTTCGACGTTTTGGTTTTTCCCTGGTCTTTCTTAGCTTTTCGATCACAAAAAATTTCGAATTTTTTGTTGCGAAAAAACGCGTTTTCTTTTTTTGTCCTTTCGCGAAAGTCACGGTTTTTCTTCCGCGAGAGGCACGGTTGTGCTTTAGCGAGAGTCACGGCCGTGCCTTTCGGAAACGAAAAAAAACATGTTTTCTGTTTTTTTTCTTTCGCGAGAGTCACGGTTTTGCTTCCGCGAGAGGCACGGTTGTGCTTTCGCGAGAGTCACGGACGTGCCTCTCGGAAAGTGTCGGGGATATATCCCACGGTATGACCCGGCTGGATGTATAACCCAGCCGGACTTAGCGACTCACTAATGACCTGCCCTGACTGGATGACAAACTAAGTGACTCGCCCGATCCTGGCGACTTATGGGTGACCTGGCAAGCGGATTAGAGGAGCGACAAGACCCGGGGGCTCAGGAGGCTCAAGGCCCAGAAGGTCGGCTTACGTTATGGTAGGCCGGCTTAAGAGGAAAGGCGTGAGGAATATCTCCCTTACAAGGAATCAAGAACCGGACTTGTATCCGGCTTATAGTAGAAGATAGGCTAGTCCTAATCCTATTTGGACTCCATATGTAACCCGCCCCTCTAATTTATATAAGGAGGGGCAGGGCTCCCCAAAGAGGAGGGGGAACAAGAAACAAGATCTAGGGCTAGACACAAAGAGCCGGCTTACCGGCAACTCTCTCGTGCTCATAATGAGACCTAGCCACAAACAACATGTAGGGTTATTACCGGATGATGTTTCCCGGGGCCCGAAGCTGTCTAAATCCTCGTCTTGTGTGTTGCGTCTCTCAATTCCGCTCGACCCCTTCAAGCTACCACGTAGATGCGTTGGCCTCGCGACTAAGTCCTTTCATGAGGATATCTGCCGTGACAATTCCACGACAGTTGGCGCCCACCGTGGGGCCTGCGCACGATGATGATGAGTTCTTGAAGGGATCTATACATGGATTGAGAAGCTTGTGATGTGCTGGATGAAAAAAAGCCGACGCAGAAGGATACAAATCGTCTCTGTGGTAAGCAGTCGGAGCAACATACAATATTGAGATTAAAGAAATTAGGGTTTGCGTTCTGTGAACGCCGCCGCCAACGCAAGACAATCTGTTCAAACCGACGGGAGATTGGTTTTACCGAATCCTGCAATCTGTCGAGTAGCAGTTTCCGTCGGGACGGATAACAGAAAGTTTCCGAGGTGGATCCGCCGGGTTCTATCAATCAGCGAGGGGACTGCTAGTACAAACTGGGTCAAAGAAATAGACAAAGGAAAAGAAAGCCACAAGCTCGGATTCCTCCTGCGATTCACTTCGTTCAAACGCCGCGCCGCCGCTGTCCTGTCGCGGCCTTGTCTCTGCCGCGAGGCCGTCCTGTTTGAAACACCTTGTCGCCGTAAGTCGCCGGTGCCGCCTCGTCTTGCTTTGGATTTGAAGCTGTCGTCCCCGCGGCCTTACCAACCGCCTGATGCATTCACTTCTAACGTGATCTACCGCCAACGGCCGTTGACCAACTGCTGCTGTGAGCCACCAAGCGCCACGGCCTCACCTGCGAGTTACCGCTCCCGCTGTCGTGATGAGCTGCCGCTGACCGAGGGCCCCGACTGCGCCTGTGAGCTGCTGTCCATCTCAACTATGGTGGTGAACCGCCATGCTTGTCCAGAAACCAAAGCTGGTCATCGTTCCAACTGCAAGTTGATCAAAGCTAAAAGAAATCGGACCTAGTACTGTCTCCCTCCGATCGGATACGACTTCAAGTGCTTAAAAAGGAAGAAAAAGGGGTTTGGACGGGGCAAAATCCCTCAAGCCCTGGACGTAGAGCCGCCGGACTCCGCCTGTGAACCACCTCGTTTGGGCCGCCTTGAGCCACCACACCGCGCCGCTAGCTCGCCGCCACTACTGGGTCTCCGTCGGTCGCGGGTCTCCTCCGAGCCGCCACCAGTTGTTGTGCCTGCGCGCCTGGCTAAGAAGGAAAAGACAACAAGGATTTCAGTGGACACATGGATCAAGGAAGTAACCAAGTAATCTGAATATTTCTTCTGTAAATGCCTGTGGAGGCTACTGGTCAAAAGTGGTCTGTCATCGCCATTGTTTTAACACTATACGGACATGAGTTCTACAAACTGACTGCGACCCGAAGAAGAAGACTCGAGCCGGATGCTATTTCACCAGGGTGTTCTGCTCTGCCTCCTCTATGACCGCAGCGACCGCCGTGGACATCTCACCTTTGCAGCTGTCGTGGTTCACCCGCGCTGAGTAGCCGACCTTCTGTTCCAGGCCTGCTTCAACTGCCTATCGCGACCCAAACCTTGTTCGGTTTGATGATCCGCCATCACCATGGAGCTGCACTAAGCCGCCCCGTCGAGTCCCCCGCGCCGTGAGCCGCCCGGCCTACGCTGCTACTCCGGGCTGCCGGCAGCCCGTCTTGGCCTCGTCCTTTGAAAAACATATACTGGAGCTTGTGGAACAGTCAGTGAATCAATACATACACGGGCAAATGGTTTCAGAAAACAAAACGCCTCAGAGTTGCAAAGAAAACTTAGCTCTGTGATGAGTGAAGCTAATTCTCTGAAGGAAGAACTTGAAAAATGCCCGATGAGTCTCAGATTATTCATGCGCACTCGGAAAGCTGCTCGCATAAGACAGGGGAAGGAGAATCATCAGGTTCATGTGTCTTTTCTCTGGCCTTTGTTGTGGCCGCTGCTTTTTCCACATCGATCAAGGCGAATCACATCAACTGCTGGTACTATTTATTCCACGTGAAGACTACAGTCAATGCATCTATCAAGCATTACCTTTGCCCTGTGCTCTTGAGCTGCCACTGTTTCAACCAAACTGGCCGCGCTGGCTTATAACTGTCAAAATACGCTGACCCGCGATAAGTCGCTGGCTTTTGTTGAACCGCTGCCTCTGATACATGTTACCGCGGCCCTGAGTCCGCTATCTCCGTTGTCACAGCTTCGTCATTGCTATTAATTGAAAGAAAGGGATAAGAAGAGACTGGCTGAAAGACAAGTCAAAGTTGCCAGATGTTTAATGACCTAGAAAATGACCCGGAGGGTCTCTGCCTGAATCGCCGGGATTATATTGAGTAGCCGGCCTGCCTAAACAACCTCTGTCGCGATAAACGGATCATCCGTCGTCCAAACAAATCAGGTAATATCCATCCAAGTTTGTTTTATTAACACATGTTGTTTTTGTCAAAGAACAAGTTTATCTTTACCTTGGTCTGCAATATTGTTTATGCAGGGCAATTATTTATGACAAAAAGTGATATTATACCGAGGAGATGGAGGCACGCCAACATCTTTTGGCACAGGTGGTCGTCGTTACTCAACGGACTCCCGCACCGGCTTACAACGTCGTGGCTGTCTCTCGCGACCACGCCGGCTTACAACGTCGTGGCTGTCTCTCGCGACCACGCCGGCTTACAACGTCGTGGCCGTCTCTCGCGACCACGCTGGCTTACAACAAGGAGGACAACTTGCCTGTCCGCACCGGCTTACAATGCCACGACCGATTCATCTGTTTGTGCCGCCTCAGATCTTGCGGTCGTCTTCACCGTCCGTCTCTCGTGGCCTGGTCTACAACAACACACCGGGCCGCACCTGTCTGCATGAGCTGTTTATTGAGTATGAGCAAGTCATTACTTGGGAAGCCCGGTTTTCTTCCAACAAATTGGAGGCAAATTATCATGTATTATCAGCCGCCGTCTGCACTGGATGGCTCAATGGGCAGGCACATAAGTCGCCGCCACTACGGTTCGGTTAACTTCAAAACAGCCAGTTGGAAGGAACCATTGGCCGAGTTGCTGACACGGCTCATACGGGATTCATTTATAACCTGCCGCAGTCGCCTCAAACTTCTGTGGATTCACATCGCGTTATCAACGCCAATGATATACGCCTTCTGCTATGGTCAAATATGGAGAATCTCAAGCCAACTCTTCGAGTCATCTTGAGACTCGGGGGCTACAATGGTATGGCTCGGCAAAATTAACTGGTTTCAATGAATTCAAGAACTCCGGGTTATTGAAGGGAAGATAACCCGACCCCGGAGGCTATTCTTTATTGGCGAATATTTAAAGGCCGTCAGAAAAATTTCCGGCTCAAAATGAAGATTCCGGTTTAAAATATAGCTCAAGAGACATCTCTCTCCCGCAAAGTTTTGAAGCTATCAAATCTGGTTCAAAATCCGGCTCAAGGTAAATTTGTCTCTTACAAAGTTTTGAAGCTTTAAAATCCGGTTTAAAGTTCTGGTTCAAAAAGATTTAATCTCTCGCAAGTTCGAGTTCTCAGAAAAATTAAAGGTTGCCAAAAGAACTTGCTGCCATGATGCGTGGTTCAAACTTGGATATCCTGCTTTACGGCTTATCTTATTATGATCACTTGGGGGCTTCCTGCTCATCGAGCATAGCTAGTAGTACCCTCTTGATCGGCGCAATGCCAAAATTTATATGGTCACTTGGGGGCTTCCTGTTCAAACATAGGTCGTATTCGAACCAAAGAGAACATAGCTGTCGAAACCCTTTTGATTAGCAAACTGCCGAACCTACTTGGGGGCTTCTTGATCGTATCCGAATCATAGCTCAACCCCTTCGGGAATCGATGTGGATCGTATTCGAATCAGTGTCGCTAAACAACTCTTAATGGTCACTTGGGGGCTTCCTGTTCAGACATAGGTTGTATTCGAACCAAAGAGAACATAGCTGTCGATACCCACTTGATCGGCATCACCAAAGCCACTGGGGGCTATATGATCGTATTCGAATCTTAGCTTAACCCCTTTGGAACGGTTTACTGATCGTATCCGAATCAGAAGCCTCAAAAAGTTTTATTCTGTCTCTGGTAAAGTTTATTGCAGCCACAATTACTTAAGTTGAGACCTTTTTGGGATTATATCTCAAATATATATAAGTGTTTTATGCTTAACCCGGCTTGACTTTTGACTATAAGTCGCCAGTTTATGGCAATCATCATCTATATGGAAGCATTGGCTTCTAAGGATTGGGTTATCACCCTTACTGCACAGGTTATGTAAGCCGGCAATACAAATTCAATATCACAGTGGTTATATGTGAGATATTATGACCCGCCATGGTTTTGACGCTAAGTCGCCAGGGCATATGTTGTTTAAACTCTCTGCAGGATTTGCAGAAATGTGACATATAAATGATTAAGTTCAAGCTCATTACCAAAGTTGATGCTTCAAAATGATTATCCGTTCTGGATTTTTCTCAAAAGGCTATAAGCCGCCGGGTTATAAAAAATCCAGTCTACAATGAAGGCGTATTGAATCGCCATTGGCCAAAAGCCGCCGGGTATTTAAACTTCAGATTTACTTGTCAACAAATAAGGTATTTGAAATCTTTAAATAGCCAAACATGGCTGGATTTTCATGATGATATTGAATGATTGAGGTTTTCATACCGGATTATATTATTCAAATCTTGAATAGCCAACATGGCTGGATTTCTATTATGATTATCAATAACCAGTATTATGATTGAGGTTTTCAAAATCGCTTTAGCGCAGCAGCTATTATCTTTATCAATGGGCATGATTTATTTTACAATGGAGGAAATACTCCCGAGTCGTTGCAGGCTTACGACCCGGCACTTGGGGGCTACATTATTCAAGTTGAGGTTACATCAAATATGCAAGTCTCATGTCGCTGCAAGCATGCACCATGACACTTGGGGGCTAATGCAAAGTCATTTTTATTGGCCTTATTGAAAACCCAACTCATCCCATTGTAATGAGCCGGCCCTTGGGGGCTACCAATTGCTCCTGTTAAAATTCAAAATACACAAGCCTTATTCCATTATATATTGAAGGATCCACTCCTTAGTTGGTAAAGCATAAAGCTCTTAACCTTGTGGACGTGGGTTCAAGCCCAGGATGGGGGTAACATCATATGATATTATTTTCAATGAAAAGTCCCAGCTCAGTATTATCTTACTAAGCCGGCCCTTGGGGGCTACACGTTACTGCTCAAATTAACATCATCATATTTACAAAGTCCCTACTCATTATTACATAATGATCCGACACTTGGGGGCTAATGCATATTGCTCTTTGCTGAAGACAATTCTAGGATGACCCGGCTACACTACTATGACTATAGCCGACTCATGGGGGCTACACAGCTGGATTTTATTTAAAGCCATGGTGATAAGTCCCGGCTTATTCATGTTGATTAAACCGGACCTTGGGGCTACATGTAATATGGATATAAGGGAGAAATATGTTCAAATTCTCAGTTTTGAGCAGATCGGATTGACCCGGGGTTTACAACAATCATGATCCGGTGTCAACAATAATTATGACCCGGCGTCGCCTATAGTTATGACCCAGTGCTATCAATATTTACAAGGCGACAATTTTGGTTATGATAAACCGGCAAGTTTTACCTCTTCAAGCCGGCTGAAAGTCAGATGAGTATTTCAAGACCAATATGTTTTAAGCCGGCGCTTTGGAAGCCGATTCAAGTGGATTATTTCTTACAATATTTCTCTATAAGAGACCAATGCCAGCAAATTGACTCTGAAGCTGGCCTATTTACCCGGATTTCTCAAAAGAAGTATCTGGATTTTTTGCATTCACAAAAGTTTGAACATATCTACTAAAGGAGATTTGCTATGAGTACATGGGCATGTATCAAGAAGGAAATGACAAGGATTTAAAAATGATCAGGTGCCGGCTTACAAGAATATTTAACCCGGAGTACAACCTGTCAGTTTGTTCTTGTGTTTATGTTGCAGACCAGTTTCACATGGATAAATCCAAATTACTTGGGGGCTAATGTCGGGGATATACCCCGCGGTATGACCCGGCTGGATGTATAACCCAGTCGGACTTGGCGACTCACTAATGACCCGCCCTGACTGGATGACACACTAAGTGACCCGCCCGATCCTGGCGACTTATGGGTGACCTGGCAAGCGGATCAGAGGAGCGACAAGACCCGGGGGCTCAGGAGGCTCAAGGCCCAGAAGGTCGGCTTACGTTATGGTAGGCCGGCTTAAGAGGAAAGGCGTGAGGAATATCTCCCTTACAAGGAATCAAGAACTGGACTTGTATCCGGCTTGTAGTAGAAGATAGGCTAGTCCTAATCCTATTTGGACTCCACATGTAACCCGCCCCTCTAACTTATATAAGGAGGGGCAGGGCTCCCCAAAGAGGAGGGGGAACAAGAAACAAGATCTAGGGCTAGACACAAAGAGCCGGCTTACCGGCAACTCTCTCGTGATCATAATGAGACCTAGCCACAAACAGCATATAGGTTTATTACCGGATGATGTTTCCCGGGGCCCAAAGCTGTCTAAATCCTCGTCTTGTGTGTTGCGTCTCTCAATTCCGCTCGACCCCTTCAAGATACCACATAGATGCGTTGGCCTCGCGACTAAGTCCTTTCATGAGAACATCTGCCGTGACAATTCCACGACAGAAAGGGAAAAACAAAACGCGTTTTCTGTTTTTTTTTCTTTTGTGAGAGTCACGGTTTTTATTCCGCGAGAGGCACGGTTGTGCTTACGCGAAAGTCACAGCCGTGCCTCTCGGAAAGGGAAAAAATACGCATTTTCTGTTGTTTTTTTCTTTCACGAGAGTCATGGTTTTGCTTTCGCAAGAGACACGGTTGTGCTTTCGCGAGAGTCACGGCCGTGCCTCTCGGAAACGAAAAAAAATGTGTTTTCTATTTTTTTTCCTTCCACGAGAGTCACGGTTTTGCTTCCATGAGAGGCACGGTTGTGATTTCGCGAGAGGCACGGGTGTGCCTCTTTCGGAAAGAAAAAAAACCGTGCTCACGGTTCGGTTTTTTCTCTCGGTTTTTTTCGTCCGACTTTTTTTGTAAAAAAAGTTCGTCAAAACCTATGAACACGGGATCTAGTTTTGAAGATATCGACGCGAAGAATACAATGGTGAAAACGGTTCGAGATTTGGATGCACGATTTAAGAGATAAAACATTTTGAATAAACGGATCTACGAAAAAAAGGGAAAACTTCCAGGTTGCGACAAGTGGCGCGCTGCATGTGCGCCACTTGTCGCGACTTGGGAAAGTGGAGTGTTCTTTGCAACGACTACTCCTTAATTAGTGATTTCGCCGGTTAGGAGCTCCCTCCGCGCCCTGCTTCTCGTTTTGTCCAGGAACGAGAGAGTGCGCCTGTTGACCTGGCCTCGTGGGTCTCGTCCCTGCCCATCAGCCTCCAAGCCCAGCACCTCCACCGACTCAGGCCTTGGGCCTTGGTGAGCGCCCAGTACGCCCAGATTCAGCCAGATGTGTTTTTTTCCAGATATGTGAATTTAGCTATTATCCGAGGAATGTCTGTTTTACAGAAAACCCCTTGAGTTCATGCATATAATAACTAATTAACCATGCATCAGAATTAAATAAACTATATATGTAAAATGCTTAGATTTCATCTAGATTCACAATATGCCACTTTCATCTATGTTTAAAATGTTTAAAATGCTGCATGATTAAATTTTGCTCAAATAGCATGCGAAAATGATTTATTTCATAACTAAATAACCATAGCTTCAAATTTAATAAACTTTATATGTAAATGGGGTGAAAAAATGCGTGGATTAACATGGTGGCTTTACTTTGCATGTTTAACAACTCTAAAATATGATTTAGGGGCAGAACAGTACCAAATTTGAATATTATTCAAGGGGATCTTCCGGAATTGTTGATTGTTGTTTCGGCCTCATTTAAACTTGCCTAAATAGTTAGTTTTCATATGCTTCACCTCTTGCCTTGTTAATCAACATTTAATATTGTTGGGTACATAAACGAGAGCGAACTAAATAACTTGAATGTGGTGTTTCGTCAACATGCATCTTGTTACATGTTGAGCTTCACTTAACTTGTAGTTTTGTTTGTGCACTTTGCCATGCCATGCATCATTAAACCGGACATGCATCATACTTGCTTGTGCATCATGCCATGCTTATGCTTGTTGGTTTACCATGTTGTTTTGCTTCTTTCCGGTTGCTCTTCTCCTTAATAGTTCCGGTTATTTTGCGATTGTGGGGATTTGTTCGACTACGTTCGTTTGTCTTCTTCATGGACTCGTTCTTCTTCCTTGCGGAATTTCAGGCAAGATAACCATTTACCCTCAATATCACTTCTATCTTTGCTTGCTAGTTGTTCGCTCTGTCGCTATGTTGCGCTACCTACCACCTGTTTATCATGCCTCCCATATTGCCATGTCAAGCCTCTAACCCATCTTTCCTAGCAAACCGTTGTTTGGCTATGTTACCGCTTTTGCTCAGCCTCTCTTATAGCGTTGTTAGTTGCAGGTGAAGTTGAAGTTTGCTCCATGTTGGAACATGTTTATGTTGGGATATCACAATATCTCTTATTTAATTAATGCATCTATATACTTGGTAAAGGGTGGAAGGCTCGGCCTTATGCCTGGTGTTTTGTTCCACTCTTGCTGCCTTAGTTTCCGTCATACCGGTGTTATGTTCCTTGATTTTGCGTTCCTTACGTGGTTGGGGATTTATGGGACCCCCTTGACAGTTCGCTTTGAATAAAACTCCTCCAGCAAGGCCCAACCTCGGTTTTAACATTTGCCACCTAAGCCTTTTTCCCTTGGGTTCTGCAGACTCAAGGGTCATCTTTATTTTAACCCCCCGGGGCCAGTGCTCCTCCGAGTGCTGGTCCAACCTGGGCGATGTCCAGCGCCCCCCTGGGCAACCAGGGTGTATGCCAACCCGACGTCTTGCCCATCCGGTGTGCCCTGAGAATGAGATACGTGCGACTCCTATCGGGATTTGTCGGCACATCGGGTGGCTTTGCTGGTCTTGTTTTACCATTTTCGAATAGTCTTGTAACCGGGATTCCGAGACTGATCGGGTCTTCCCGGGAGAAGGAATATCCTTCGTTGACCGTGAGAGCTTGTGATGGGCTAAGCTGGGACACCCCTGTAGGGCATAAACTTTCGAGAGCCGTGCCTGCGGTTATTGGCAGATGGGAATTTGTTAATGTCCGGTTGTAGAGAACTTGACACTTGACTTTATTAAAATACATCAACCGCGTGTGTCGCCGTGATGGTATCTTCTCGGCGGAGTCCGGGAAGTGAACACGGTCTTGTGCTATGTATGAACGTAAGCAGTTTCAGGATCACTTCTTGATCACTTCTAGCTTCTCGACCGTTGCGTTGCTTCTCTTCTCGCTCTTATTTGTGTATGTTAGCCACCATATTTTCTTAGTGCTTGCTGCAACTCCACCTCATTACCCCATCCTACCCATAAGCTTAAATAGTCTTGATCTCGCGGGTTTTGAGATTGCTGAGTCCTCGTGACTCACAGATACTACCAAAACAGTTGCAGGTGCCAATGATACCAGTGCAGGTGAAGCTACCGAACTCAAGTGGGAGTTCGACGAGGAACTTGGTCGTTACTACATTTCCTTTCCCGATGATCAGTAGTGGTGCCCAGTTGGGACGATCGGGGATCTAGCATTTGGGGTTATCTTCTTTTCTTTTGGCTTTGACCGTTGTCAGTCTATGTGTGTACTCTGATGATGTATGAATTATTTAAGTACTGTGTGAAGTGGCGATTGTAAGCCAACCCTCTTTATCCCTTTCTTGTTCATTACATGGGATTGTGTGAAGATGACCCTTCTTGCGACAAAACCACCATGCGGTTATGCCTCCAAGTCATGCCTCGACACGTGGGAGATATAGCCACATCGTGGGTGTTACAAGTTGGTAATCAGAGCCAGCCCCGACTTAGGAGCCCCCTGCTTGATCGAATCGCTGACGTTGTTGAGTCTAGAACAAAAATGTTTTGAGTCTTAGGATTATATATATCGGAGAGTAGGATTCTTTTTACTCCTCAGTCCCCTCGTCGCTCAGGTGAGGAATCCTGATGTAGATGTTTTGACTTTCCTCTCCTCAAATTTCACAAATTTTTTTTAGGATCACGCGGGTATCTTGGGATCGTTCCGATATTATTGTGACGAGAACATTGTTCTTGGTGCCTCCTGACATTTAGGGGTTGTGGCAGTGTCCCGGGGAGTTGAGCTCTGAGGTGTTGTCGTCACAATTTTATCGTTGCAGTTCTGAAATACCTGAGTTTTTCGTCGACATCGAAAATCTCTTTTATGCAGTTGTTGGTGAGATAACCTCGACGCCACCCAGTACTGGGGCGAGAGTTCAGGAGTATTGCCATAGCTCGTATAACGGATGCTTTTTGAAGGTTGAGGTACACAATTTCTGAAGGTTTCTTGGTTATGTGTTGACGGATGGATACAACTGGATGTAGGGATTGTTAGCTTGGGTGAGATATTATGCTTCCCCTGTATCCCCAACACCAGATTGCATAACCAGAAAGTTTCGGGAGTTAATAAGTGGGAATTCAAGTATCACGTAGGAATTCTTTCCAACAGACACATCATACGATATGGGATCTATCATATGTTTGTTTCCAGCTTATTTTGCAAGACAATCCTTTGTTTTGTTTGAGTTGTCGTATTTGAGTTGCTTCAATGTCAAGTGTTGATTCCATACCTTTCCTAAGCGGTGTTCTCAAATTTCTATGGGAATACTAATCCTTCTTGATCATCGAGTTTGTCATCTCAATTTCTTCTCACCGGTGTGCTCCTCTTCAAGTGGATCCGATCATTTTCAACATCCACAAGATCAACTCTAAGTATTCTCAACGGTGCTTGTTTCATTCGTCCCAAGTTGTCTTTGTTTTTCCTGCCCCCACCCTTTTCTTCAAGGACTCAGATTTCTTAATCGAATATCCATTTTATTCATGTGAATTCTCTTCATTCTTTTCAATCAATGTTCTTACCGGTGGTTCTCATGAAGATGCTTTACAACTTTATCATTCTTCATTCTCGTATTATTTTCCGGTGGATTCAATTCAAGTTGTAGGTGTTGATCTTATCCCCTTCCTTGTTTCAAGTGCTTTCTTATGCCGGTGTATCTCTTAATCATTTACCTCTCGCTTTTCCATTTGTTCCGGTGTGTTGAAGATATCTTAGAAGATTCATGTTTCCATTCTTAATCCGTTCAAGCTATTTGGAGATTATTATCTCATTCAAGTCATTCAATTCAACCGGTGCAATCTCTCTTCAAAATCGCTCAACGGTGTATCTTTTGAGTGGGCCCTAACCCACAGGTCTTTTCCCCAGGATCTTACCTGACGCTTCTAATTTTTCTGGAGTTATTCCCAAATTCTTTTTGAAAGTTTGACGTAAGAATGAATTATCATTAGTCAAATGTTTTTCTTCAAGATCTTACAAATTCTTTTCATCGTGGTTCAACCTTTTTAATTTTCATTCCGGAGTGGCTCCTCAATTGTCATGGTGGTTCTCATCATCATTCTCAACATTTGAAAACCGAAGAAGAGTTTTTTCCTCCAACTTATCCGTTCTCTCAGAGATTCATGGTTCCAGCTTCATGCCATCCACTCATAATTTTTTTCAATTGTGAGAATTATTTTCACCCATCCGGAACAATTCAGGAGTCTTTTCAGTTTGATTCTTTGGATCCCATCATCTCAGAATTATTCATTCCAGCTTTCAGCTCTTGTTCTTCAAATCTTACCGGTGCATCGTTGAAATATCCTCTAATCAGTTCATGATCTCTTCGTTCTCATATATCTAAATTTTGTCAAGTATCTTTATTCATTTTCTAATTCTTCCCGGTGAATTGTGCCTTTGCTATTTTCATTTCCAATTCTTACGGTGGTTCATTCAAGAGTTCTCTTCCTTGGCTATCATATCAATTCATTTGTTCTCTCATAATCCTACCGGTGGTTTGTTCAACATTCCTATTCCTTTATTACCGTATCTTTCATTCATTCTTTCCAATCCTCCTGGTGGTTCGTTGAAGACCTTCCCAAGTTTACGCTATATCTCTCTTCAATCCTTGCAAAAGGATAAGTAGTGTGCCAAATCCGTTGCTTATCATCAATCTAAATTGGTGAAGGATATGCATAACATAATTCTTATTCTTGTTTCATCCAAGTGATTCATCTTTCTTTCCGGAGTTGTTCATCATATCACATTCTTGGTTCGAGACGCTTCATCTTTTGTTTCCGGAGTTCCAAGCTCTCTCAGTTAACTGGTGGCGAAGATCCATCTAAATCATTGCAAGGCTTCTCCTTGTGTTCTCAACTTCTCTTTCTTTTTATCATCCTTTTATTACCAGAGTTCTTCATGGAGGCTCTACATGGTGGTTCATCAAGGATTATTTTCATTCTTCAATTGTTCTTTAGAAATTTCTCTCGAAGTTATGATCCGCCAAGCTATACTCAAAATTAAACAGGGTGCTTAACACATGTTTTGTTTTGAGGAGTTCAAGTATTCTTCATCTTGCATTCCGAAATGCAATTCTTTCTACCATATCTTTTGAAGTGGTGTTATATCATTCTTGACAACTTCTCTTCGTGGTTCATGATTCACATGTTGTCAAGAATGACTATTTTAAATCCACCAACCTCTTCGTTGGAGTTATCTTGTGTCATATTTCAACTAAAGCCTTCCATTGGAAATGTTGCTATTTGTGGTGCTAATTAATGATCCAAGTTTCTCCTTCTCTTCTCGGTGAAAGAGTTCTCATCTCCGTGTTGCTCTCAATCCAATCTATTGTTTCCGTTAGTGGCGGAATTTCACCTCATAATTTTGAGAAGTTTTCCAAAAGCCCACTACAATCTTACTCGTTTCGTTGTTGGTTTTCCAACAACCCTGTTATAACCTTCTTGGAAGGGTGCTTTCCAAGCTCATTTGTGGCAGAAGTTGGCATTTTCTTCTCCATTCTTTTATTCCAATGATCTATCTTCTATTCTCTCTTCCGGAGGCAAATTGATGTTGCTCTCTTCGCTCATCATCTCGAATTGTGAAGATCATGTTCTTTTCGTGCTTATCCATTTAACCGGAGTGTTGTGTCATATCTTCAAGTTCTTTTCATCTTATCAAGTCTTGCATCTCTTTTCAACCGGAGTGTTGTCTGAATTTGTTCTTCCTTATTCCTTGTTTATCTTGTTTCAACGAGAGTGGTTCCGATTGCTTCTTGTCCATTGTACTCATCATTCATAGCTTTGCAACCTCCAAGGTTCATATGGTGTTCCTTGTGTCACAACCTAGCTAGTCATGCATTAGAGTGTTGCATCATGTTTACTCTTTCATCAGAAACTTGAAATGGGGATGACAGAACCCCCAGTCCCCTCTGAAACCAACTAGGGTTACTAAAATAATTTTTCAATGAACCTGAAATGCCCTTCTAAAATGCCCATCATTTTTGTCTTGGTTCAGAACCTCTGCCAAAAATGGTGCACATTTTCCTAGGCCATCCTAGGGTTTTTGAATTAAATCATAAATATTTGAATTTGGGCATTTAAAATAATATAAAATATTTAAATGCTCAAATATCTCCAAACTAAAATGTTTCATGTTGGAAATAATCCAACTATGGGCCAGGAATAGTTTGGTGAATTTTGAAGTTGCCTAGGTATTTTATTTAATTCAACAAAGTTGCAGAAGTATTAGAAAAACAGAAAACAGAAGAAAATGAAAAAAACTTACCTGGCGCCTGCCCCGGCCCACCTGCCGGCCCAGCCCAGCACCGCTCCAGCGAGCTGCTTGCCGGCCAGGCAGGCAGGCAGGTGCCCGACGGCGACCGCGGCGTGCGCCACGCACCTGCTCGCCGCCTCGCCGCTCCCCTCGCCAGGTGACGTCGAGGATCGGTCTCCCTCTCTCCCCCGAACCCCCCAGACACCCCCTCTCCTCTCCAGCTCCTCCCCCTCGCACGCCCCAGCCATGGCCGACGCCATCGCCGCCACCCCCTCGCCGTAGCCACGCCCTCCGACCACCCCACGCCGTCCCACCGTGTCCAGGAGCTCCGCCGCTGTCCACTTCATCGAGCAGCCGAGCCCCGAGCGCTCGCAACGCCCGAGACCACCGCACCGACCTCGCCCGAGCTCACCGTCGCCGGAGATCCCCTTCAACGCCGTCGTCGCTCCGGTCCATCTCCGGCCGCACCAAGAACTCCGTCGCACTCACTGTGAGCTTAGCCATCTTCCCCTCCCTTCCGTTCTTGCTCCCGAGCCGTGTAGCTACCTCCCGGAGAACAACCGCACCCACCGCCGTGGAGCTCGTCACCGACGTGCTCCCGGTCAACCTCCGGCCACAAGATGGTGTCCATCTTACTCACCAAGTTCCGCAGCACCTAGCTAGCTACTCCACGAGCCTCATCGAACCCTCTAGCGCCAAGTTCACCTCCGACCGAACCCCGGTGGCCGCCAAAGTCGTCGCCGGTGCCAACTCCGGCCATCCCGACCTCAACGGACTCCGCCAAGAGCTGCGGTTTGTCCTCAGCTTCCCTCCGGTGGTCTCCGCGGCCCATTTGGTGGCCGAAATGGCCAAAACCACTTCCGCCGCCGCGTCGGGCTCGCCGGCGGCTAAACGCCGGTGCAGCCGACCCGGGTTTGACCACGGGTGGGCCCTGGTTGACTCCCCTGAGTCAATGACAGGTGGGGCCCAGCCCTGTTAATTAAACAGGATTAGTTTTAATTAAGTTTTAATTAAAATAATCACCCTGACATGCGGGACCCACTGTCAGGTTTGACCTGGACCAGTTCCGTTGACCTGCTGACGTCACACTGACGTCAGGCTGACGCAGTAAATGATTTTCTGGATTTAAATTAAATCAGGAAATTCCAGAATATTATTTAAACTTCAAAAATTCATAACTTTTATTCTGTAACTCCAAATTGGACAAATTATATATGAAAAATGATCAGAAAAATCCAATCTATCCATCTGTACTATTTTCATGCATGATCAAACAAGTTAAATTGATGTTTTAAGCAGAACAAGGAAAAGCACTTTAAAAGGCCATATTTGAATTTGAAATTTGAGTCCTTGATTCAAATTTGTTCAAACCCTTCTGGTTTTAGTTGCATTAGCCCAATACACTCATATTGCCATGTTTCATGCATGCATCATATTGTCGCATACTGTTTGGTAATGTTTGTGTATCGGTGCTCTCTGCGGCAGGTTCTGTCCCCGAGGAGTACCGTGATTACCCTAACGAAGAACCGTATCAGTGCATCGAACCATCAGGCAAGCAACCAACCATTTGATCATATCGATACAATCCCATGTTCTCGCTCCTGCTCTCTTTTAATGCATTAAGACAACGCGATTCAAACTGCTGTGTGCTACGGTAGTTGAACCCATTTCCTCTGCATGACCTGTCATTGCCACAGTAACTAGATGAAACCCACTAGCATGTGTAGGAGTTGTTTGAGCCATATGTATGTGTTGTTCCTACCTTGCTATGCCTGCTATGCTTAGAGTCGTGTCAGGTCTGGTTCATCTGGGTGATGGGCTAGAGTGAAATGTTCATGTCAGTAATGAGAGTGGTGTGGTGAACACGATTTGGTAAAGGTATCGATGAGAGGCCATGTAGGAGTACATGGTGGGTTGTTTCATTGAAGCCGACCTTAAGCACTGAGATCTGTATGTGTGATTTAAGAATCAGCTACTACCATGCATTGGGCCCGAAACCAATGGACCCTCTCGGCTTCTTATTCACCCTAGTTCTCCGTCCAGGAGTTGCAAGTAGTTTCTGGTGTTTGTAGCCTACTGGAGGCCGTGGACAGCGCTGACCGTAGGGGTGGGCTGTGATGCGGTAGGTACGTGGCCGGGTGTACCGAATACCCGTTAGGTATCTCGGGAACCCTGTTCACATCGTTCGAGGCCGTATGGGAAACCTCGGCCGGACTCCCTGCGGATGGAACCTGAATAGGCGATAAACCTGGACTGGAGGCTTAGGTGATTAGGTAGGTCGTGGCCGACACCCACGTTGGGCTTCCGCTTGAAGGTTGCCGAGTACATGTCGTGTAAACGACGGTAAGTGGTGAGAGCGTGTATGAAGAAGTACACCCCTGCAGGGTTAACATGATCTATTCGAATAGCCGCGTCCGCGGTAAAGGACTACTTGGTTGCCTATACAGTTCATAGACAAGTAAATGGAAACTACTAAAAGCCTCAAGACAAGTGTGAGTGCCGAGGATGGCTCTTCCGTAGGAAGACGGAGGCGGATCCTCGGTAGTGTATTGAAGTGGTGAGTAGTGGACTCGTGTGCGCAAAACCATTTCAAGTTGAATTATCGTAGGATAGTCTAGCCAAGAGTCAAAGCTGGCTTGCTGCAATAACTCCACCAACCCTTCTTGATAATATGCATGTATGTAGGTTCTGATGTAAGTCTTGCTGAGTACCTTTGTACTCATGTTGCTATAATTTACATTTTACAGAAGACGCTGCAACCCCTTCTGATGGGTTCTACGTAGACGTTGACATCAACGAGTAGGCTAAAGGCCCAGGTGGTGATCCTGAGCTTGTGAAGGACCATGTAGTATAGCTAGGCTTCCCAAGCCTCTTTTATTTTACTAGTTGTCTGTACTCAGACAAGTTACTTCCGCTGCTGGTTTGTATGACTGTATGACTTGAATGCTGGGTCGTGAGACCCGTACCTTTGTGTATGTTATGTATGGCTCCCTGAGCCTTAAATAAAGTACTTGTGTCGTAGAGTCATGTTGTGATGCTTCGTTGTATTTGCACATATCGAGCATATTGTGTGTATGATTGAAATGCTTGGTATGTGTGGGATCTGACTATCTAGTTGTTTATCTTTAGTAGCCTCTCTTACCGGGAAATGTCTCCTAGTGTTACCGCTGAGCCATGGTAGCTTGCTACTGCTCTGGAACACTTAGGCTGGCCAGCATGTGTCCTTCTTCGTTCCTGTGTCTGTCCCTTCTGGGAAATGTCACGCTTTGAGTACCGGAGTCCTGTTAGCCCGCTACAGCCCGGTTTACCGGAGTCCTGCTAGCCCAGTGCTACAGCCCGGACCCACTTGCTGATGACTGACACGTTCGAAGCTGGGTCATGGATGCCTGTCCCTGTAAGTCTGTGCCACTTTGGGTTTACGACTAGTCATGTCAGCCCGGGCTCTTTATCATATGGATGCTAGCGCCACTATCATATACGTGAGCCAAAAGGCGCAAACGGTCCCGGGCAAAGGTAAGGCGACACCCGTGGGGATACCGTGCGTGAGGCCGCAAAGTGATATGAGGTGTTATCGGCTAGATCGATGTGACATCGAGTCGGGGTCCTGACAGCGTTGGCATCAGAGCCGGACTGCCTGTAGGTTCTCCAAGCCAAACTGGTCGATGTTGAGTCTAGAAATTCTTTAGTTATATGTAGGGGAATTGTTTGTGGGATGGAACGTAAGGCTCTTTTTACTCCTTTATCTTATGACATTCTGATCTGAGTCAGTCCATTCTTCTACCGGGGGATAAGGAATTAGGACCTATTCTCTCTATCAGGATCACGTGTTACTAATCAGTAGTACCTTATAAGTTTGATGGTTACCAGCCTAGTTCAGTTCTACTACCACATTATGTTGCCAAAATGGTTTCAGAACTTTGATATGGTGATGTTGAGTGTGTACGAAATCCTTTGTCAAATGTCTCAAATCCTTTTGAGCATTTACAGCTGTTATGCTGCCGAAATTTTGCTAGAAATTCTAATGCCTTTGCATTATGATTGTGCTTTCAGATGGCCACTCGCGACCTCAATCAAGTGGTTCGCCTGACTCGATGCCTAGATGTACCCGGCCATACTGCCAAGTTGGTCAGGGTAATGACTGAGGCTGGATACCGCTGGTATCCTGAGTACACGGTCGAAGAGCAATTCCGAGATTTTAATCAGAGCCAGTATCTCTGCACTGTCAGGATATTTCCATCTTATCCTGGATCCACCGAGCCTCTTCACTGCTCTTATGGACTCGGGGTTACCATTGAGATGGCTGTGCAGGACGCCGCCTACTCTATGATGACCATTATGCGAGTCAGATCTGGTATATTTCGGGACTCTGATTTCCGGTATATGCCAGGATCACTTCCGGGAGCACAAGGGTATCTCCAGGCTATCTATGCTGACCCCACTCAGGAGGATTCACGGACTCGCACCACTGCCGAGATGCTCGAGGATAAGGACCGTGAAAATCGGGCCTTGAGGTTAGAGCTCTTCAATACCCGTGCTGACCACTGGGCCACTTTGACTCGGTTCGCACCGGCGGTGCAAGCTGGATATTCAGATATGCGCGATCTCTATCCTGTGAGATCCGCTCTGCCAGACGTGATGGTTTGGCGTGATGTAGGAGGCATCACCCCACCTCGCGGTCCCCGCAGGCCACCGTTTGTTGGTCCAAGGCCTCATCCTAGCCCCTATGGTCCACAAGCTCCGCGAGATCGTCTGTTTCCGGATGATCATGTTGAGCTCCCAGGCTATGGAGGTGACTTTTACGAGGACTACTATGGATCGGTCTGAGTTAGTGGTAGTATCACTAGTTCGCACTAGCTGTGTCGTCTATCGTCCCGCGTGACTCGTGGGATATGACCTAGTTTGTACTCCTTCCGGAGGTGTAGAAAAATAATGTATAGGAGCTTGGAATGCCTCCGATGAGATGTAATCCTCTTTTCACCGTAATAGTACTTTGTTTGGTCTTGTACTAAACTCTGTATGGTGTGTATGACGATGGAATAAAAGAAGCAGTTCTGTTTTTACCATGTCATACGGATGATCATCTTGCATTTCGAGTTATTCCTTGCATTTTTATCCTATGTCGGAATTTTATCATCCTGACTAAATCATTGTCTTGTTTACCTAGGATGGTCAACACGCGCGCTAACCCTGCTTCTCAAGAGCAGGCCGAAGGCAGTGAAGCCAGGGATGCAAATCTGCCTCATCCTCCTTCACTAGCCGAGGTCATGATGGAAGCTGAGAGAAACAAGCGGGAGACAAACCGTTTGTTGGAGCGTATTGAACAGAATACAGCACACCATCAGAGGGCTAACGTGGTGTCACTCAGTGATTTTATCAAATTGCATCCACCCACGTTCCACCACTCCGTCGAGCCCCTCGACGCTGATGACTGGCTTCGCAGTATCTCTCACAAACTGCGTTCCGCGCTGGTAGCGGAGGCTGACAAGGTCACCTTTGCTGCATATCATCTTGAAGGCCCCGCCAGTCTATGGTGGGAGAATTATGGAGCTATGCGCCCAGCGGGCCATGTCACAACTTGGGCTGAGTTCAGCGAGGCTTTCCGTGAACATCACATTCCGGAGGGTCTCATGGACCGTAAACGTGAAGAATTTTGCAGTTTCACCCAAGGCCGACTTTCTGTGGATGCCTATAGCAGGGAGTTTGGTAATCTCGCACGATATGCAACTGAGGAAGTGTCTACTGACGCCAAGAAGCAAGCAAGGTTCCGTAAGGGACTTAGTCATGAGCTTCGCCGCGACCTCCGTCTGCATGAGTGCACATCTTTTTCGAAACTTGTCAACAAAGCCATCAGTGCTGAAACTGGTCAGACTGACTATGACGCAACACGCAAGCATGGACGTGACATGGGTTCCTCATCCGGTGCTGGTCCTCAGAAGCGCCGCGTGTGGGTACCCAACACCGCCCTGCCACCCAGGTTCACACCGAGGCCATCTTTCCAGGTGCCTCGCCCTATTCAACAGTCTGCTCCAGCCAAGCCCTATGGGGGTCCAACTAACAATGCTCCTCCACGTACCAGTTCCGTGACTTGTTTCAAGTGTGGGGAATCTGGTCACTATATGCGTGAATGCCCCCAGACCAACCCCAATCAATCTGCTAAAGCTGTTGGCCGTGGCAAGCCGACAGGAAAAGTATTCCACGCCAAGCCGGTCACCGCTTCACGTGGCCATGTCAACTGTGTCTCTGCCGAAGAAGCTCAAGAGGATCCCAACGTCGTTCTCGGTACGCTTCTTGTTAATTGCCACCCGGCATCTGTTCTTTTCGATACAGGAGCCTCTCATTCTTTTATATCCGAAAGTTATGCTCGTCTGCATAACGTTGCATTCTGTGACATGCCATCCACTATGGAAATCTCTACCCCTGGGTCTAGATGGCAGACCTCTAGGGTAAGTTATGGAAATGAGATCCAAGTCGACAGACTTGTTTTCCTTGCGTCTTTGATAGCCCTTAAATCTTCAGATATTAATATCATTCTGGGTATGGACTGGATGTCGGCTCATCATGCCCAAATTGATTGCTTCTCTAGGACTGTTCAACTCACCCATCCTTCGGGAAAGATAGTTAATGTCTTGACCCGAATAGCCAAGCGACAATTATATTCTCTTAACGCCAGCCCTTTGCCAGACCTTGAGGACGTTCCGGTAGTCCGTGACTTCCCGGATGTCTTTCCAGAGGAATTGCCAGGTGTTCCACCTGACAGGGATGTTGAGTTTGTAATAGACCTCATTCCAGGAACCGTTCCGATTGCTAGGAGACCTTATAAGATGGCACCCCTAGAACTAGCCGAGCTTAAGAAACAACTCGATGAGTCCTTGAAAAAGGGTTTCATCCGACCTAGCTCATCTCTGTGGGCTTGCCCCGTCCTATTCGTCAAGAAGAAGGATGGTACGGACCAGATGGTTGTAGATTACCGACCTGTCAACTTGGTCACAATCAAGAACAAATATCCACTTCCCAGGATCAACGACCTGTATGATCAGCTCGCTGGATCCTCAGTCTTCTCCAAGATGGATTTGAGGTTGGGCTACCACCAAATCAAAATCAGAAACGGGGACATTCCTAAAACGACCTTTGTTACTCGTTACGGCCAATACGAGTACACCGTCATGTCCTTCGGATTAACCAACGCTCCAGCCACTTTTTCTCGGTTAATGAACTCAATCTTCATGGAGTATTTGGATAAATTCGTCGTGGTTTACCTCGATGATATACTCATCTACTCCAAGAACGAGGAAGAACATGCCGAACATCTAAGGCTAGTGTTGCAGAAACTTCGAGAGCATCGCCTTTATGCCAAATTTTCTAAATGTGAATTCTGGTTGTCAGAAGTGACCTATCTGGGTCATGTAATATCTGGTAAAGGTATTGCTGTTAACCCTGAGCGAGTTCAAGCCGTCCTTAACTGGACTCCACCTGAATCGGTCAAGCAAGTTCGGAGTTTTCTGGGCTTAGCGAGCTATTGTCGTCACTTTGTCGAGAACTTCTCCAAGGTTGCCAAACCTCTAACCGAACTCCTCAAGAAAGATAAGAAGTTCGAATGGACTCCACAATGTGAGCACAGCTTTCAGGAACTGAAAAGACGCCTGACTTCTGCTCCCGTACTGGTACCGCCAGACTTCTCCAAGGACTTTGTTATCTACTGCGACGCTTCGCGACAAGGACTAGGTTGCATTCTCATGCAAGATCGACACGTAATTGCCTACGCTTCACGGCAATTGCACCCACATGAGGAGAATTATCCTACTCATGATCTAGAGCTTGCAGCCGTAGTCTATGCACTTAAGACCTGGCGACATTACCTCCTCGGTAATCGTTGCGAAATATTCACTGATCACCAAAGTCTGAAGTATATTTTCACCCAACCGGATTTGAATCTCAGGCAGAGACGTTGGGTTGAATTGATCACCGACTTCGACTTAGGAATAACCTACACCCCAGGGAAAGCCAACGTCATGGCTGATGCGCTAAGTCGTAAATCTTATTGTAACAACCTGATGTTACAACAAAGTCAACCGCTTCTCCATGAGGAATTTCGGAAGCTTAACCTTCATATTGTTCCTCAAGGTTTTCTATCCACCATGGTGGCAAAACCTACCCTTACGGATCAAATTATCAAAGCACAGAAGGTAGATCCGGGAATCTCCCGCATCAAGAGGAACATTCAGAAAGGAATTGCGAATTGTTTCTCCATTAATGATCAAGGAGTCGTATACTTCGGGAATCGATTAGTAGTTCCCAAAGTGCGCAACCTAAGGCGATTAATCCTTAAGGAAGCTCATGAATCTCCTCTCACTATTCATCCCGGTAGTACTAAGATGTATCAGGACCTACGCCAGAGGTTCTGGTGGACTAGGATGAAGAGAGAAATTGCTCAGTATATTGCTAACTGCGACGTCTGTCGTCGTGTAAAAGCAGAGCACCAACGGCCTGCTGGCACCCTTCAACCCTTAGCTATTCCTGAATGGAAATGGGATAAGATTGGTATGGATTTCATTACCGGTTTTCCCAGGACCAAGAGAGGGAATAATGCTATTTTCGTCGTGGTCGATCGTCTTTCCAAAGTAGCCCATTTCCTACCTGTTCGAGAGAGTATAACCGCTAGTCAGCTGGCAGACTTATACATCTCCCGAATAGTGTCCCTTCATGGTGTTCCTTTGGAAATTAACTCGGATCGAGGAAGTCTTTTCACCTCTCGATTTTGGGAAAGTTTCCAAAATGCTATGGGAACCCGTCTTTCCTTTAGCACCGCTTTCCACCCTCAGTCGAGTGGTCAAGTGGAACGCGTCAACCAAATTCTAGAAGACATGCTTCGAGCCTCTGTTATCTCATTCGGAATGGACTGGGAGAAGTGCCTTCCATTTGCCGAATTCGCTTACAACAACAGCTATCAATCTAGCTTGGGTAAAGCCCCTTTTGAAGTTCTCTATGGACGACGATGTCGAACACCCCTTAACTGGTCAGAGACCAGGGAAAGACAATTCTTTGGCCCGGATATGATTCAGGAAGCAGAAGAACAAGTTCGTATCGTTCGTGAAAAGTTGAAAACAGCCCAATCCCGTCAAAAGAGTCAATATGACCGAAAACATAAGGCTATGACTTTCGAGGTTGACGAGAAGGCTTATCTTCGGGTCACCCCTCTGAAGGGAACCCATCGTTTCGGTATCAAAGGCAAATTGGCTCCTCGTTACATTGGACCTTTTCGCATTCTTGCCAAACGAGGAGAAGTTGCCTACCAGTTGGAACTACCTCCGCACCTCTCCAGAGTTCACGATGTCTTCCACGTTTCTCAACTCAGGCGTTGCTTCTCGGATCCTATCCGTGAAGTGGACCACGAAACGCTTGATCTCCAAGATAATCTTACATATCGAGAGTACCCCGTTCGTATCCTCGATCAGGCCGAACGTACCACCCGACGTCATAATATCAAGTTTCTCAAGGTTCAATGGTCGCACCATTCTGAGGATGAAGCAACTTGGGAAAGGGAGGATCGTCTTCGACTCGAGTACCCGGCCTTCTTCCCGGAGGAACCCAAATCTCGGGACGAGATTCTTTTGAGTGGGGGTGAGTTGTCACAACCTAGCTAGTCATGCATTAGAGTGTTGCATCATGTTTACTCTTTCATCAGAAACTTGAAATGGGGATGACAGAACCCCCAGTCCCCTCTGAAACCAACTAGGGTTTACTAAAATAATTTTCAATGAACCTGAAATGCCCTTCTAAAATGCCCATCATTTTTGTCTTGGTTCAGAACCTCTGCCAAAAGTGGTGCACATTTTCCTAGGCCATCTTAGGGTTTTTGAATTAATTCATAAATATTTGAATTTGGGCATTTAAAATAATATAAAATATTTAAATGCTCAAATATCTCCAAACTAAAATGTTTCATGTTGGAAATAATCCAACTATGGGCCAGGAATAGTTTGGTGATTTTTGAACTTGCCTAGGTATTTTATTTAATTCAACAAAGTTGCAGATATATTAAATAAAACAGAAACAGAAATAAAAAGAGAGGAAAACTTACCTGGGCTCCTCCACTGTGCGGCCCAGCCAGCTGGCCGGCCCAGCCAGCAGCGGCCCAGCCCACCACTGCAGCTCTCCGTCGTCTTCCTCCCCTCGCCCCGAAGCTGCTGCGTGCTCGCGCGCGCACGGCCGCGCGGCCACCTCCTGCTTGCCGACGTGCTCCTGGCCGCGTGGACGACTCCCGCAGGCCGTCCCGATCCCCCCTGCTCTCTCTCACTCTCCCCCGGCTCTCCCCTCCTCTCCCTCGCTCTCTCTCTCACACGGCCGAACACCACCGTCGCCGCCGTTCGCCATAGCAGCCATCTCCGACCACCCCTCGCTCCCCCGACTAGCTCAGGAGCTCCGCCTCGACTCCCTCTTCCTCCCCACCGCTCCACAGCTCCCCGGAAGCCCTGCATCGCCGCCACATCGCCGTTCCCCTCTTCGGGCTCCGACCACCGTCGCCGTCGAATTCGCCGTCTCCAGCGCGTCCCCGAGCCCGCTTCGACGCCCACTGCAACCGCGGTGAGCTACGCCACCGTTTCCCCCTCTCCTTCCCCTCGTTCCCTCACCGTAGCCACCTCCCCACCACGGCCGAACCTCCGCCGTCGCCGAGCTCGCCGTCGACGCAGCTCCGGTGACCATTTGGTCACCCCGGCGAGTCCAACGAGTTCGCAAGACCCCGTAGAGCATCCCTAGCGCCTCGCTTTGCTCGACTTCGAGCTCCAGCACCGTTCCCGTGCACGACCGAACCCTGGCGGCCGCAGCCGAGCTCGCCGCCGTCGACTCCGGCCACCCCGACCCCAACGGGCTCCGCCAAGAGCTGCGGGTTGGCCTCAGCTCCACTCCGGTGGTCTCCGCGGTCCGTTTGGTGGCCGAAATGACCAAAACCACTTCCGCCGCCGCGTCGGGCTCGCCGGCGACTAAACGCCGGCAGCCGACATTAACTTTGACCACGGGTGGGCCCTGGTTGACTCCCCTGAGTCAATGACAGGTGGGGCCCAGCCCTGTTATTTAAACAGGATTAGTTTTAATTAAGTTTTAATTAAAATAATCACCCTGACATGCGGGACCCACTGTCAGGTTTGACCTGGACCAGTTCCGTTGACCTGCTGACGTCACACTGACGTCAGGCTGACGCAGTAAATGATTTTCTGGATTTAAATTAAATCAGGAAATTCCAGAATATTATTTAAACTTCAAAAATTCATAACTTTTATTCTGTAACTCCAAATTGGACAAATTATATATGAAAAATGATCAGAAAAATCCAATCTATCCATCTGTACTATTTTCATGCATGATCAAACAAGTTAAATTGATGTTTTAAGCAGAACAAGGAAAAGCACTTTAAAAGGCCATATTTGAATTTGAAATTTGAATCCTTGATTCAAATTTGTTCAAACCCTTCTGGTTTTAGTTGCATTAGCCCAATACACTCATTTTGCCATGTCTCATGCATGCATCATGTTGTTGCATACTGTTTGGTAATGTTTGTGAATCGGTGCTCTCTGCGGCAGGTTCTGTCCCCGAAGAATACCCTGATTACCCTAGTGAAGAACCGTATCAGTGCATCGAACCATCAGGCAAGCAACCAACCATTTGATCATATCGATACAATCCCATGTTCTCGCTCCTGCTCTTTTTTACTGCATTAAGACAACGCGTTTCAAACTGCTGTGTGCTACGGTAGTTGAACCCATTTCCTCTGCATGACCTGTCATTGCCCCAGTAACTAGATGAAACCCACTAGCATGTGTAGGAGTTGATTGAGCCATATGTATGTGTTGTTCCTACCTTGCTATGCCTGCTATGCTTAGAGTCGTGTCAGGTCTGGTTCATCTGGGTGATGGGCTAGAGTGAAATGATTATGTCGGTAATGAGAGTGGTGTGGTGAACACGATTTGGTAAAGGTATCGATGAGAGGCCATGTAGGAGTACATGGTGGGTTGTTTCATTGAAGCCGACCTTAAGCACTGAGATCTGTATGTGTGATTTAAGAATCAGCTACTACCATGCATTGGGCCCGAAACCAATGGACCCTCTCGGCTTCTTATTCACCCTAGTTCTCCGTCCAGGAGTTGCAAGTAGTTTCTGGTGTTTGTAGCCTACTGGAAGCCGTGGACAGCGCTGACCGTAGGGGTGGGCTGTGATGCGGTAGGTACGTGGCCGGGTGTACCGAATACCCGTTAGGTATCTCGGGAACCCTGTTCACATCGTTCGGGGCCGTATGGGAAACCTCGGCCGGACTCCCTGCGGATGGAACCTGAATAGGCGATAAACCTGGACTGGAGGCTTAGGTGATTAGGTAGGTCGTGGCCGACACCCACGTTGGGCTTCCGCTTGAAGGTTGCCGAGTACATGTCGTGTAAACGATGGTAAGTGGTGAGAGCGTGTATGAAGAAGTACCCCCTGCAGGGTTAACATGATCTATTCGAATAGCCGCGTCCGCGGTAAAGGACTACTTGGTTGCCTATACAGTTCATAGACAAGTAAATGGAAACTGTTAAAAGCCTCAAGATAAGTGTGAGTGCCGAGGATGGCTCTTCCGTGGGAAGACGGAGGTGGATCCTCGGTAGTGTATTGAATTGGTGAGTAGTGGACTCGTGTACGCAAAATCATTTCAGTTGGAGTATCGTAGGATAGCCTAGCCAAGAGTCAAAGCTGGCTTGCTGCAATAACTCCACCAACCCTTCTTGATACTATGCATGTATGTAGGATCTGATGTAAGTCTTGCTGAGTACCTTTATACTCATGTTGCTATAATCTACATTTTTACAAAAGACGCTGCAACCCCTTCTGATGGGTTCTATGTAGACGTTGACATCAACGAGTAGGCTAAGGACCCAGGTGGTGACCCTGAGCTTGTGAAGGACCACGTAGTATAGCTAGGCTTTCCAAGCCTCTTTTATTTTACTAGTTGTCTGTACTCAGACAAGTTACTTCCGCTGCTGGTTTGTATGACTGTATGACTTGTATGTGGGGTCGTGAGACCCGTACCTTTGTGTATGTTATGTATGGCTCACTGAGCCTTAAATAAAGTACTTGTGTCATAGAGTCATGTTGTGATGCTTCGTTGTATTTGCACATATCGAGCATATTGTGTGTATGATTGAAATGCTTGGTATGTGTGGGATCTGACTATCTAGTTGTTTATCTTTAGTAGCCTCTCTTACCGGGAAATGTCTCCTAGTGTTACCACTGAGCCATGGTAGCTTGCTACTGCTCTGGAACACTTAGGCTGGCCGGCATGTGTCCTTCTTCGTTCCGGTGTCTGTCCCTTCGGGGAAATGTCACGCTTTGAGTACCGGAGTCCTGTTAGCCCGCTACAGCCCGGTTTACCGGAGTCCTGCTAGCCCAGTGCTACAGCCCGGACCCACTTGCTGATGACCGACACGTTCGAAGCTGGGTCATGGATGCCTGTCCCTGTAAGTCTGTGCCACTTTGGGTTTACGACTAGTCATGTCAGCCCGGGCTCCTTATCATATGGATGCTAGCGACACTATCATATACGTGAGCCAAAAGGCGCAAACGGTCCCGGGCAAAGGTAAGGCGACACCCGTGGGGATACCGTGCGTGAGGCCGCAAAGTGATATGAGGTGTTACCGGCTAGATCGATGTGACATCGAGTCGGGGTCCTGACAGTGTTGGTATAGAGGCCATGTAGGAGTACATGGTGGGTTGTCTCATTGAAGCCGTCCTCAGGAACTGAGTTCTGTGTTTGTGATCCATGATTCAGCTACTACCATACATTGGGCCCTGAAATATGACCCCGCTCGACTTCTTATTCACCCTAGTCCTCTGTCCAGGAGTTGCAAGTAGTTTCTGGTGTTTGTAGCTTACTGGAGGCCGTGGACAGCGCTGACCGTAGGGGTGGGCTGTGATGCGGTAGGTACGTGGCACGGTGTACCGGATGCCCGTTTGGTATCTCGGGAACCCTGTTCACATCGTTTGGGGCTGTGAGCGAAACTCCGGCCGGATCTCCTCATGGATGGAACCCGAATAGGCGATAAACCTGGACTAGAGACTTGAGTGTTTAGGTAGGTCGTGGTCTACACCCACGTCGGCTTTCGCTTGAAGTCTACCGAGCACATGTCGTGTGCAGACGCTAAGTGGTGGAAACATGTATGAAGAAGTACACCCCTGCAGGGTTAACATCATCTATTCGAATAGCCGTGTCCGCGGAAAAGGACTTCTGGATTGCTTATATCAGTTCATAGACAAGTGAAAGTGGATACTTTAAAATGCGCAAGATAAGCGTGAGTGCTATGGATGGCGTTCTCGTAGGGAGACGGGAGCGGATCCATAGTGGTGTATTGATATGGTGAATATGTGGACTCGTGTGCGCCACCTCAAAAGAGTTACTTGCAGTCGTAGTTCAGGATAGCCACCGAGTCAAAGCTGGCTTGCTGCAGTTAAACCCCACCATCCCCTTTGTTGATAATGATGCATATGTAGTTAGTTCTGATGTAAGTCTTGCTGGGTACATTTGTACTCACGTTTGCCTATTTTATGTTTTGCAGAGAGACTTCGGTCTCACTAGTAGTTCCACGTGGACTTCGACGTTTAGCTTGTTACCTCAGCTACGGTCTTGTGCCCTCGGCAGGATCTGATAGATAGTCAGGCTTTTCAGCCTTTTTCATTTATAGATGTCTGTACTCAGACATGATAGCTTCCGCTTGTGCTTTGACTTGTATGCTCTGATTGTTGGGTCATGAGACCCATGTTTGTAATGTCGCGCTCCTCGGAGCCTATTAAATAAAGTACTTGTGTCATAGAGTCATGTTGTGATGCTTCGTTGTATTTGCACATATCGAGCATATTGTGTGTATGATTGAAATGCTTGGTATGTGTGGGATCTGACTATCTAGTTGTTTATCTTTAGTAGCCTCTCTTACCGGGAAATGTCTCCTAGTGTTACCGCTGAGCCATGGTAGCTTGCTACTGCTCTGGAACACTTAGGCTGGCCGGCATGTGTCCTTCTTCGTTCCTGTGTCTGTCCCTCCGGGGAAATGTCACGCTTTGAGTACCGGAGTCCTGTTAGCCCGCTACAGCCCGGTTTACCGGAGTCCTGCTAGCCCAGTGCTACAGCCCGGACCCACTTGCTGATGACCGACACGTTCGAAGCTGGGTCATGGATGCCTGTCCCTGTAAGTTTGTGCCACTTTGGGTTTACGACTAGTCATGTCAGCCCGGGCTCTTTATCATATGGATGCTAGCGACACTATCATATACGTGAGCCAAAAGGCGCAAACGGTCCCGGGAAAAGGTAAGACGACAACCGTGGGAATACCGTGCGTGAGGCCGCAAAGTGATATGAGGTGTTACCAGCTAGATCGATGTGACATCGAGTCGGGGTCCTGACACCTTGTTTCTATTTTCTACCGTAGTGCTCTCAATTGCGTTCATTTCCATTGTGTTCTTTCTTTCAACATTTCAACCTCTCAAGGTTCTTTGGTTTCACTCGTTTGTCCAAGAAGCAACTTAGTTTTACCTCTTCCTCTTCCGCTTCTCTTTGGTGCCAGCCTTAGATCTCGGGACGAGATCCTCTTGTAGTGGTGGAGTGTTGTAACGCCCCAAGACCGACGCTCCAGATGTCTTCCTTGTTTTGCGAGTCAGCTGTGTTATTTATTTGTTTGTTGCATCTCATCTCATAGCATCATGCGCATTGCATTTTCATGTTTCATAAAGCTTGCATAGTTCATAGTTGCCGCTCCTCGCTTGTCTCTGTTGACCTCTTGACATGCCCCTTTGTCGTTGTCGACCTCTCTCAGACCCCCTTGGGTGTGCGTCAAGTTGTCCCGAACCCGACCCGCTCTGTCGTTACCAATGGATTCGGATCATCACCAAACATCTATAAAACATTTGCGTTTTCTTTTTTGGACTCCATATCAATTTATTTCTCGAGCGTCCAATTAAGATCGGAGGGTCCGATTAACCCCTAACCAAATTCCACATGCTATTTAAACAGATCAAACCCTAGCCACTAGTTGTCCCATCCCCATTCCCGCAGCCGCCGCCACCCCTCTCATGTCTCCCTCGGGATCTCTCCCAATCCAAATCCCCGCCAATCGGATCGCTACGACCAGCTCCCTTGATTTCTGCCGCCACCCAATTACAGCAAGCCACCACCTTCTCCTCGTCTCTGCAGCGAACCCAACCAGCCCCCCTCGACCGAGCTCCACCGGCGACCACTTCCAGCAGGACCCTCGCGTCCCTCTCCTCTGCTTACTCCCGTTTCCCTTCTTCATGTCTCTCTCTCAGATGACTGCCTCTCATCTTCTTCTACAGGAGCTCTCCGCCATGGCCGTCGAGAGGAGCTTGCGTCCCCATGCCTAGATGCTCCTCCGCCGCTGCTGTTCCGCCAGAGCACCAGTGGCTCAGATCCGCCCCCTCGTCCACCTGTCGTCCCCATCTCCGGGGCTCCCTCTTCAGCCTCCTGTAGACCGCCGCTGCCTCTGCTTCACGAAACCACGCCTTGCCGCCCTGGCAAGCATGGCCTCGCCTTCGCGCCTCTGATGACTAGCCTCGTCGTCGCCGGCAACCCCAGGCAGGCCCCGTCGCGCCCCTGCCATCTCCCTCGCCGTCTCTTTCTTCTTCACTTCCCCGTTTTCTTCTCTGAATTCCCTCTGTCTTCGTTCTTCAGGCAACAGCCGACATCATGGACGCCAACCGCCAAGCCGTCGCCTTCCACCGTCGCCATGGCCTCGAATCCGGCCGGTTCCCGCGGTCCCTCGCCCCGCCAAGTCCCTCTGCTGCTCCCTGCTTCGCGCCGCAGCCTACCCTGCGTCCAGAGGAGGACGAACGCCTCCACGCCCGGCAAACCCTAAAAGGCGCCCTATGCGCCCGTGCCTTCAATCTATGCAAACGGGCGCACACCCCCCACGTCGAGCTGGGCTGGCCCATATTCCCTTTCTTTTCTGTTTTAAATTGGCGCAAAAAAGAGCGATCGGCAGGATTCGAACCCCCCACGTCCTCGTGCAAGCTAGCTTTGATAGCCAACCACACCAATCCCACTGATGTGGTGATATGCAACCTTTTTATCATTTTGTTCTTTCTTCTGTTTTTTTTTGTTTTCTTTTTCTCTTTCATTTTTCTAATTCAACGGAAAAAGTTCATCGAATTTGATGAACATATTTTCAAATCTGTCAAACTTTGTCAAAACTCAATGAACCTTTTCATTTTCGATGCACTTTTTTCAAACACGATATCGATGAACTCTTTTTTTTAAATTTGGTGAACTATTTTTTAGATGTGAACGTTTTCTAAAAATCGATGAATTTTTTTCAAAATCGGTGAACTTTTTTTCAAAATCGATGAACTTTTTTCAAATTTGATGAACTATTTAGAAAACCGATGATTTTTTTACTTGTGAAGTTTTTTGAAAATCGATGAACTTTTTTCAAAATCAGTGAACTTTTTTTCAAAATTGATGAACTTTTTTCAAATTTGATGAACTATTTTAGAAAACCGATGATTTTTTTACTTGTGAACGTTTTTTGAAAATCGATGAACTTTTTCAAAATCGGTGAACTTTTTTTCAAAATTGATGAACTTTTTTCAAATTTGATGAACTATTTTAGGAAACCAATGATTTTTTTTACTTGTGAATGTTTTTTGAAGATCGATGAACTTTTTTCAAAATTGATGATTTTTTTTTCAAAATCGATGAACTTTTTTCAAATTTGATGAACTATTATAAAAACCGATGAACTTATTTTTGAATATGGATGAACTTTTTTTCGTACGTTTTTTTGAGTGGAGAACGAAGCGTATGTTTTTTTAGTGAAAGAACGAAGCATAGTTTTTTTAAAGAGAACAAAGCGTGAGCTGGCGAGCGATTCACTGAATTGTCTCGTGATGGGCTGGCCCATACCAGGTGTTACGTGGGCGCCAGAAACTCCATCCAGCGCTGAAGGCGCCGGTTAGTGGGAGCAACTAGTTAACGAGCGCTCCTTCGGGAGCCTCGCAACGATCAGCGCCACTTGGCGCGCTCTCAGCCATTTGCCACGTGTCGTGCTCTGGACGCTCTCGTCGGATTTTATTTTTTTATTTTTCCGCACGCGTTTTCGGCTTTTTAAACGGTTTTTTTCTGATTTTTTTCGACGTTTTTGTTTTTTCCTGGTCTTTCTTAGCTTTTCGATCACAAAAAATTTCGAATTTTTTTTTGCAAAAAAACGCGTTTTCTTTTTTTGTCCTTTCGCGAAAGTCACGATTTTTCTTTCGCGAGAGGCACGGTTGTGCTTTAGCGAGAGTCACGGCCGTGCCTTTCGGAAACGAAAAAAAACATGCTTTCTGTTTTTTTTCTTTTGCGAGAGTCACGGTTTTGCTTCCGCGAGAGGCACGGTTGTGCTTTCGCGAGAGTCACGGTCGTGCCTCTCGGAAAGTGTCAGGGATATACCCCACGGTATGACCCGGCTGGATGTATAACCCAGCCGGACTTGGCGACTCACTAATGACCCGCCCTGACTGGATGACACACTAAGTGACCCGCCCGATCCTGGCGACTTATGGGTGACCTAGCAAGCGGATCAGAGGAGTGACAAGACCCGGGGTCTCAGGAGGCTCAAGGCCCAGAAGGTCGGCTTACGTTATGGTAGGCCGGCTTAAGAGGAAAGGCGTGAGGAATATCTCCCTTACAAGGAATCAAGAACCGGACTTGTATCCGGCTTATAGTAGAAGATAGGCTAGTCCTAATCCTATTTGGACTCCATATGTAACCCGCCCCTCTAATTTATATAAAGAGGGGCAGGGCTACCCAAAGAGGAGGGGGAACAAGAAACAAGATCTAGGGCTAGACACAAAGAGCCGGCTTACCGGCAACTCTCTCGTGATCATAATGAGACCTAGTCACAAACAACATGTAGGGTTATTACCGGATGATGTTTCCCGGGGCCCGAAGCTGTCTAAATCCTCGTCTTGTGTGTTGCGTCTCTCAATTCCGCTCGACCCCTTCAAGCTACCACGTAGATGCGTTGGCCTCGCGACTAAGTCCTTTCATGAGGATATCTGTCGTGACAATTCCACGACAGTTGGCGCCCACCGTGGGGCCTGTGCACGATGGTGATGAGTTCTTGAAGGGATCTCTACATGGATTGAGAAGCTTGTGATGTGCTGGATGAAAAAAAGCCGACGCAGAAGGATACAAATCGTCTCTGTGGTAAGCAGTCGGAGCAACATACAATATTGAGATTAAAGAAATTAGGGTTTGCGTTCTGTGAACGCCGCCGCCAACGCAAGACAATCTGTTCAAACCGACGGGAGATTGGTTTCACCGAATCCTGCAATCTGTCGAGTAGCAGTTTCCGTCGGGACGGATAACAGAAAGTTTCCGAGGTGGATCCGCCGGGTTCTATCAATCAGCGAGGGGACTGCTAGTACAAACTGGGTCAAAGAAATAGTCAAAGGAAAAGAAAGCCACAAGCTCGGATTCCTCCTGCGATTCACTTCGTTCAAACGCCGCACCGCCGCTGTCCTGTCGCGGCTTTGTCTCTGCCGCGAGGCCGTCCTGTTTGAAACACCTCGTCACCGTAAGTCGCCGGTGCCGCCTCGTCTTGCTTTGGATTTGAAGCCGTCGTCCCCGCGGCCTTACCAACCACCTGATGCATTCACTTCTAACGTGACCTACCGCCGACGGCCGTTGACCAACTGCTGTTGTGAGCCGCCAAGCGCCACGGCCTCACCTGCGAGTCGCCGCTCCCGCTGTCGTGATGAGCTGGCGCTGACCGAGGGCCCCGACTGCGCCTGTGAGCTGCTGTCCATCTCAACTACGGTGGTGAACCGCCATGCTTGTCCAGAAACCAAAGCTGGTCATCGTTCCAACTGCAAGTTGATCAAAGCTAAAAGAAATTAGATCTAGTACTGTCTCCCTCCGATCGGATACGACTTCAAGTGCTTAAAAAGGAAGAAAAAGGGGTTTGGTCGGGGCAAAATCCCTCAAGCCCTGGACGTAGAGCCGCCGGACTCCGCCTGTGAACCACCTCGTTTGGGCCGCCTTGAGCCACCACACCGCGCCGCTAGCTCGCCACCACTACTGGGTCTGCGTCGGTCGCTGCCGGATCTCCTCCGAGCCACCACCAGTCGTTGTGCCTGCGCGCCTGGCTAAGAAGGAAAAGACAACAAGGATTTCAATGGACACATGGATCAAGGAAGTAACCAAGTAATCAGAATATTTCTTCTGTAAATGCCTGTGCAGGCTACTGGTCAAAAGTGGTCTGTCATCGCCATTGTTTTAACACTATACGGATATGAGTTCTACAAACTGACTGCGACCCGGAGAAGAAGATTCGAGTCGGATGCTATTTCGCCATGGTGTTCTGCTCTGCCTCCTCTATGACCGCAGCGATCGCCGTGGACATCTCACCTTTGCAGCTGTCGTGGTTCACCCGCGCTGAGTAGCCGACCTTCTATTCCAGGCCTGCTTCAACTGCCTGTCGCGACCCAAACCTCGTTCGGTTTGATGATCCGCCATCACCATGGAGCTGCACTAAGCCGCCCCGTCGAGTCCCCCGCGCCGTGAGCCGCCCCGGCCTACGCTGCTACTCCGGGCTGCCGGCAGCCCGTCTTGGCCTCGTCCTTTGAAAAACATATACTGGAGCTTGTGGAACAGTCAGTGAATCAATACATACACGGGCAAATGGTTTCAGAAAACAAAACGCCTCAGAGTTGCAAAGAAAACTTAGCTCTGTGATGAGTGAAGCTAATTCTCTGAAGGAAGAACTTGAAAAATGCCTGATGAGTCTCAGATTATTCATGCGCACTCGGAAAGCTGCTCGCATAAGACAGGGGAAGGAGAATCATCAGGTTCATGTGTCTTTTCTCTGGCCTTTGTTGTGGCCGCTGCTGTTTCCACATTGATTAAGGCGAGTCACATCAACTGCTGGTACTATTTATTCCACGTGAAGACTACAGTCAATGCATCTATCAAGCATTACCTTTGCCCTGTGCTCTTGAGCTGCCACTGTTTCAACCGAACCGGCCGCGCTGGCTTATAACTGTCAAAATACGCTGACCCACGATAAGTCGCTGGCTTTTGTTGAACCGCTGCCTCTGATACATGTTACCGCGGCCCTGAGTCCGCTATCTCCGTTGTCACAGCTTCGTCATTGCTATTAATTGAAAGAAAGGGATAAGAAGAGACTGGCTGAAAGACAAGTGAAAGTTGCCAGATGTTTAATGACCTAGAAAATGACCCGGAGGGTCTCTGCCTGAATCGCTGGGATTATATTGAGTAGCCGGCCTGCCTGAACAACCTCTGTCGCGATAAACGGATCATCTGTCGTCCAAACAAATCAGGTAATATCCATCCAAGTTTGTTTTATTAACACATGTTGTTTTTGTCAAAGAACAAGTTTATCTTTACCTTGGTCTGCAATATTGTTTATGCAGGGCAATTATTTATGACAAAAAGTGATATTATACCGAGGATATGGAGGCACGCCAACATCTTTTGGCACAGGTGGTCGTCGTTACTCAACGGACTCCCGCACCGGCTTACAACGTCGTGGCCGTCTCTCGCGACCACGCCGGCTTACAACGTCGTGGCCGTCTCTCGCGACCACGCCGGCTTACAACGTCGTGGCCGTCTCTCGCGACCACGCTGGCTTACAACAAGGAGGACAACTTGCCTGTCCGCACCAGCTTACAATGCCACGACCGATTCATCTGTCTGTGCCGCCTCAGATCTTGCGGTCGTCTTCACCGTCCGTCTCTCGCGGCCTGGTCTACAACAACACACCGGGCCGCACCTGTCTGCATGAGCTGTTTATTGAGTATGAGCAAGTCATTACTTGGGAAGCCCGGTTTTCTTCCAACAAATTGGAGGCAAATTATCATGTATTATCAGCCGCCGTCTGCACTGGATGGCTCAATGGGCAGGCACATAAGTCGCCGCCACTACGGTTCGATTAACTTCAAAACAGCCAGTTGGAAGGAACCATTGGCCGAGTTGCTGACACGGCTCATACGGGATTCATTTATAACCTGCCGCAGTCGCCTCAAACTTCTGTGGATTCACATCGCATTATCAACGCCAATGATATACGCCTTCTGCTATGGTCAAATATGGAGAATCTCAAGCCAACTCTTCGAGTCATCTTGAGACTCGGGGGCTACAATGGTATGGCTCGGCAAAATTAACTGGTTTCAATGAATTCAAGAACTCCGGGTTATTGAAGGGAAGGTAACCCGGACCCGGAGGCTATTCTTTATTGGCGAATATTTAAAGGCCGTCAGAAAAATTTCCGGCTCAAAATGAAGATTCCGGTTTAAAATATAGCTCAAGAGACATCTCTCTCCCGCAAAGTTTTGAAGCTATCAAATCCGGTTCAAAATCTGGCTCAAGGTAAATTTGTCTCTTACAAAGTTTTGAAGCTTTAAAATCCGGTTTAAAGTTCTGGTTCAAAAAGATTTAATCTCTCGCAAGTTCGAGTTCTCAGAAAAATTAAAGGTTGCCAAAAGAACTTGCTGCCATGATGCGCGGTTCAAACTTGGATATCCTGCTTTACGGCTTATCTTATTATGATCACTTGGGGGCTTCCTGCTCATCGAGCATAGCTAGCAGTACCCTCTTGATCGGCGCAATGCCAAAATTTATATGGTCACTTGGGGGCTTCCTGTTCAAACATAGGTCGTATTCGAACCAAAGAGAACATAGCTGTCGAAACCCTTTTGATTGGTAAACTGCCGAACCTACTTGGGGGCTTCTTGATCGTATCCGAATCATAGCTCAACCCCTTTGGGAATCGAGATGGATCGTATTCGAATCAGCGTCGCTAAACAACTCTTAATGGTCACTTGGGGGCTTCCTATTCAAACATAGGTTGATTCGAACCAAAGAGAACATAGCTGTCGATACCCACTTGATCGGCATCGCCAAAGCCACTGGGGGCTATATGATTGTATTAGAATCTTAGCTTAACCCCTTTGGAACGGTTTACTAATCGTATCCGAATCAGAAGCCTCAAAAAGTTTTATTCTGTCTCTGGTAAAGTTTATTGCAGCCACAATTACTTAACTTGACACCTTTTGGGGATTATATCTCAAATATATATAAGTGTTTTATGCTTAATCCGGCTTGACTTTTGACTATAAGTCGCCAGTTTATGACAATCATCATCTATATGGAAGCATTGGCTTCTAAGGATTGGGTTATCACCCTTACTGCACAGGTTATGTAAGCCGGCAGTACAAATTCAATATCACAGTGGTTATATGTGAGATATTATGACCCGCCATGGTTTTGACGCTAAGTCGCCAGGGCATATGTTGTTTAAACTCTCTGCAGGATTTGCAGAAATGTGACATATAAATGATTAAGTTCAAGCTCATTACCAAAGTTGATGCTTCAAAATGATTATCCGTTCTGGATTTTTCTCAAAAGGCTATAAGCCGCCGGGTTATAAAAATTACAGTCTCCAATGAAGGCATATTGAATCGCCATTGGCCAAAAGCCGCCGGGTATTTAAACTTCGGATTTACTTGTCAACAGATAAGGTATTTGAAATCTTTAGATAGCCAAACATGGCTGGATTTTCATGATGATATTGAATGATTGAGGTTTTCATACCGGATTATATTATTCAAATCTTGAATAGCCAACATGGCTGGATTTCTATTATGATTATCAATAACCAGTATTATGATTGAGGTTTTCAAAGTCGCTTTAGCACAACAACTATTATCTTTATCAATGGGCATGATTTATTTTACAATGGAGGAAATAGTCCCGAGTCGCTGCAGGCTTACGACCCGGCACTTGGGGGCTACATTATTCAAGTTGAGGTTACATCAAATATACAAGTCTCATGTCGCTGCAACCATGCACCATGACACTTGGGGGCTAATGCAAAGTCATTTTTATTGGCCTTATTGAAGACCCAACTCATCCCATTGTAATGAGCCGGCCCTTGGGGGCTACCAATTGCTCCTGTTAAAATTCAAAATACACAAGCCTTATTCCATTATATATTGAAGGATCCACTCCTTAGTTGGTAAAGCATAAAGCTCTTAACCTTGTGGACGTGGGTTCAAGCCCAGGATGGGGGTAACATCATATGATATTATTTTTAATGAAAAGTCCCAGCTCAGTATTATCTTACTAAACCGGCCCTTGGGGGCTACATGTTACTGCTCAAATTAACATCATCATATTTACAAAGTCCCTGCTTATTATTACATAATGATCCGACACTTGGGGGCTAATGCATATTGCTCTTTGCTGACGACAATTCTAGGATGACCCGGCTACACTACTATGACTATAGCCGACTCATGGGGGCTACACAGCTGGATTTTATTTAAAGCCATGGTGATAAGTCACGGCTTATTCATGCTGATTAAACCGGACCTTGGGGGCTACATGTAATATGGATATAAGGGAGAAATATGTTCAAATTCTCAGTTTTGAGCAGATCGGATTGACCCGGGGTTTACAACAATCATGATCCGGTGTCACCAATAATTATGACCCGGCGTCGCCTATAGTTATGACCCAGTGCTATCAATATTTACAAGGCGACAATTTTGGTTATGATAAACCGGCAAGTTTTACCTCTTCAAGCCGGCTGAAAGTCAGATGAGTATTTCAAGACCAATATGTTTTAAGCCGGCGCTTTGGAAGCCGATTCAAGTGGATTATTTCTTACAATATTTCTCTACAAGAGACCAATGCCAGCAAATTGACTCTGAAGCTGGCCTATTTACCCGGATTTCTCAAAAGAAGTATCTGGATTTTTTGCATTCACAAAAGTTTGAACATATCTACAAAAGGAGATTTACTATGAGTACATGGGCATGTATCAAGAAGGAAATGACAAGGATTTAAAAATGATCAGGTGCCGGCTTACAAGAATATTTAACCCGTAGTACAACCTGTCAGTTTGTTCTTGTGTTTATGTTGCAGATCAGTTTAACATGGATAAATCCAAATTAAACTTGGGGGCTAATGTCGGGGATATACCCCGCGGTATGACCCGGCTGGATGTATAACCCAGTCGGACTGGGCGACTCACTAATGACCCGCCCTGACTGGATGACACACTAAGTGACCCGCCCGATCCTGGCGACTTATGGGTGACCTGGCAAGCGGATCAGAGGAGCGACAAGACCCGGGGGCTCAGGAGGCTCAAGGCCCAGAAGGTCGGCTTACGTTATGGTAGGCCGGCTTAAGAGGAAAGGCGTGAGGAATATCTCTCGTACAAGGAATCAAGAACCGGACTTGTATCCGGCTTGTAGTAGAAGATAGGCTAGTCTGAATCCTATTTGGACTCCACATGTAACCCGCCCCTCTAACTTATATAAGGAGGGGCAGGGCTCCCCAAAGAGGAGGGGGAACAAGAAACAAGATCTAGGGCTAGACACAAAGAGCCGGCTTACCGGCAACTCTCTCGTGATCATAATGAGACCTAGCCACAAACAGCATGTAGGGTTATTACCGGATGATGTTTCCCGAGGCCCGAAGCTGTCTAAATCCTCGTCTTGTGTGTTGCGTCTCTCAATACCGCTCGACCCCTTCAAGCTACCACATAGATGTGTTGGCCTCGCGACTAAGTCCTTTCATGAGAACATCTGCCGTGACAGAAAGGGAAAAACAAAACGCGTTTTCTGTTTTTTTTCTTTTGTGAGAGTCACGGTTTTTATTCCGCGAGAGGCACAGTTGTGCTTACACGAAAGTCATGGCCGTGCCTCTCGGAAAGGGAAAAAAATACGCATTTTCTGTTTTTTTTTCTTTCACGAGAGTCATGGTTTTGCTTTCGCAAGAGACACGGTTGTGCTTTCGCGAGAGTCATGGCCGTGCCTCTCGGAAATGAAAAAAAATGTGTTTTCTATTTTTTTCCTTCCACGAGAGTCATGGTTTTGCTTCCAGGAGAGGCACGGTTGTGATTTCGCGAGAGGCACGGGTGTGACTCTTTCGGAAAGAAAAAAAACCGTGCTCACGGTTCGGTTTTTTCGCTCGGTTTTTTTCGTCCGGTTTTTTTCGTAAAAAAAGTTCATCAAAACCTATCAACATGGGATCTAGTTTTGAAGATATCGACGCGAAGAATCCAATGGTGAAAACGGTTCGAGATTTGGACGCACGATTTAAGAGATAAAACGTTTTGAATAAACGGATCTATGAAAGAAAGGGAAAACTTCTAGGTTGCGACAAGTGGCGCGCTGCATGTGCGCCACTTGTCGATACTTGGGAAAGTGGAGTGTTCTTTGCAACGACTACTCCTTAATTAGTGATTTCGCCGGTTAAGAGCTCCCTCCGCGCCCTGCTTCTCGTCTTGTCCAGGAACGAGAGAGCGCGCATGTTGACTTGGCCTCGTGGGCCTCGTCCCTGCCCATCAGCCTCCAAGCCCAGCACCTCCACCGACTCAGGCCTTGGGCCTTGGTGAGCGCCCAGTCCGCCCAGATTCAGCCAGATGTGTTTTTTTCCAGATCTTTGAATTTAGCTATTATCCGAGGAACGTCTGTTTTACAGAAAACCCCTTGAGTTCATGCATATAATAACTAATTAACCATGCATCAGAATTAAATAAACTATATATGTAAAATGCTTAGATTTCATCTAGATTCACAATATGCCACTTTCATCTATGTTTAAAATGTTTAAAATGCTGCATGATTAAATTTTGCTCAAATAGCATGCGAAAATGATTTATTTCATAACTAAATAACCGTAGCTTCAAATTTAATAAACTTTAATAACCGGTTACGTTGCGATTGTGGGGATCCGTTCGACTACGTCCATTTGTCTTCTTCATGGACTCGTTTGTCACATCCCTACTCTGGTATGACCTAGACTAGCTAGTCATTTGTGCATCATGTTTATATTCCATTTAAATTTGAAATGAGGATTGGTGGAACCCTCAGAATCATCTCTGGAAATGACCCAAATAAAAATTGTTCCAAAAGGGGCCAAGGAAATGTTCATGTTGCTGTCTGAAAATATTGGTCAGAGGTAAAATTCAAACAAATATTTTAGGAGCTCATGGATATTTATTTTGGCCATTTGGATTAATCCGATAATTATTTGCATTGGATATATATATGTCATATATATAATATATGTCCAAAAATTATGCCATTTGCTGAGGAGCTTTGGAATAATATAGTTAGCTCCTGCAAAAATTGGCATAAGGTAATAAAATGATTTAATATTTTAACTAAATCAAAACATATGTCAGAATATTAGAAAAGAGACAAAAAGAGGAGAAACTTACCTGGGCCTCCTCCCTGTGCAGCCCAGCAGCAGCCAGCGCCGGTCCAGCCCACTGGCCCCCTCCTCTGTCGTCTTCGTCCTCGACAGGGGGATGGGCGCGTGCCCGACGCGCGCGCGCTCCGCCGCGCCACGCCACCAGCCTCCCTGCCTGCCTGCCCTCTCCCCTCCTCGTCTGGACGCCTCCGGAGACTCCACGCGCCGCCCCGACCCCTCTCACTCTTCCCCCCCGTGCTCCTCCTCTCCCCCTGCTCTCTCCCTCGTACACCCGAGCGCCATCACCGTCGCCGCCGTCCATAGCCACCGTGGCCTCGGCCATTGCCGCACCTCCCCGACACGCTTCCCAGCTCCGTCGCGACCCCCTCTCCCTCCTCACCGAGCAAAGCAACCCGGGCGAGCTCCGCTTCATCGCCATCGCCGTCGTCTTCAAGCTTCGGCCGACGAGATCGCCGTCGTCGCTCCGGCTGCCCCAAGCCTTCCCCGAGCTCGCCGACGACGCCGTTGAATTCGCTGTGAGCCCCGCCGTCGAACCCCCCCTTCTCCCCTGCCTCCCCGTGCCCCGCAGCCCGATCCCGCTCGCGCCCGAACTCCGGCCGCCGCCCAAGTGGTCGCCGTCGTTGATTTAGGCCGTCTCCGGTGAAACAGAGGGCACCAGTGGATGCGCGCGAGCCCCAGCTTCCCGCGCGTGCCCTCCGCTGCTCGATTGGGTGCCGGAGTGGCAATCCCGCGCCCTCCGCCGCGTTTGCTGCCGCCGGCGGCTAAACACCGGCGTGTTAGCCCCAGTTGACCAGGGGGTTTGACCTCCCCTGGCTCAATGACAAGTGGGGCCCGTCCCTGCTAATTCTAGTTTAGGATTAGTTTAAATTTAATTAACCTCTGTTATTTAACCATGACACTGTCGGGTGGACCCCACGTGTCAGATTTGACCTGGACAGCCGCGTTGACCCGCTGATGTAGTGATGACGTCATGCTGACGGAGTTATCCTTTTCCTGGAATTATTTTTAATCAGGAAATTCTAGAAAATTAGCAAAACTTCAAAAATTCATAGAAATTCAACCGTAGCTCAGATTGAAATAATTTATATATGAAAAATTATCAGAAAAATGTAATCTATCCATCTGTACTAGTTTCATGCATGACAAACCAACTTATACATGCTGAATATGAGAAACACATTATGGCATATATAGGAGCTTAATTTGGAGATGCATTTGAACCTTTGGTTCAAATGGATTTCAACCAAATGGATACTAGTTGCATTAGCTCAAGCAGCATCACATCTACATGCCATGCTCATGCATCATATTGTTGCATATGTTTGTGTATTGATTGCCGACACCGTTCCTTCTCGATAGGTCCTGCTCCGGAGACCGTTCCAGAGTACCTGTCTGAGGAGCAGTGCCCCCCTGTTGATCTACCAGGCAAGCAAACCCCCTTGTTCATTCCGATATAATCCTACTCTCTCGCTCCTGCTCTCAGTTATTGCATTAGGACAACAATGATTCATCTGCTACTTTGTGCTGCGGTAGTTGAACCCATTCCTCTCCATGACCTGTCATTGCCACAGTAAATAGTTGAAACCCACTAGCATGTGTAGGAGTTGATTGAAGTCACTGATGTGTTCCTACCATGCTATGCCTGCTATTGCTTAGAGTTGTGTCAGGTCTGATTCATTGGGAATGAATTGGAGTGTTACGATATGTTCTGGTGTTGAGAGTTAAGTGTGTGAACACGATTTGGTAAAGGTAGCGGTGAGAGGCCATGTAGGAGTACATGGTGGGTTGTCTCACTGGAGCCGTCCTTAAGCATTGAGTTCTATGTATGTTGTCCAATGACTCGATACTACCACACATTGGGATCCTTAATTGACTCTCTCGACTTATTAACCAACTTGATCTCTGTCCAGGAGTCGCAACTAGTTTCTGGTGTTTATAGGCAGTGTTAGTAGTCTACCAAGTGGCACCCGGCCAGGTGGGCTTGGGACAGACTAGGCACAAGTGGCACGGTGTACCAAGCGTAGATCCATCCGGCGAGGTGGGCTTGGGAACCCTGCACACATCGTTTGGGGCCGTGAGTGAAACCCCGGCCGGATCTCCTTGCGGATGGAACCCGAATAGGCGATAAACCTGGACTAGAGTCTTGTGTGGTTAGTCAGGTCGTGGCCGACACCCTCGCCAGGCTTCCGCTTGAAGGTTGCCGAGATACATGACGTGTACATGGCGGTAAGTGGCGAGAGCGTGTGTGAAGAAGTACACCCCTGCAGGGTTAATATGATCTATTCGAATAGCCGGGTCCGCGGTTATGGACTTCTTGGATGCTTACATGGTACATAGACAACTTGAAGTGGATACTCTAAAATGCTCAAGACAAGTGTGAGTGCTATGGATGGCCTTCTCGTAGGGAGACGGGGATGAATCCATAGTAGTGTATTGTGTGGTGATTAGTGGACTCGTGTGCGCCATATCACCTCAAGAAGTTCTGGTAGTCGTAGAACAGGATAGCCACAGAGTCAAAGCTGGCTTGCTGCAACTAAACCCCACATTACCCTCTTGATACAAATGCATGTATGATAGGATCTGATGTAAGTCTTGCTGAGTACCTTTGTACTCATGTTGCTTTATTTATGTTTTTGCAGCGGAGACTTCGGTGTTACTAGTGTTCTCATGGACTTCGACAAGTAGCTTGTACCTCAGCTACGATCTTGATCAGACGTTGTAGATAGTCAGGCTTTCAGCCTTTTTCATTTATAGATGTCTGTACTCAGACATGTAATGCTTCCGTTTGCTGCTTGATTGCTCTGAATGTTGGGTCATGTGACCCCTGTTTGTAATAAATGCTATGATGGCTCTTCTGAGCCTTTATCTATATGAGTTGTTGAGTTATGCTGTGATGCCATGTTGTACAGCACATACTTGCATGTTATGCGTACGTGTAATGTGTATTGCTATGTGTGGGATCTGACTATCTAGTTGTTTATCCTTAGTAGTCTCTCTTACCGGGAAATGTCTCCTAGTGCTTCCAATGAGCCCTGGAGCTTGCTACTGCTCCGGAACACTTAGGCTGGCCGGCATGTGTCCTTCTTCGTTCTTGTGTCTGTCCCTTCGGGGAAATGTCACGCGATGAATACCGGAGTCCTGTTAGCCTGCTACAGCCCGGTTCACCAGAGTCTTGTTAGCCCAGTGCTACAGCCTGGATTCACTCGCTGATGACCGACACGTTCGATGTTGGGTCATGGATGCCTGTCCCTGTAAGTTAGTGCCACTTTGGGTTTACGACTAGCCATGTCAGCCCGGGCTCCTTATCATATGGATGCTAGCGACACTGTCATATACGTGTGCCAAAAGGCGCAAACGGTCCCGGGCAAAGGTAAGGCGACACCCGTGGGGATACCGTGCGTGAGGCCGCAAAGTGATATGAGGTGTTACATGCTAGATCGATGTGGCATTGAGTCGGGGTCCTGACATCGTTCTTCTTCCTTGCGGAATTTCAGGCAAGATAACCATTTACCCTCGATATCACTTCTATCTTTGCTTGCTAGTTGTTCGCTCTGTCGCTATGTTGCGCTACCTACCACCTGTTTATCATGCCTCCCATATTGCCATGTCAAGCCTCTAACCCATCTTTCCTAGCAAACCGTTGTTTGGCTATGTTACCGCTTTTGCTCAGCCCCTCTTATAGAGTTGTTAGTTGCAGGTGAAGTTGAAGTTTGCTCCATGTTGGAACATGTTTATGTTGGGATATCACAATATCTCTTATTTAATTAATGCATCTATATACTTGGTAAAGGGTGGAAGGCTCGACCTTATGCCTGGTGTTTTGTTCCACTCTTGCCGCCTTAGTTTCCATCATACCGGTGTTATGTTCCTTGATTTTGCGTTCCTTACGCGGTTGGGGATTTATGGGACCCCCTTGACAGTTCGCTTTGAATAAAACTCCTCCAGCAAGGCCCAACCTTGGTTTTAACATTTGTCACCTAAGCCTTTTTCCCTTGGGTTCTGTAGACTCAAGGGTCATCTTTATTTTAACCCCCCGAGGCCAGTGCTCCTCCGAGTGCTGGTCCAACTTGGGCGATGTCCAGCGCCCCCCTGGGCAACCAGGGTGTATGCCAACCCGACGTCTTGCCCATCCGGTGTGCCCTGAGAACGAGATATGTGCGACTCCTATCGGGATTTGTCGGCACATCGGGTGGCTTTGCTGGTCTTGTTTTACCATTGTCGAATAGTCTTGTAACCGGGATTCCGAGACTGATCGGGTCTTCCCGGGAGAAGGAATATCCTTCGTTGACCGTGAGAGCTTGTGATGGGCTAAGTTGGGACACCCCTGCAGGGTTTAAACTTTCGAGAGCCGTGCCCACGGTTATTGGCAGATGGGAATTTGTTAATGTCCGATTGTAGAGAACTTGACACTTGACTTTATTAAAATACATCAACCGCATGTGTCGCTGTGATGGTCTCTTCTCGGCGGAGTCTGGGAAGTGAACACGGTCTTGTGCTATGTATGAACGTAAGCAGTTTCAGGATCACTTCTTGATCACTTCTAGCTTCTCGACCGTTGCGTTGCTTCTCTTCTCGCTCTTATTTGCGTATGTTAGCCACCATATTTGCTTAGTGCTTGCTGCAACTCCACCTCATTACCCCATCCTACCCATAAGCTTAAATAGTCTTGATCTCGCGGGTTTTGAGATTACTGAGTCCTCGTGACTCACAGATACTACCAAAACAGTTGCAAGTGCCGATGATACCAGTGCAGGTGATGCTACCGAACTCAAGTGGGAGTTCGACGAGGAACTTGGTCGTTACTACGTTTCGTTTCCTGATGATCAGTAGTGGTGCCTAGTTGGGACGATCGGGGATCTAGCATTTGGGGTTATCTTCTTTTCTTTTGGCTTTGGCCGTAGTCGGTCTATGTGTGTACTCTGATGATGTATGAATTATTTAAGTATTGTGTGAAGTGGCGATTGTAAGCCAACCCTCTTTATCCCTTTCTTGTTCATTACATGGGATTGTGTGAAGATGACCCTTCTTGCAACAAAACCACCATGCGGTTATGCCTCCAAGTCGTGCCTCGACACGTGGGAGATATAGCCGCATCGTGGGTGTTACATAATGACTTATTGGAAATAATACATATCGATGTATGCGGCCCAATGAGTGTTGAGGCTCGTGGCGGGTATCGTTATTTTATGACCTTCACAGATGATTTGAGTAGATATGGGTATATCTACTTAATGAAACACAAGTCTGGAACATTTGAAAAGTTCAAAAAAATTTAGAGTGAAGTGGAGAATCATCGTAACAAGAAAATAAAGTTTCTACGATCTGACCGTGGAGGAGAATATTTGAGTTACGAGTTTGGCCTTCATTTAATGAACACCACAGCGTAATGGTGTGTCTAAACGTCGTAACCTCACTTTATTAGATATGGTGCGATCTATGATGTCTCTTACCGATTTACCACTATTGTTTTGGGGTTATGCATTAGAGGCAGCTGCATTCACTTTAAACAGGGCACCGTCAAAGACCGTTGAGATGACACCATATGAACTATGATTTGGCAACAAACCTAAGCTGTCGTTTCTTAAAGTTTGGGGATGTGATGCTTATGTCAAAAGGCTTCAGCCTAATAAGCTCGAACCCAAATCGGAGAAGTGCGTCTTCATAGCATACCCTAAGGAAACAATTGGGCACAGCTTCTACCACAAGTCTGAAGGTAAGATTTTTGTTGCTAAGAATGGAACCTTTCTAGAGAAGGAGTTTCTCTCGAAAGAAGTGAGTGGGAGGAAACTAGAACTTGATGAGGTAATTGTACCTACTCTCAATTTGGAAAGTAGCTCATCCGAGAAATCTGTTCCCGTGATGCCTACACCAACTAGAGAGGAAGCTAATGATAAAGATCATGAAACTTTAGATCAAGTTGCTACAGAACCTCGTAGGTCAAACAGAGCATGATCCTCACCAGAGTGGTATGGTAATCCTATTCTGGAGGTCATGTTACTTGACCATGACGAACCTACGAACTATGAAGAAGCTATGATGAGCCCAAATTCCGATAAATGGCTTGAGGCCATGAAATCTGAGATAGGATCCATGTATGAGAACAAAGTTTGGACTTTGGTGGATCTGCCCGATGATCAGCGACCCATAGAGAATAAATGGATCTTCAAGAAGAAGACTAACGCTGATGGTAATGTTACTGTCTATAAAGCTCGACTTGTTGCAAAAGGTTTTTGACAAGTTCAAGGAGTTGACTACGATGAGACTTTCTCACCCGTAGCGATGCTTAAGTCTGTCCGAATCATGTTAGCAATTGCCACATTTTATGACTATGAAATCTGGCAAATGGATGTCAAAACTGCATTCCTTAATGGATTTCTTAAAGAAGAGTTGTATATGATGCAACCAGAAGGTTTTGTCAATCCTAAAGGTGCTAACAAAGTGTGCAAGCTCCAGCGATCCATTTATGGACTGGTGCAAGCATCTCGGAGTTGGAATATATGCTTTGATGAGGTGATCAAAGCATATGGTTTTATACAGACTTTTGGAGAATCCTGTATTTACAAGAAACTGAGTGGGATCTCTATAGTATTTCTAATATTATATGTGGATGACATATTGTTGATTGGAAATGATGTAGAATTTTTGAATAGCATGAAAGGATACTTGAATAAGAGTTTTTCAATGAAAGACCTTGGTGAAGCTGCTTATATATTGGGCATCAAGATCTATTGAAATATATCAAGACGCTTGATAGGACTTTCACAAAGCACATACCTTGATAAAGTTTTGAAGAAGTCCAAAATGGATCAGTCAAAGAAAGGGTTCTTGCCTGTGTTACAAGGTGTGAAGTTGAGTCAGACTCAATGCCCGACCACTGCAGAAGATAGAGAGAAAATGAAAGTCATTCCCTATGCTTCAGCCATAGGTTCTATCATGTATGCTATGCTGTGTACCAGACCTGATGTGTGCCTTGCTATAAGTTTAGCAGGGAGGTACCAAAGTAATCCAAAAGTGGGTCACTGGACATCGGTCAAGAACATCCCAAAGTACCTGAAAAGGACCAAGGATATGTTTCTTGTTTATGGAGGTGACAAAGAGCTTGTCGTAAGTGGTTACATAGACGCTAGCTTTGACACTGATCCGGATGACTCTAAGTCATAATCCGGATACATATTTTTATTGAATGGTGGAGCTATCAGTTGGTGTAATTCCAAGCAGAGCGTCATGGCATGATCTACATGTGAAGCGGAGTACTTAACTATTTCGGAAGCAGCAAATGAAGGAGTATGGATGAAGGAGTTCATATCCGATCTAGGTGTAATACCTAGTGCATCAGGTCCAATGAAAATCTTTGTTGGCGATACTGGAGCAATTGCCTTTGCGAAGGAATCCAGATTTCACAAAAGACCAAACACATCAAGAGACGCTTCAACTCCATTCGAGATTTGGTCATGAAAGGAGACATAGAGATTTTCAAAATACATATGGATCTGAATGTGGCAGACCCGTTAACTAAGCCTCTTCCACGAGCAAAACATGATCAAGACCAAGACTCCATGGGTGTTAGATAGTAATCTAGATTTATTGACTCTAGTGCAAGTGGGAGATTGAAGGAAATATGCCCTGGAGGCAATAATAAAGTTGTTATTTTATATTTCCTTATATCATGATAAATGTTTATTATTCATGCTAAAATTGTATTAACCGGAAACTTGATACATGTGTGAATACATAGACAAAACACCGTGTCCCTAGTATGCCTCTACTAGACTAGCTCATTGATCAAAGATGGTTAAGTTTCCTAGCCATGGGCATGTGTTGTCATTTGATGAACGGGATCACATCATTAGTGAAATGATGTGATGGACAAGACCCATCCGTTAGCTTAGCATAATGATCATTCATTTTTATTGCTACTACTTTCTTCCTGTCAAATACATATTCCTCCGACTATGAGATTGTGCAATTCCCGGACATCGGAGGAATTCCTTGTATGCTATCAAACGTCACAATGTAACTGGGTGATTATAAAGATGCTCTACAGGTATCTCCAAAGGTGTTTGTTGGGTTGGCATAGATCGAGATTATGATTTTTCACTCCGAGTACCGGAAAGGTATCTCTGGGCCCTCTCGGTAATGCACATCATATGATGCCTTGCAAGCAATGTGACTAATGAGTTATTTGTGGGATGATGCATTACAGAACGAGTAAAGAGACTTTCCGTTAACGAGATTGAACTAGGTATGAAGATACCGACGATCGAATCTCGGGCAAGTAACATACCAATGACAAAGGGAATAACGTATGTTGACATTGCGGTTCGACCGATAAAGATCTTTGTAGAATATGTGGGAAGCAATATGAGCATCTAGGTTCCGCTATTGGTTATTTACCGGAGAGGTGTCTCAGTCATGTCTACATAGTTCTCGAACCCGTAGGGTCCGCATGCTTAACGTTCGATGACGATATGTATTATATGAGTTATGTGTTTTGGTGACCGAAGGTTGTTCGGAGTCCTGGATGAGATCACGGACATGACGAGGAGTCTCGAATTTGTCGATAGGTAAATATTGATATACTGGAAGGTGGTATTCGGACATCGGAATAGTTTCGGAGTGTTTCGGGTATTTATTGGAGTACCGAGGTGTTACCGGAACCCCCTAGGCGAAGTAATGGGCCACATGGGCCATAGGAGAGAGGCAAGGCAGCCCGCAAGGGCGTGGCGCCCCCCCCCCCCATGGGGAGTTCGAATTGGACAAGGGGAGGGGGCACGACCCTCCTTTCCTTCTCCCTCTCCCTCTTCTTCCCCCTTTCCCCCTCCGTTAGAATGAAAGGGGGGCCAAATAGGACTAGGAGTCCTAGTAGGACTTACCCCCATAGGGTGCGCCCTAGGACAGCCTCTCCCCCTCTCCCTCCTTTATATACGGGGGCGGGGGGGCACCTCTAGGCACATCAATTGTTCTTAGCCGTGTGTGGTGCCCCCTCCACCATTTACTCCTCAGGTCAGATTGTCGTAGTGCTCAGGCGAAGCCCTGCACGGATCACATCACCATGACCATCACCACGACATCGTGCTGACGGAACTCATCTACTCCTTCGACCCTCTACTAGATCAAGAGCTCGAGGGACGTCATCGTGCTGAACGTTTGCAGAACTCGGAGGTACCGTACGTTTGGTGCTTGATCGGTTGAATCGAGAAGATGTTCGACTGCATCAACCATGTTAAGCTAACACTTCCGCTTTCGGTCTTCGATGGTACGTGGACATACTCTCCCCCTCTCATTGATATGCATCTCCTAGATAGATCTTGCATGAGCGTAGGAATTTTTTTGAAATTGCATGCTATGTTTCCCAACATATAGGTCACCAAACCCCATATCTCCTTCACTCATAGCAATACGAAGTTTCCACCATGCCATCCAGTGCATCCTCTTATGATATTCATCGTCACCCCACCAAAACCGAGCAATAATATCCATAGTTTCCTTGCGTATCCCCTTAGGTATAATAAACACTGACATTGCAAAAATGGAATAGTTTGTGCGAAAACTTTATCAATATTTCTTTGCCCCAGTGGAAAATTGTTTCTCCATCCTCCCTAATAATCTCACCTCAATTCTTTCAACAAAGTGTCTGAAACAATCACTCTTATCTGCCCCAACCATAGCTGGCAGCCCAAGATATTTATCCGATAAGGCCTCTGTGTCAATATGAAGGATTTGACTAATTTATGCTTTTGACACCACACTATTATTGGGACTAAAAAATATGCTTGATTTTGCCAGACTCACCAATTTTCCTGAGCCTACACAATAGGTGTCCAGTACTTGCTGTAAGGAAGTTGCATTCAACACATCTACTCTCATGATAATTAGAGAATCATCAACAAATAAAAGGTGTGAAACTGATGGTGCATTTCTGGACACCCTAATCCCATTCATGCCACCAACTTCTTCTTCATACTGCAACATACTAGACAAACCTTCTGCACATATAAGGAACAAATATGGAGAGAGGGGGTCTCCGTGCCAAATTCCCCTAGAAGGGTAAACATGTCAGTTTCATGGGAATTAAATCTTACTTTGTATCTTACAGATGAAATACACGCCATGATCATATGAATCCAAAGGCTATGAAATCCAAGTTTCTCCATCATACTTCTCAAGAAAATCCACTCCACTCGGCCGTAGGCCTTATGCATATCCAACTTGACTGCACAAAGTCCTGCTTGAGGATGGCAATGGGTACCCATTACCCAAGTACCCTGTGGGTAAAAACCCTATTATGGTGAGGGTGTGGGACAAAAAATACCCATGGGTATATAAACAGGGAAATGTTAAACCCATCGGGTGGAGTGGGTACGGGTATGGGATCATATAACCCATACCCGCATACCCATGGACCCATATAAAATCTATATGAACTCAAAATTATCTCTACACTTTGTCATGAATTTGTGAACTCAAAATGTATGACTACTATATAATGTTTTGATGTATTGTTGTTTACGAGAAAGTGAATGTTGTTTATGATGTGTGTTGTTTTTATAATCTGTTGTTGTTTATAGAATATAATTATATGTTATTGTTTATGATTATGAGTTGTTCAAACTGATGCTTTGCAAACATGGATAATTTTACCCGTGGATACTGTCATGGAATTGTCACGGCAGATGTCCTAGTGAAAGGACTTAGTCGTGGAGCCATCGCAACTAGGAAGCTTAAAGGGGTTAAAACGGGACAAAGGACACGGGAGTTTATACTGGTTTGGCCCCTTGCGGTGAAGGTAATGGCTTAATCCAGTTTGAGGTGGGATTACTTATGTCTCGATTACCAGGGAGCGAATCCGCTTGATATAGCTCTCGATCTGATGTTACTTGTCCTGAACCGCCGTCGGGTCGTCCCTTTATATATAGAGGTCGACGCCCAGCGGCTCTTAGAGTCCCGGCCAGCTCATAAATAGTGTCCGGCTCGGTCTCTGTCTATTCCTATCTTACAACACAAGTCATACACACATATGGCGGTTTATCTCTACGGGCTTTAAGTCGCCTTTGGGCCTTGGGCCCTTAACTGAACCGCCATCTTCAAGTGTTGTCTTGGGCTAGATGAATCGCCATAGGTATAACCCGGCCCCTCCTGGGCGGGTCACACCTAATAGTTATATCCCCAACATTAGGCCCTAGATTGATTTGAACTGGTTCATGTCAATCTTCAACACTTAGAAAAAATCTTCTGCTCTTCATTGTGCGAGAATTTGTAACCCGCCATGACATCATCTTCTGAATTTGCGATAACCCCCATGACGTCATCTGCCATTAATTCACGCTTTATCCAGCATATCTCAATGAATCCTTATCTTTAATGACCATCCCGAGAATCGAGGCGTCCTGGCGGCCGGATAACCATATTTTCGGCCTCCTCATTTTTCGCGCCCACTTATCAGGCTTTCCTTATAAATAGGCACGACTGGTCTTTCCTCATTCTCCCCCTTTCCAGCGTCTTCTTCCTCTCGCGACCTCTGCCGCTCGAGCTCCGCCGCCGCCGCAGAGCACACCGTCGTCTTCGTCCCAGGCCGCTGCATCACCCTGAATTGATCTAGAGAACGGCTGCGACCTTCCACAGTAGATCTGCACCTGTAAGTTCTTGCCTTCCCGAACCTCAGATCCGCATTAGGGTTTCTGCACTTCCCTGTGTTCTTCGTAGTTCATCGTGAATGCTCACCGTGAAACTCTTTGATCTGAAAATGGCGTATAACCAATGCGGTAGTTGTTTTACTTTCACCTTTCATACCAGCAGATCCCCTATCCTAAAGAAAAGATCCTTTTAGAGCTGATGAACTCATCTGTACTAGTTTTTGGTCTAGATTTATTTCCTTTTCCTGAATAGCCGTTGATCCAAAATAATAGCGGCAACTTGTGAAACTTGTTTCTGTAACACTTAGCCAAAAACTGGATTTTGTTAGATCCACCTAGCCATGGCGGCTCAAACCGCCGGCTTAAAAGCAATGCTCAATAGATAACATCAACCACTCATGGCGGCTTAAATAATTTGACTGCTCATGGCAATTTAGATAACCTGACATAATTAGCCCTATACCTTTAGGCCCCTTCATAAGCCGCCACTCTCAACATGTGCTGTAATACTTTTCCTCCGGCTTAAATTTGAACCGGCAATTTTTACTCTTTGTTAGGCTTCCTTCTTCACAATGCCGCCCCAACCACCCACTTCATGCAATTGGTCAAATCCATCATCATGGATAGCACACTTGATGACTTCGTGAAGACCAGCTATCTGCCAAAGAAGGAAGTCATGTCATACCATGCTCCTGATCCAACAGAGGAAAAGCCTCAGCCCAAAGAGGGGAAAGTCATCATCTTCACCGATCACATGAACCGGAGCTTTTCACCACCCGACTCAAAGTTCTTCAGAGATGTCCTGCACTTTTTTGACCTTCGTCCTCAAGACATCAGACCCAACTCCGTGTCTAATATCTGCAACTTTCAAGTATTCTGCGAGGTGTATCTTGAAGAAGAACCCAGCTTGCTACTCTTCATAGAGTTATTTTATTTGAACCGCCAGAATGAATGTGCCAACGGACCTAGTTTGGAGCTCGGCAGGGTCTCAATCCAACGACGGAGAGACGCCATTTTCCCTTACGCGAATCCACCAAGTCACCCCAAAGACTGGAACCAGACATGGTTCTACTGTCAAGACACTTCTCCGGCTGATGAGAACCCTCTGCTCGGCTTTCGCGCCCTGCGCCTCGAGTCTAATCAGCCTCTTCCACACAAGTTGTTAGCTGCTGATCGCCAGAAACTCGCCCCCACCATGGCTAAAGTCAACGCTCTTTCGGGGAACGGTTTAAGTGGTATTGACCTGGTCCGGGTTTGGGTTGCTTGGCGGATCATTCTGTTGAGCCGCCACTCCGGTTTGATGTGCACCTATATGGGCGAGAAGAATGATCCTCTGCGGCACAGCCCTGACAATTTGCCTGACGATGTCATCGATGATATGACCAAGTCACTCTTGAACGAAAGCCTAGCAGATTGTGGCAAGGTGGGCCTAAGCCCTTTTTGCAAAGCTAACCCGGCTGCAGCTGTAAGCCGCCAAACTGAGTAAATTTACCTTCATCCTTGATGTTTTGTCTTTACTCAAACCTTTGCTGATTTTCACAGGCTGACGACAAATTTTGGAAGAAAAGTTGTTGGGGAACGTAGTAATTTCAAAAAAATTCCTACGCAAACGCAAGATCATGGTGATGCATAGCAACGAGAGGGGAGAGTGTGTCCACGTACCCTCGTAGACCGAAAGCGGAAGCGTTAGCACAATGCGGTTGATGTAGTCATACGTCTTCATGATCCGACCGATCAAGTACCGAACGCACGGCACCTCCGAGTTTAGCACACGTTCAGCCCGATGACGTCCCTCGAACTCCGATCCATCCGAGTGTTGAGGGGGAGTTTTGTCAGCACGATGGCGTGGTGACGATGATGATGTTCTACCGATGCAGTGCTTCGCCTAAGCACCGCTACGATATTATCGAGGTGGACTATGGTGGAGGGGGGCACCGCACACGGCTAAAAGATCAATGATCAATTGTTGTGTCTTTGGGGTGCCCCCTTCCCCCGTATATAAAGGAGCAAGGGGGGAGAGGCGGCTGGCCAGGAGAGGGGCACGCCAGGAGGAGTCCTACTCCCACCGGGAGTAGAACTCCCTCCCTTCCTTGTTGGATTAGGAGAAGGGGGGAAGGAGGAGGAGGAGAAGAAGGAAAGGGGGTGCCGCCCCCCTCCTTGTCCAATTCAGACTAGAGGGGGAGGGGGCGCGCGGCCTGCCCTGGCCGCCCCTCCTCTTCTCCACTAAGGCCCATGTAGGCCCATTAAACCCCCGGGGGGGGTTCCGGTAACCCCCGGTACTCCAGTATATATATCCGATAACCCCCGGAACCATTCCGGTGTCCGAATATAGTCGTCCAATATATCAATCTTCATGTCTCGACCATTTTGAGACTCCTCTTCATGTCCGTGATCACATCCGGGACTCCGAACTACCTTTGGTACATCAAAACATATAAACTCATAATATAAATGTCATCGAAACTTTAAGCGTGCGGACCCTACGGGTTCGAGAACTATTTAGATATGACCGAGACACGTCTCCGGTCAATAACCAATAGCGGAACCTGGATGCTCATATTGGCTCCCACATGTTCTACGAAGATCTTTATCGGTCAAACCGCATAACAACATACGTTGTTCCCTTTGTCATCGGTATGTTACTTGCCCGAGATTCGATCGTCGGTATCTCAATACCTAGTTCAATCTCGTTACCAGCAAGTCTCTTTACTCGTTCCGTAATACATCATCTCGCAACTAACTCATTAGTTGCAATGCTTGCAAGGCTTAAGTGATGTGCATTACCGAGTGGGCCCAGAGATACCTCTACGACAATCGGAGTGACAAATCCTAATCTCGAAATACGCCAACCCAACAAGTACCTTTGGAGACACCTGTAGAGCACCTTTATAATCACCCAGTTACTTTGTGACGTTTGGTAGCACACAAAGTGTTCCTCCGATAAACGGGAGTTGCATAATCTCATAGTCATAGGAACATGTATAAGTCATGAAAAAAGCAATAGCATAATACTAAACGATCGTGTGCTAAGCTAATGGAATGGGTCAAGTCAATCACATCATTCTCCTAATGATGTGATCATGTTAATCAAATGACAACTCATGTCTATGTATTCGCACATGTATCATGTTTCCTTATTTCATGATAAATGTTTATTATTCATGCTAGAATTGTATTAACCGGAAACATAATACATGTGTGAATACATAGACAATAAAGTGTCACTAGTATGCCTCTACTTGACTAGATCATTGATCAAAGATGGTTAAGGTTTCCTAACCATAGACATGAGTTGTCATTTGATAAACGGGATCACATCATTAGGAGAATGATGTGATTGACTTGACCCATTCTGTTAGCTTAGCACTTGATCGTTTTAGTTTACTGCTATTGCTTTCTTCATGACTTATACATGTTCCTATGACTATGAGATTATGCAACTCCCGATTACCGGAGGAACACTTTGTGTGCTACTAAACATCACAACATAACTGGGTGATTACAAAGGTGCTCTATAGGTGTTTCCGATGGTACTTTTTGACTTGGCATAGATCGAGATTAGGATTTGTCACTCCGATTGTCGGAGAGGTATCTCTGGGCCCTCTCGGTAATGCACATCAATATAAGCCTTGCAAGCAATGTGACTAATAAGTTAGTTGCGGGATGATGCATTACAGAATGAGTAAAGATACTTTCCGGTAACGAGATTGAGCTAGGTATTGAGATACCGACGATCGAATCTCGGGCAAGTAACATACCGATGACAAAGGAAACAATGTATGTTGTTATGCGGTTTGACCGATAAAGATCTTCATAGAATATGTAGGAGCCAATATGAGCATCGAGGTTCCACTATTGGTTATTGACTGGAAACATGTCTCGGTCATGTCTACATAGTTCTCGAACCCGTAGGGTCCGCACGCTTAACGTTCGGTGACGATCAATATTACGAGTTTATGTGTTTTGATGTATCGAAGATAGTTCGGAGTCCCAGATATGATCACAGACATGACGAGGAGTCTCAAAATGGTCGAGACATAAAGATCGATATATTGGATGACTATGTTTGGACTTCGGAAGTGTTCCGGCCAAGTTCGGGCATATAACGGAGTACCGGGGGGTTAGCAGAACCCCCCGGGGAGTATAATGGGCCATATGGGCCTTAGTGGAGAACAGGAGGGGCCGCCAAGGTAGGGCCGTGCGCCCCTCCCCCTCTAGTCCGAATTGGACAAGGAGGGGGGCGCCCCCCCCCCTTTCCTTCCCCCCTCTCTCCTCCTTCCCCCTTCTCTACTCCTACTAGGAAAGGAGGAGTCCTACTCCCAGTGGTAGTAGGACTCCCCTCTTGGCGCGCCCTCCTCCTGGTCGGCCTCCTCCCCCCTAGCTCCTTTATATATGGGGGCGGGGGGCACCCCAAGACACACAAGTTGATCATTGATCTTTAGTCGTGTGCGGTGCCCCCCTCCACCATAATCCACCTCGGTCATATCGTAGAGGTGCTTAGGTGAAGCCCTGCATCGGTAGCTTCATCAACACCGTCATCACGTCGTCGTGCTGACGGAACTCTCCCTCGAAGCTCTACTGGATCGTGAGTTCGTGGGACATCACCGAGCTGAACGTGTGCAGATCGCGGAGGTGTCGTACGTTTGGTACTTGGATCGGTCGATCGTGAAGACGTATGACTACATCAACCGCGTTGTCATAACGCTTCCGCTTACGGTCTACGAGGGTACGTGGACGACACTCTCCCCTCTCGTTGCTATGCATCACCATGATCTTGCGTGTGCGTAGGAATTTTTTTGAAATTACTACGTTCCCCAACATATGATTCCCCCACAAGTCCAAATAAAAAAAAAGGTCAAAGAAGCCCAAATAAAAAAATAAAAGAAAATGAGAGAAAAGAGAGAAGGGACGATGTTACTATCCTTTTTCCACACTTGTGCTTCAAAGTAGCACCATGATCTTCATGATAGAGAGTCTCCTATGTTGTCACTTTCATATACTAGTGGGAATTTTTCAATATAGAACTTGGCTTGTATATTCCAATGATGGGCTTCCTCAAAATGCCCCAGGTCTTCGTGAGCAAGCAAGTTGGATGCACACCCAGTTAGTTTTTTTTGATGAGCTTTCATACATTTATAGCTCTAGTGCATCCATTACATGGCAATCCCTACTCCTCGCATTGACATCAATTGATGGGCATCTCCATAGCCCGTTGATTAGCCGCGTCAATGTGAGACTTTCTCCTTTTTTGTTTTCTCACATAATCCATATCATCATACTCTACTCCACCCATAGTGCTATGTCCATGGCTTACGCTCATGTATTGCGTGAGGGTTGAAAAGGCTGAAGCGCGTTAAAAAGTATGAACCAATTGCTTGGCTGAAACCGGGGTTGTGTATGATGGGAGCATTTTATGTAACGAAAATGAAGCATGGCCAAACTATATGATTTTATAGGGATGAGCTTTCTTTGGCTATGTTATTTTGATAAGACATAAACTGCTTGGTTAGCATGCTTGAAGTATTACTATTTTTATGTCAATATGAACTTTTATCTTGAATCTTTTGGATTCTAACATTCATGCCACAATAAAGAAAATTACATTGAGAATTATGTTAGCTAGCATTCCACATCAAAAATTCTGGTTTTATCATTTACCTACTAGAGGACGAGCAGGAATTAAGATTGGGGATGCTTGATACGTCTCCAATGTATCTATAATTTTTTATTGTTCCATGCTATTATATTATCTGTTTTGGATGTTTAATGGGCTTTATTATACACTTTTATATTATTTTTGGGACTAACCTATTAACCGGAGGCGCAGTCCAAATTGTTGTTTTTTGCCTATTTTAGTGTTTCGCAGAAAAGGAATATCAAACGGAGTCCAAACGGAATGAAACCTTCGGGAGAGTTATTTTTGGAACAAACGCAACCCAGGAGACTTGGAGTGGACATCAAGAAAGAAACGAGGAGGCCACGAGGCAGGAGGGCGCGCCAGGGGGTAGGCGCACCCCCCATCCTTGTGGGCCCCTCGTGGCTCCCCTGATCGACTTCTTTCGCCTATATATACTGATATACCCTGAAAACATCCAGGAGCACCATGAAACCCTATTTCCACCGCCGCAACCTTCTATACCCGTGAGATCCCATCTTGGGGCCTTTTCCGGCGCTCCGCCGGAGGGGGAATCGATCAAGGAGGGCTTCTGCATCAACACCATAGCCTCTCCGATGAAGTGTTAGTACTTTACCACAGACCTTCGGGTCCATAATTATTAGCTAGATGGTTTCTTCTCTCTCTTTGGATCTCAATACAAAGTTCTCCTCGATCTTCTTGGAGATCTATTCGATGTAATTCTTTTTGCGGTGTGTTTGTCGAGATTCGATGAATTGTGGGTTTATGATCAAGATTATCTATGAACAATATTTGAATCTCCTCTGAATTCTTTTATGTATGATTTGTTATCTTTGCAAGTCTCTTCAAATTATCAGTTTAGTTTGGCCTACTAGATTGATTTTTCTTGCAGTGGGAGAAGTGCTGAGCTTTGGGTTCAATCTTGTGGTGTCCTTTCCCAGTGACACCAGGGGCAGCAAGGCACATATTGTATTGTTGCCATCGAGGATAAAAAGATGGGGTTTATATCATATTGCTTGATTTTATCCCTCTACATCATGTCATCTTGCCTAATGCGTTACTCTATTCTTATGAACTTAATACTCTAGATACATGTGTTGGGGAACGTTGCAGAAAACAAAAATTTTCCTACGGTTTCACCAAGATACATCTAGGAGTTCATCTAGCAACGAGTGATTGGATTGCATCTACATACCTTTGTAGATCACGCGCGGAAGCGTTCAAAGAACGGGGATGAGGAAGTCGTACTCGACGTGATCCAAATCACCGGAGATCCTAGCGCCGAACGGACGGCACCTCCGCGTTCAACACACGTACGGTCAGCGTAACGTCTCCTCCTTCTTGATCCAGCAAGGGGGGAGGAGAGGTTGAGGAAGATGGCTCCAGCAGCAGCACGACGACGTGGTAGTGATGGAGCTGCAGTACTCCGGCAGGGCTTCGCCAAGCTCTATGGAGGAGGAGGATGTGTTGGAGAGGGAGAGGGAGGCACCAAAGGAAAAGGTGAGAGGTCCTCCATCCCCCCCACTATATATATGGGGGCCTAGGGGGGGCGCCGGCCCTAGGAGATGCAATCTCCTAGGGGGGCGGCGGCCAAGGGGTGGGGGGCTTGCCCCCCAAGCAAGGGGGCGCCCCCCTTTAGGGTTTCCCCCACCCTAGGCGCATGGGCCCTAGGGGAAGTGGCGCCCCAGCCCACTTTGGGCTGGATCCCTTCCCACTTCAGCCCATGGGGCCCTCCGGGATAGGTGGCCCCACCCGGTGGACCCCCGGGACCCTTCCGGTGGTCCCGGTACAATACCGGTGACCCCGAAACTTGTCCCGATGGCCGAAATAGCACTTCCTATATATAATTCTTTACCTCCGGACCATTCCGGAACTCCTCGTGACGTCCAGGATCTCATCCGGGACTCCGAACAACATTCAGGTTACTGCATATACATATCCCTACAACCCTAGCGTCACTGAACCTTAAGTGTGTAGACCCTACGGGTTCGGGAGACATGTAGACATGACCGAGATTGCTCTCCGGTCAATAACCAACAGCGGGATCTGGATACCCATGTTGGCTCCCACATGCTCCTCGATGATCTCATCGGATGAACCACGATGTCGAGGATTCAAGCAACCCCGTATACAATTCCCTTCGTCAATCGGTATGTTACTTGCCCGAGATTCGATCGTTGGTATCCCAATACCTCGTTCAATCTCATTACCGGCAAGTCACTTTACTCGTACCGTAATGCATGATCCCGTGACCAGACACTTGGTCACTTTGAGCTCATTACGATGATGCATTACCGAGTGGGCCCAGTGATACCTCTCCGTCATACAGAGTGACAAATCCCAGTCTTGATCCATGTCAACCCAACAGACACTTTCGGAGATACCCGTAGTATACCTTTATAGTCACCCAGTCACGTTGTGACGTTTGGTACACCCAAAGCACTCCTATGGTATCCGGGAGTTACACGATCTCATGGTCTAAGGAAAAGATACTTGACATTGGAAAACTTTAGCAAACGAACTATACGATCTTGTGCTATGTTTAGGATTGGGTCTTGTCCATCACATCATTCTCCTAATGATGTAATCTCGTTATCAATGACATCCAATGTCCATAGTCAGGAAACCATGACTATCTGTTGATCAACGAGCTAGTCAACTAGAGGCTTACTAGGGACATGTTGGTGTCTATTATTCACACATGTATTACGATTTCCGGATAACACAACTATAGCATGAATAAAGACAATTATCATGAACAAGGAAATATAATAATAATGCTTTTATTATTGCCTCTAGGGCATATTTCCAACAGTCTCCCACTTGCACTAGAGTCAATAATCTAGTTACATTGTGATGAATCGAACACCATGGAATTTTGTTGTTGATCATGTTTTGCTCTAGGGAGAGGTTTAGTCAACGGATCTGCTACATTCAGGTCCGTATCTACTTTACAAATATCTATGTCTCCATCTTGAACATTTTCACGAATGGAGTTGAAGCGACGCTTGATGTGCCTTGTCTTCTTGTGAAACCTGGGCTCCTTGGCAAGTGCAATAGCTCCAGTGTTGTCACAGAAGAGGTTGATCGGCCCCGACGCATTGGGTATGATTCCTAGGTCGGTGATGAACTCCTTCACCCAAATTGCTTCATGCACTGCCTCCGAGGCTGCCATGTACTCCGCTTCACATGTAGATCCCGCCATGATGCTCTGCTTGCAACTGCACCAGCTTATTGCCCCACCATTCAAAATATACACATATCCGATTTGTGACTTAGAGTCATCCAGATATGTGTCGAAGCTAGCGTTGATGTAACCTTTTACGACGAGCTCTTCGTCACCTCCATAAACGAGAAACATTTCCTTAGTCCTTTTCAGGTACTTCAGGATATTCTTGACCGCTGTCTAGTGTTCCTTGCCGGGATTACTTTGGTACCTTCCTACCAAACTTACGGCAAGGTTTACATCAGGTCTGGTACACAGCATGGCATACATAATAGAACCTATGGCTGAGGCATAGGGGATGACACTCATCTCTTCTATATCTTCTGCTGTGGTCGGACATTGAGCTGAGCTCAATTTCACACCTTGCAACACAGGCAAGAACCCCTTCTTAGACTGATCCATATTGAATTTCTTCAATATCTTATCAAGGTATGTGCTTTGTGAAAGACCTATGAGGCATCTTGATCTATCTCTATAGATCTTGATGCCTAATATATATGCAGCTTCTCCAAGGTCCTTCATTGAAAAACTCTTATTCAAGTAGGCCTTAATGCTGTCCAAGAGTTCTATATCATTTCCCATCAGAAGTATGTCATCTACATATAATATAAGAAATGCTACAGAGCTCCCACTCACTTTCTTGTAAACACAGGCTTCTCCATAAGTCTGCGTAAACCCAAACGCTTTGATCATCTCATCAAAGCGAATGTTCCAACTCCGAGATGCTTGCACCAGCCCATAAATCGAGCGTTGGAGCTTGCACACCTTGTCAGCATTCTTAGGATCGACAAAACCTTCCGGTTGCATCATATACAATTCTTCCTTAAGGAAACCATTAAGGAATGCCGTTTTGACGTCCATTTGCCATATTTCATAATCATAGAATGCGGCAATTGCTAACATGATTCGGACGGACTTCAGCTTCGCTACCGGTGAGAAAGTCTCATCGTAGTCAACCCCTTGAACTTGTCGATAACCCTTAGCGACAAGCCGAGCTTTATAGATGGTCACATTACCATCCGCGTCTGTCTTCTTCTTAAAGATCCATTTATTTTCTATGGCTCGCTGCTCAACAGGCAAGTCAGTCAAAGTCCATACTTCATTTTCATACATGGATCCTATCTCGGATTTCATGGCTTCTAGCCATTTGTCGGAATCCGGGCCCGCCATCGCTTCTTCATAGTTCGAAGGCTCACCGTTGTCTAACAACATGATTTCCAAGATAGGGTTGCCGTACCACTCTGGTGCGGAACGTATCCTTGTGGACCTACAAAGTTCAGTAGCAACTTGATCTGAAGTTTCATGATCATCATCATTAACTTCCTCTCTAGTCGGTGCAGGCACCTCAGGAACATTTTCTTGAGTTGCGCCATTTTCCGGTTCAAGAGGTAATACTTCATCAAGTTCTACTTTCCTCCCACTTACTTCTTTCGAGAGAAACTCCTTCTCTAGAAAGGATCCATTCTTGGCAACAAAGATCTTGCCTTCGGATATGAGGTAGAAGGTATACCCAATAGTTTCTTTAGGGTATCCTATGAAGACGCATTTTTCCGACTTGGGTTCGAGCTTTTTAGGTTGAAGTTTCTTGACATAAGCATCGCATCCCCAAACTTTTAGAAACGACAGCTTAGGTTTCTTCCCAAACCATAATTCATACGGTGTCGTCTCAACGGATTTCGATGGAGCCCTATTTAAAGTGAATGCGGCAGTCTCTAAAGCATAGCCCCAAAAAGATAGCGGTAAATCGGTAAGAGACATCATAGATCGCACCATATCTAATAGAGTGCGATTACGACGTTTGGACACACCATTACGCTGAGGTGTTCCAAGCGGCATGAGTTGTGAAACTATTCCACATTTTCTTAAGTGTGTGCCAAACTCGTGACTCAAGTATTCTCCTCCACGATCTGATCGCAAGAACTCGATTTTCCTGTCACGTTGATTCTCAACCTCACTCTGAAATTCCTTGAACTTTTCAAAGGTCTCAGACTTGTGTTTCATTAAGTAGACATACCCATATCTACTCAAGTCATCAGTGAGGGTGAGAACATAACGATAGCCACCGCGAGCCTCAACACTCATTGGACCGCACACATCAGTATGTATGATTTCCAATAAGTTGGTTGCTCGCTCCATTGTTCCTGAGAACGGAGTCTTGGTCATTTTTACCCATGAGGCATGGTTCGCACGTGTCAAATGATTCATAATCAAGAGACTCTAAAATTCCATCAGCATGGAGCTTCTTCATGCGTTTGACACCTATGTGACCAAGGCGGCAGTGCCACAAGTATGTGGGACTATCAGTATCAATCTTACATCTTTTGGTACTCACACTATGAACATGTGTAGCATTACGCTCGAGATTCATTAAGAATAAACCATTCACCATCGGAGCATGACCATAAAACATATCTCTCATATAAATAGAACAACCATTATTCTCGGATTTAAATGAGTAGCCATCTCGAATTAAACGAGATCCTGATACAATGTTCATGCTCAAAGCTGGCACTAAATAACAATTATTAAGGTTTAAAACTAATCCCGAAGGTAAATGTAGAGGTAGCGTGCCGACGGCGATCACATTGACCTTGGAACCATTCCCGGCGCGCATCGTCACCTCGTCCTTCGCCAGTCTCCGCTTATTCCGCAGCTCCTGTTTTGAGTTACAAATGTGAGCAACTGCACCGGTATCAAATACCCAGGAGCTACTACGAGTACTGGTAAGGTACACATCAATTACATGTATATCACATATACCTTTCGTGATGCCGGCCTTCTTGTCCGCTAAGTATTTGGGGCAGTTCCGCTTCCAGTGACCACTTCCCTTGCAATAAAAGCACTCAGTCTCGGGCTTGGGTCCATTCTTTGGCTTCTTCCCGGCAGCTTGCTTGCCGGGCGCGGCAACTCCCTTGTCGTCCTTCTTGAAGGCTTTCTTACCCTTGCCCTTTTCGAACTTAGTGGTTTTATTCACCATCAACACTTGATGTTCCTTTTTTACTTCTACCTCTGCTGATTTCAGCATTGCAAATACTTCAGGAATGGTCTTTTCCATCCCCTGCATATTGAAGTTCATCACAAAGCTCTTGTAGCTCGGTGGAAGTGACTGAAGGATTCTGTCAATGACCGCGTCATCCGGGAGATTAACTCCCAGCTGAGTCAAGCGGTTATGCAACCCAAACATAGTGAGTATGTGCTCACTGACAGAACTGTTTTCCTCCATCTTACAGCTGAAGAACTTGTCGGAGACTTGATATCTCTCGACCCGGGCATGAGCTTGGAAAACCATTTTCAGCTCTTCGAACATCTCATATGCTTTGTGTCTCTCAAAACGCTTTTGGAGCCCTGGCTCTAAGCTGTAAAGCATGCCGCACTGAACGAGGGAGTAGTCATCGGTACGTGCCTGCCAAGCGTTTATAACGTCTTGTTCTGCAGGGAGAACAGGTGCGTCACCTAGCGGTGCTTGTAGGACATAATCTTTCTTGGCAGCTATGAGGATGATCCTTAGGTTCCGGACCCAGTCCGTGTAGTTGCTGCCATCGTCTTTCAGCTTGGTTTTCTCTAGGAACGCGTTGAAGTTGAGGACTACGTTGGCCATTTGATCTACAAGACATGTTGTAAATATTTTAGACTAAGTTCATGATAATTAAGTTCATCTAATCAAATTATTCAATGAACTCCCACTTAGATAGACATCCCTCCAGTAATCTAAGTATAACATGATCCGAGTTAACTAGGCCGTGTCCGATCATCACGTGAGACGGACTAGTCAACATCGGTGAACATCTTCATGTTGATCGTATCTTCTATACGACTCATGCTCGACCTTTCGGTCTTCTGTGTTCCGAGGCCATGTCTGTACATGCTAGGCTCGTCAAGTCAACCTAAGTGTTTGCATGTGTAAATCTGTCTTACACCCGTTGTATGTGAACGTTGGAATCTAACACCCGATCATCACGTGGTGCTTCGAAACAACGAACTGTCGCAACGGTGCACAGTTAGGGGGGATACTTTCTTGAAATTATTATGAGGGATCATCTTATTTACTACCGTCGTTCTAAGTAAACAAGATGCAGAAACATGATAAACATCACATGCAATCAAATGATAATAGTGACATGATATGGCCAATATCACATAGCTCCTTTGATCTCCATCTTGGGGCTCCATGATCATCTTGTCACCGGCATGACACCATGATCTCCATCATCGTGTCTCCATGAAGTTGCTCGCCAACTATTACTTCTACTACTATGGCTAACGCGTTTAGCAATAAAGTAAAGTAATTTACATGGCGTTTCTCAATGACACGCAGGTCATACAAAAAATAAAGACAACTCCTATGGCTCCTGCCGGTTGTCATACTCATCGACATGCAAGTCGTGATTCCTATTACAATAGCATGAACATCTCATACATCACATATATATCATTCATCATTCATCATAACTTTGGCCATATCACATCACAGAACACTTGCTGCAAAAACAAGTTAGACGTCCTCTAATTGTTGTTGCAAGTTTTACGTGGCTGCAATAGGGTTCTAGCAAGAACGTTTTCTTACCTACGTGAAAGCCACAATGTGATTTGTCAACTTCTATTTACCCTTCATAAGGACCCTTTTCATCGAATCCGCTCCAACTAAAGTGGGAGAGACAGACACCCGCTAGCCACCTTATGCAACTTGTGCATGTTAGTCAGTGGAACCGGTCTCACGTAAGCGTACGTGTAAGGTTGGTCTGGGCCGCTTCATCCCACAATACCGCTGAAGCAAGATAAGACTAGTAGCGGCAAGAAAGTTGACAACATCTACGCCCACAACAAATTGTGTTCTACTCGTGCAAAGAGAACTACGCATAGACCTAGCTCATGATGCCACTGTTGGGGAACGTTGCAGAAAACAAAAATTTTCCTACGGTTTCACCAAGATCCATCTAGGAGTTCATCTAGCAATGAGTGATTGGATTGCATCTACATACCTTTGTAGATCATGCGCGGAAGCGTTCAAAGAACGGGGATGAGGAAGTCGTACTCGGCGTGATCCAAATCACCAGAGATCCTAGCGCCGAACGGATGGCACCTCTGCGTTCAACACACGTACGGTCAGCGTAACGTCTCCTCCTTCTTGATCCAGAAAGGGGGAAGGAGAGGTTGAGGAAGATGGCTCCAGCAGCAGCACGACGGCGTGGTAGTGATGGAGCTGCAGTACTCTGGCAAGGCTTCGCCAAGCTCTATGGACGAGGAGGATGTGTTGGAGAGGGAGAGGGAGGCACCAAAGGCAAAGGTGATAGGTCCTCCATCCCCCCACTATATATAGGGGGGGCCTAGGGGGGCGCCGGCCCTAGGAGATGCAATCTCCTAGGGGGCGGCGGCCAAGGGGTGGGGGGCTTGCCCCCCAAGCAAGGGGGCGCCCCCCTTTAGGGTTTCCCCCACCCTAGGCGCATGGGCCCTAGGGGAAGTGGCGCCCCTGCCCACTTTGGGCTGGATCCCTTCCCACTTCAGCCCATGGGGCCCTCCGGGATAGGTGGCCCCACCCGGTGGACCCCCGGGACCCTTCCGGTGGTCCCGGTACAATACCGGTGACCCCGAAACTTGTCCCGATGGCCGAAATAGCACTTCCTATATATAATTCTTTACCTCCGGACCATTCCGGAACTCCTCGTGACGTCCGGGATCTCATCCGGGACTCCGAACAACATTCGGGTTACTACATATACATATCCCTACAACCCTAGCGTCACCGAACCTTAAGTGTGTAGACCCTACGGGTTCGGGAGACATGTAGACATGACCGAGATTGCTCTCCGGTCAATAACCAACAGCGGCATCTGGATACCCATGTTGGCTCCCACATGCTCCTCGATGATCTCATCGGATGAACCACGATGTCGAGGATTCAAGCAACCCCGTATACAATTCCCTTCGTCAATCGGTATGTTACTTGCCCGAGATTCGATCGTTGGTATCCCAATACCTCGTTCAATCTCGTTACCGGAAAGTCACTTTACTCGTACCGTAATGCATGATCCCATGACCAGACACTTGGTCACTTTGAGCTCATTATGATGATGCATTACCGAGTGGGCCCAGTGATACCTCTCCGTCATACGGAGTGACAAATCCCAGTCTTGATCTGTGTCAACCCAACAGACACTTTCGGAGATACCCGTAGTATACCTTTATAGTCACCCAGTCACGTTGTGACGTTTGGTACAGCCAAAGCACTCCTACGGTATCCGGGAGTTACACGATCTCATGGTCTAAGGAAAAGATACTTGACATTGGAAAACTTTAGCAAACGAACTATACGATCTTGTGCTATGTTTAGGATTGGGTCTTGTCCATCACATCATTCTCCTAATGATGTGATCTCGTTATCAATGACATCCAATGTCCATAGTCAAGAAACCATGACTATCTATTGATCAACGAGCTAGTCAACTAGAGGCTTACTAGGGACATGTTGGTGTCTATTATTCACACATGTATTACGATTTCCGGATAACACAACTATAGCATGAATAAATACAATTATCATGAACAAGGAAATATAATAATAATGCTTTTATTATTGCCTCTAGGGCATATTTCCAATAACATGCTAGATAGCGGTCGATGTGTGGAGTAATAGTAGTAGATGTAGAATCGTTTCGAACTACTTGTCGCGGACGTGATGTCTATATACATGATCATGCCTAGATATTCTCATAACTATGCACTTTTCTATCAATTGCTCGACAGTAATTTGTTCACCCATCATACTACTTATGCTATCTTAAGAGAAGCCACTAGTTGTCAGGACCCCGATTCCAAGTCACATCGATCTAGCCGGTAACACCTCATATCACTTTGCGGCCTCACGCACGGTATTCCCACGGGTGTCGCCTTACCATGGCCCGGGACCGTTTGCGCCTTTTGGCTCACATATATGATAGTGTCGCTAGCATCCATATGACAGAGAACCCGGGCTGACATGGCTAGTCGTGAACCCAAAGCGGCGCTAACTTATGGGGACAGGCATACATGAATCAACATCGAGCATGTCAGTCTGCAGTGTGTGAATCTGGGCTGTAGCACTGGGCTAACAGGACTCCGGTGAACCAGGCTGTAGCAGGCTAGGCAGGACTCCGGATGTCACCGCGTGACATTTCCCTGAAGGGACAGACACAGGGACGAAGTGAATCACATGCCGGCCAGTCAAGTGTTCCGGAGCAGTAGTGTTGGGCTAGCAGGACTCCGATGAACCGGGCTGTAGCGGACTACTATGGCTCATGGAAGCACAAGACTACATTTCCCCATAAGAGAGGCTACCAAGGATAAACAACTAGGTTGTCGGATCCCACACATACCAAGCATTTCAATCATACACACAATATGCTCGATATGTGTAAATACAACATGGCATCACAGCATAACTCTACGACTCAAATATTTATTCATTAGGCTCCGAAGAGCGAGATATTACAAACATGGGTCTCATGACCCAACATTCAGAGCATACAAGTCAAAGCACATGTGGAAGCTTAACATGTCTGAGTACAGACATCTACAAATGAAAAAGGCTAAGAAGCCTGACTATCTACCAAATCCTGCCGAGGGCACAAGATCGTAGATCTGATGACAAGCTAAACGTTGAAGTCCACGCGGAACTACTAGCGAGACTGATGTCTCTCTGCAAAAACATAAAATAAGCAAACGTGAGTACAAATGTACCCAGCAAGACTTACATCAGAACTAACTACATATGCATCGGTATCAACAAAGGGGGTAGTGGAGTTTAACTGCAGCAAGCCAGCTTTGACTCAGTGGCTAACCTGAACTACGACTGCAAGCAACTCTTTTGAGGTGGCGCACACGAGTCCACATATTCACCAATCAATACACCACTATGGATCCGCTCCCGTCTACCTACGAGAACGCCATCCATAGCACTCACGCTTATCTTGCGAGTTTTAGAGTATCTACTTTCACTTGTCTATGAACTGTATAGGCAACCTAGAAGTCCTTTACCACGGACACGGCTATTCGAATAGATGATGTTAACCCTGCAGGGGGTGTACTTCTTCACACACGCTCTCTCCACTTACCACCATGTACACGTCGTGTATCTCGGCAACCTTCAAGCGGAAGCCTGGCGAGGGAGCCGGCCATGACCTAACTAACCACACAAGTCTCTAGTCCAGGTTTATCGCCTATTCAGGTTCCATCCGCAAGGAAATCTGGCCGGGGTGTCCTCAACGGCCCTGAACGATGTGTGCAGGGTTCCCGAGACACCAAACGGGCGCCCGGTACACCGTGCCACGTGCCTACTACAACACAGCCCACCCCTCGGGTCAGCGTTGCGCACGGCCCCCGGCATACTACAAACACCAGAAACTACTTGCAACTCCTAGACAGAGGACAAGGGCAGTTAATAAGTCGAGAGGGTCCATTGGTTTCGGGCCCAACGCGTGGTAGTAGTTGATCATGGATCACAAACACAGAACTAAGTTCCTAAAGACGGCTTCAATGAGACAAACCACCATGTACTCCTACATGGCCTCTCACCGCTACCTTTACCAAATCGTGTTCACACATTTAGCTCACACACAGTAGGACATGTTCATCACCATTCCAATTCATCCCCGATGAATCAGACCTGACTCAACTCTAAGCATTAGCAGGCATGACAAACAAGCATGAATGAGTAGGCACATCAGGGCTCAAACAACTCCTACTCATGCTAGTGGGTTTCATCTATTTACTGTGGCAATGACAGGTCATGCAGAGGAAAGGGGTTCAACTACCGCAGCATGTAACAGTTGAATCATTGTTGTCCTAATGCAGTAAAAGAGAGCAGGAGCGAGAGAGTGGGATTGTATCGGAATGAACAAGGGGGTTTTGTTTGCCTGATGGAGTGGTAGTAGGATACTGCCCTTCAGTCGGATATTTGTGGGTATCCTCGGAGGCAGAACCTACCACGAAAGATACATCGGAACACAATCATCACATGGCAATATGCAACAATATGATGCATGCTATGACATGGCAATATGGGTGTGTTTTGGCTAATGCATTCTAAAACAGGTTGGTTGGAGTCCATTTGAATCAAAGATTCAAATGAAAGCCCATGATATGAAGTCATATTAATGCATTAGCTTGTTTCACTTAAACAGCAACGTTGAAGTGTTCTGACATGCATGAAACCATTACAGATGGAAAGATTGGATTTTTCTGATCAATTTTCATATATAAATCTTTGCATTTGGAGTTACAGATTAATTTCTATGAATTTTTTAAGTTTGTAGCATTTTCTGGAATTTCCTATATAAGAATAAATCCAGTAAATCCTTTATTGCGTCAGCAGTGCGTCAGGGTGACGTCAGCAGTCAACGGGGACGGTCCAAGTCAAACCTGACCGGTGGGTCCCGCGCGTCAGTGTCATTAGTCTAACTACTTTTTAGTTAGTCCTAATCCTAACTTAATTAGCAGGCGGGTCCCATTTGTCATAGACCCATGGGGTCTAACTGGGCCCACCTGGGGTTAACTCGGTCAGCGGGGTCAAATCCCTGGTCAGCAGGGTCAAACCCGTCGGCGTTGAGTCGCCGGCGAGGCCGAGACGGCGGAGAGCGTCGGAAATGCTGCTCCGGCCACGGTTCGATGCGCGGGTGGGTGATACGGGTAGCTGGCGGTGTGGCGCATCCAACAGTGGTGGTGGGTGGTGCTGGGGTGGCCGGAAACGACGACGGCAATGAGCCGGGCGGTGGCCGGAGCTCGGGTGTTCACGGGATCGGCGCTGCGGTGTGCAAACGAGCGCAGCGAGGCGCTGGGGAGACTCTACGCGCGGCGGTGAGCATGTTGGGTGCACGCCCGGGACCAAATGGTCACCGGAGCGTCACCGGCGATGAGCGCAGGCGGCGGCGCGTTTCAGCCACGGTGGGGAACGGAGCTAGGGGACGAGGGAGAACGCTAAAGAAGAGGGGAAAGAGAGAGGAGCTCACGGCGGAGTCGATGAGCAGGTCAGCTGGCTCGGGGGAGGTCGGCCGGCGACGTGGTGTTCCCGGCGATCTCGGCGACCCGAGGAGGAAGAAGAGGTCAGGGGCGGCGCTTCAGGGCGTTTGGCGTCGCGTGAGTCGACGGAGAGGCGTAGGCGACGGTGGCGGGGCTCGTGGACAGGTCAGTGAGACGAGGGGGAGACGGTGGCCATGGTGAACGGCGATGGTGGCGACGAGCTCCGCTCGGTGGTGCGCACGAGAGGGGAGCAGAGGAGGGAAGAGGAACGGGGAGAGTGAGAGAGAGAGACCAGGGAGGTGCGTGGCGACGCGAGGGAGGTCCAGGCAGGCAGGGAGAGAGGAGGTGGCCGCAGCGCGTGCGCGCGCGCGGAACACACGCCCTCCTGCCTACTGGCAGGACGTTGAAGACGGTGCGGCGGCTGGGCTGGGCCAGCTACAGTGCTGGGCCGGCTGGGCTGGACAGGTAAGGTTTCTGTCCTTTCCTGTTCTTTTCTAATTCTGTTCTGTTTTCTATTTTACAGGTTTGTTTTGAATTTGGTTTTGAAACCAATTCAAACTTTTTTTTGCTTCTGAAAATATTTTTAGGAGCTAAAAGAATGAAACCAATGCTCCACAAAATATTTCAGAATTATTGGACCTATATTTATTTAATAGTAGATATAAATCCAATTCAAATAGCTATTGATTTAATTCAAAGGCCTAAATTAATTGTTTCTGAGACACCAAAAATATTGGTTTGGATTTTACCTCTTGCCAATATTTCCGGAGGATAACAAGAACATTTTCTTGGACTAATTTGAAGCGGTTTTATCTTGATCATTTTTAAAAGGATTCTGAGGCTTTGAAAATTCCTCAATTCAAATTTCATTTGAATTTAAACATGATGCAGCAACCAAGCTAGTCCAAGGCCAAGGTAAAGCTAGGGATGTGACACTAGTGAAACCTATACCCCCGGGTCTATTTTTCATCATATAATTTTCCGAATTATTTTATTTTGTAATCTTTTCTTTCTAATCTATATCATAAAAATACAAAAAATATTTATCTTATCATTTATATCAGATGTCACTTTTGCAAGTGGCCGTGAAGGGATTGACAACCCTTTTATCGCGTTGGTTGCAAGGTTCTTATTTGTTTGTGCACGTACGAGGAATTGGAGTGTAATCTCCTACTGGATTGATACCTTGATTCTTAAAAACTGAGGGAAATACTTACGCTACTTTGCACTGCAAGACCCTTTCCTCTTTAAGAGAAAACCAACGCATGCTCAAAAGGTAGCAAAAAACAAACAAGTGTTGATGGTTAATATATAAGACCGCCAGTTTCAAGAAGAAGGGCAAGTCCAAGAAGAAGTCTACTGGTGCCGCCAATAACAACGTAGTGCTACGTGTCAGGCCCTCACTGGATGTGGGACTACCGGACTGTCGGGTTTCAAACTCGGCAAAGTATTTGCCCAGTTTTATTAGTTATAAACTCGGTAAAATGTGGCACTGTGCAATAACGTAGTTCCGCGAGACGCGTCCTTATTGGTTAGTAGACTACCGAGTTTGGAACTCGGCAAAGAATTTGCCCAGTTCTGCCATATTAAGAACTTGGCAGATATTTTATACTGGGCAATGAGTGGTGGCATGTGGCTAATTTTTATTGGCCTTATTTTGCAGAGTTTCACGTCACAAAACTCGACAAATTTAGGTGCCACGTGGCACTTTTGTTAACGTCCCGTCCCATTTGATGGTGTGGTTCACCGAGCTTTTTCTGGCAGGAACTCGGTAAACATGTATAAATACTCATTGAGTTCACGATAAAATTAAAAGAACTCGGCTGTATTAATGATTACTGGGCCCCGTCCAGCCAAGTGCGCTACATCGAGTTTGGCACTCGGCGAAGATTTCGCCGAGTTTAATATGGCCTCTGCCGAATTTCTTTGGAACTCGGCAAAAATGATGATTCTAGTAGTGTAACTACGTAACGAATCTATTGTATATCCAGAATTCCAGATGCATGATATATGATTTATCTTTTATGTTTGTACAAAATAACAGTTGATTTCTAGCCATTGTAACCGATTTGTATATCTATTTATATACGTGATTTTACCATTAGTTGCACTTCATCCCCTTGCTAAAATGTTGACTCGTCATTTCTCGTAGGAACATAGCACTGTCGTGACCTCGACTCAGTGATCGTTTGACTTGAAAGTACCACAGGTACGATTCCTCACAATAATCTAATAAAAAAGGATACGAAGTTGCCTTGATGTCCTATCATGAACACTTAACTAAGTGTCCCCTTGCTTAAATCCATCTAGAGTTTATGCATGTGTAGATTTATAGGGTAATGATGATTCCACATAAGAAATTTTGCCTGAAACTATCATGAAATGCCAGAAAAATGTGGTTTTCTAATGCAACCCTTCTTCCAATATTACTCATATCAACATATGTTGGTTTAATTTTTGTGAGATTCCCACTTCCTGATGTATGGATGTACGAGCCTAAAACTAAACCTGTGACGTCCAATTTGGTCGGAGAAGTTTTTTTTTTCGCAAATACGCAGAGGATGCGTAACCTGTGACGTCCAATTTGGTCGGAGAAGTTTTTTTTTCACGAATACGCAGAGGATGCGTATCTTTGCATTGATAGAAGAAGAGTTATACAACATGGGATTACAAAAGCTCACTAAGCCATGTACACACGGGGGAATGGAAGTGAACTAGGAGCAGAACAGTCCTGGGGGTGCTCAGCCCCACTAGCCTACAAAGCTATCTCTCGGGGATGATGTTGTGCAGTCCGGTGGCGCCAGCCTTGGCCCATAAGCGCGCCTCATCTCTGATAATGCGGGAGAGCCGGGAGGTGGAGGGCTGCTCGCCATCAAATATGCAAGCGTTTCGGTGTTTCCAGATCCACCACGCGGTAAGGATGATCAAGGAAGCCATGCCCTTGCGAGTCGGGGAAGGTGAGCGGTTGCAGGACGTCTCCCACCAAGTGTAGAAGTCAGTGTCGCAGTCCGGGATGTCGACCGTGGAGCAAACCCAGCTAAGGGTCTCGTGCCAGATTTGTCGAGAGAAAGAGCAGCCTGCCATGAGGTGTTGCATGGTCTCCTCCTCTTGGTCACAGAAGGCGCAGAGGTCCTCATGTGGGAGGCCATGTCGAGCGAGACGCTCGGCCGTCCAGCAACGGTCTTGTAGAGCCAGCCAGATGAAGAATTTCACGCGGAGAGGAGCCCACAGTTTCCAAGTTAGCCGTCACAGGCACCTTGGAAGAGCGCCTAGTAGCAGGACCTTGCCGAGTAGATAGAGGAGGTGGTCCAGCGCCATCGCAAAGAGTCAGGCGAATCCGAGAGGGCGACGTGACACACGCAGCGCCAGAGGTCAACGTATTGGACCAGAGCGGCGGGTCCCAAAGCGCCCTGGATGTCGCGAACCCAGGAGCGTTGGAGAAGTCCATCATGGACGGTGCGGGCCTTGCGCCGCCTCCGAATAACGCGTGCGAGGACGAGCGGCGCGATCTCGGCGACGGATCTGCCATTGATCCAGTGATCGTTCCAGAACATGCAAGTGTGGCCGTCGCCAAGTGTGCAGGTCGTAGAAGCACGGAAGATGGCGGCGACGGCGGGGTCATGCGGGATGTGCAGGTGGCTCCAAGGTCGCGTTGGGTCGGTGTACTTGAGCCATAGCCAACGGGTTCGCAGCGCAATACCAGCGTGCTGCAGGTCACGGACGCCGAGGCCGCCAAGGGAGAGAGGGCGGCACACTCTCTACCAATTGACCAAACATTGTCCACCAGAGGCATCTTTACTTCCCGCCCAAAGAAAGCTGCGGATGATGCGGTTGGCCATCTTGAGGATGGAGGAGTTGAAGGCGATGGCGGTGAGGAAGTGCGTGGGAATGGCACTTAAGACATGACGGACAAGGGCGAGCCGGTCACCAAGGGAGAGGAGCGAGGCCCGCCATGTGGAGAGCTTGCGCTCTAGCTTGTGGACGATCGGCATGAGACTCGTAGTAGACGGCTTGCGAATGGACAAGGGGAGTCCCAGATATTGGATTGGGAATTGCTTCACCGGGCATTGCATCTCGGAAGCGATTGTCGCGATGTCCTCGTCGTTGCATTGGATGGGGGTGGCCGAGCACTTCGGGTAGTTACTGTGCAGCCCAGAGGCAACCCAAAAGACCCGAAGAAGCTCACGGACGGTCGAGATGTCGTGGTGGTCAGGGCGGTAGAAGATGGCGACGTCGTCGGCATAGAGGGAGATGCTGGAGGCCGCGTGCCGCGTGGTCAGTCGTTGGATGAGGCCGAGATCGACGGCCCAGATGAGCATGGAGTTAAGGACGTCGATGACAAGGGTGAAAATCATCGAGGATACTGGGTCGCCTTGGCGGAGGCCACATGCATGATCGATCGGGGGGCCGGGTGGCCGTTGAGCATGACACGAGTGGAGGCGGTGGATAGAAGTATCCAGATCCAGTCGCGCCAGCGTTGGCCGAACCCAAGGTGTTGGAGAGTCTCGAGGAGGAAGGGCCACGAGACACTGTCGAAGGCACGCGCGATATCGAGCTTCAGAAGCATGCGGGGCACCTTGAGGTTGTGGAGGAGACGCGCTGTCTGCTGAACAAGCAGGAAGTTGTCATGGATACATCTGTCGGCGATGAAAGCGCTCTAGTTTGTCGAAACCATGGCCCCAAGCCGAGGAGCGAGCCGCAGGGACAACACCTTTGCAAAGAGCTTTGCAATGAGGTGGATGAGGCTTATGGGGCGATAGTCGGATAAGGCAGCGGCGTCCGGCCGCTTAGGCGGAAGAGTGAGGAGTGCTTCATTTACCTTTTGGAACCCACGCCCATTGGCGGTGTACAGCTTGTTGAAAGCTTCACAGATGTCGATCTTGATGATGTCCCAGCAGGCACGGAGGAACTCGGCCGTGAATCCATCCGGGCCGGGAGCCTTTCCGGTCGGTAGGCTTTTAACGGCCTGCCAAATCTCCTCTAATAAAGGCGCTTCCAGGTCAGATAGGTCAAAAGTTGCCGCGTGCAGGTGGGATTGGTCCAGGGAGAAGGCGCGCTCATCCGATGAGCCAAGGACACCGGAGAAGTAGTTGAAGGCCGCCTCGGCCATGGCGGCGTGTTCGATGACCAGATGGTCGTCAACGCGGAGGGAGGAGATCAGGGTGCGCTGCTTCCGGCGAGAGGCATGCACGCTGAGGTAGGAGAGCGGGGAGTCACGGAGCCAAGATATGCGCGATCGCTGGCACTTAATGGATCGCTCCATGGAAGCCAACCCTAGGTATGCGCCCTTGAGCTTGCGCTTGAGCCACATCTCGGGCGGCGAAAGCGGCCGGAAATCCTGCGCGGCGTCGAGGCGGGCAATCAACTCCCATGCAACCTGCAGATGCAACGAGATGCCACCAATGGTGCGTGCGCTCCAGCGCTGAAGGTGTCGCGCCGTGGCCTTTAGGCGAGCCACCAGGCGCCTGAAGGGGTCCATCTCTGGGGTGGTCAAGTTCCAAGCCTCCAAGACCGTGTCGTGGAATCCGTCGAGCTTCAGCCAAAAATGCTCTAAGTGGAAACGGCGTGCCCCAGCGGGACGAGCGGTGCAATCAACAACCAACGGGAAGTGGTCGGACACCGCGGAAGAGAGGCAGTGTAGAAGGCAATGCGGGTGGGCGATCTCCCATCCGGACGTGCAAAGAATCCAGTCATTCCGCACGAGGGTAGGCGTATCACGTTCACTGGACCAAGTGTAGCGGCGTCCATGCATGTACATATCGCGGAGCTCCTCATCAGCAATGAAGCGCCGGAATCTGCTCATGACGCGGCGGTTCAGGGTCGGGGTATTCTTGTCGGCGGCCGAAGTGATCATGTTGAAGTCACCGCCGAGGTGCCAAGGCCCGATGCGTGCCTCGCGCACATCCTGGAGGTCGGCAAGAAATCCGAGCTTGGCCTCGTCGTCTTGGGGGCCGTAAACACCTATGAGCCACCAATGGCCGGTGCCATCAACGGGGGAGACCAGGGCGGTAATATGGTGCTCGCCAATGAGGGGGTTAGATAGGGAGACGTGGGATCTGCGCCATGCAAGAAGCACGCCACCGCGAGTGCCCGCGGCGGGAAGGAAGAAGAAGTCCTCAAATAGAGAGCCGAGGGTATCAAGGACGATCGAGTCTGTGACATGCGCAAGTTTAGTCTCCTGCAAGCACACGATAGTGGGGGTGGCAGCGGAGATCACGCTGCGGACGGCTGTACGTTTAGCCCCGGAGTTGAGGCCGCGGACATTCCAAAAAATGATCTTGGGGTTTCAATCCATTAAAGTAAAATTATGGGGGCGTTGGGAGACATGGGGCAAGCTATCTATGCTAAGCCTCGACTAGACGAGGCGCAGCACGGGAGCACGATGCACGTCTAGGGAGGTGCCAACCAAAGAAATCAGCAAATGCCTCAAGCACATCCTCCGCCAGAGGCTTCTCGAACAGGTGAGCGTATTTGTCAAGTGTGTCATGCGGGATGGGCACGTTGTCATCTTTGATCAGCCCCAGGAGGCGAAGAAGGACCCGTTTGGCTTTCATCTCAGAGTGAAGACCCTGGTCAGCCTTGGCAATCCGAAAACTCCGACGGGGGGTAAAGTCAGCGGGCAGCTCATGGCGACGGCGACGCGGTGGCCCGCGAGGATGGGCTGGGAGCGGACGGAGATCACGTCCACGAACGCAGCCAGGAAGTGGGAGCCGCTGTCTGTAGCGGCATGCACGGCGACGGAGGGAGCGGCGCCAGGCGACGAGGGGGAGGCCGACGCGCAAACGGGAGCATCCACGGCATGCGAACGGTCGTGCATGCGCAAATCACCACAAGGCGGGCCACTTGCAGCCAATGAGGCGATCGAAG